>NC_029788.2:70200977-70237928 GCF_000816755.2 Arachis ipaensis
AAGTGGGGGGAGAAAGGAAGAAAGGAAGTGTATAAAGGGTAATATGGAAGAAGGGAAGAGGATTGTGAAGGTGTGAGGATGAAGGAAGGAATGAGGGGGTATTTATAGAGGGTGGGGGGTTGTGGTTCGGATATATGGGTGGGAATGATGGGGGGAAGTTTGAATTTGAAGTGGGTGGGGTTGGTGGAAAAAGGTGATGGGATTTATGAATGTGTATTGGGAATGGGGAAAGTTGGGGTGTGAAAATCAAGGTTGAAAAAGTAGGACATTGAAGGAAAGGAGTGAATGAAAGGTGAGGTAGGTGGAGATTCTGTGGGACCCACAAGCTTATGAAGTTTCAAATTCGAATAGGCCTGCCCCCTGGGCGTTTATCGCCAGGTTTGGGCATTGAACGCCAGGGGTTCTCCCTTTTTTTTTTTTTTTGAGAATTGGTAGGCGTTCAACGCCAAGAATGGGCGTTGAATGTAATACCCTAACTTTTAGCACGTCATGATCATACCAAAAGTAAGGCGTTACTAACTCATTTTCCTTATTAACTATTTAATATTGAGCCTTTAGTTTGATGTCGCGTTTCAATTTTTAAGAAAATTCCTGAAAATTTTGTTTTTATTAATTAAAATCATATATCAAAGATCACCAAGTAATAGTAATCACATAGTTATTACTGATAATAAATGCCATACAAATAAATTCAATATAAACCTTGAATACATTACCTATCCCTCTTGGTAAAATAAAATCCTAATCAATAAAGGCAAGGGAACTCTATGAAAATAACTTAAACTTTTAAACAATTCCAACTATTCGTCCGCGACCTCATACTGAGTCTTCGAACCTGTGTCACTAAAAGTGTGGAAGATTTTGGGGTGAGAATAAACTACACGTTCTCAGTAGGGAATGGGAATGCCGTAAAATTAAAGAATAAATTGCGAATAATTAACATACGCAAGGAAACTATAGTTTTATCAAACCTTTTGAAAATACTCTTGCTTTTACTTTAGCTAATTAATTACCTCTTTCAAAATCTCTAAACCCAAAACGAATTTTAAATCTAAGACTAGTCATATTAACCATTTCTCAGCCACATAGTTAATTCTCAATTAAAATGTCAGTTCCTAATCACATTAATACATTCACAAACTAATAGTACAAGCAAGAGATTCAGTTCAACATACAGGCAAGTTGCAATAAGACAAACAACACAATCACAAAGAAGTTATATAAGCAAACACAATCAAATGCATATGCACAAACATTATGATGCATGTCTGTCCTAAGCAGGCCATGAGCTCATGTGTCGGTTGCTTACCCACTCCCAACATTATCCGGGCACGAGTCCCAGATATGGCTTTCCAGATGCATACGGTGTGCTTATAAGTCTTACAGCTAGGGTGCATATAGTGTGACTTTTAAATGAATAACCTTACATCTGGAAAACAGTTCTCAGTGTGTGGGCGTCCCCACTATACATTTGGCACTATGGCCCAAACAAAGTCACATCTGCTCTCCTGTGGCAGACATTCCTTTAATTAATATATCCTTTTAATTTTTGTTCTTTGCTCTCCTGTGGCAGAGATTCCTTTCATTATCTCTCTTTCCTTTACTTTTCATTCTTCTTCTTTTCTTTCTTATCAAACCGAACTCAAAACATAACTTAAAGCAAAATACCTTCTCAAAAGATTGAGTTTAAAACATTATACTTTTCTTAGTAAATTAAATTGAAAACAAAACTCTTTTCTTAATAAATTGAAATCAAATAATATTCTTAAATCATATTTAATTTTAAATAACACTTCAAATAAAATCTTAGAGTTTTATAAAAATTTGGCAGCATTTTCTCTGAAATTCGGGCTATGCCACCCTTTCAGGGTCCCAACTAAACAATCTCTCAACCATTTTGAATATCAAATCCTTTGCTCTTGAATTAAACCAATAATTACTAACGAATCAAACCAATATTTTTCTCAAACTCTTTTCAACAGTTTCAAATACAAGTCACCCCGTAATATAATTGTATAACTCAAATTTTGAATACAGAATCCTTTGCTCAATATGAGTAAGTGTACAAACTAGGTCTTTTCCAACATAGAATTATTTCTCAAATTAACAATCCAACAAAGACATGACATAACCAGAGTTTCCAGCATCAATCCCAGCCTCAATTCAAACTCAATTCATATTTCCAATTCAACAAGCAATACCAAATCTATCACAATTCACAACCACAACTTAATAAATATTCATTATAACAAGCTAATAATCCAAATTTTCAGCATTCCTAAACAATAAAGAAAACAAACACATATTCATCAAATTTAGTCACAAATACAACTCAAGCTCAACATTCAGTCATTCTAAACAATCATAAATTATTTGCAAATACCCACTAGACTTCCATGGCATTCATAAATTAAAACAGTTAATTCAAAATAAAATCATGTACCTCGACCGCAACATAACCACATGACAAAATTACTTTTAAAACCCTTAGTTCACAGCAGCAGTGTCAACTCAGACCATCCTTGCGACAACAACAGTTTATCAGACATAGCATTCAAGAACTGAAACCCAATCCCTGAGATATTAACATCGTGCAAAACTCAATAACTTATAACAGAACACATATTCGCAAGCGGGAAGGGTTTCTAAACAGGGGTACTTATTGTAATAGAGGCAAAACCTGAAAACGGAGAAGTAGTGGCGTCAGGCAACAAGGACACGACGCCGGTTCACCTCCAGCGGCAGCAAACTCCACAGACAGTGATAGCGGTGAGAGCAGCAGCGGAAAAAACCACCCCACAACACCTTCTTTCTCTCCTAGCGTTGTTTTGTCTCTCCCTCTTCACGTCGGGTCCGACAGCGATGGCGGCGCATGGCAGCGCATGTTCTCTCTCCCTTGGTGTATCCCTGGTTCGTGTGTTCTCCCTCTGTCAATGGTGCTCCCCCTCTTTTCTTCAACGATGACTAACGACAACTGAATGGAAGCTGCATGGCAACGCTCCTTATTCGCATGAGCTCCCCCTTCTCCAAAAGACTCTCTCCTCGGTCCTCTGTCATCGGCGACAACGATGGCGCGGCGAGCGGTGGCGACTCCTGCCGGCGCGCACGCTTCCCCTTCTCCTCTCTTATCTTTTTTCTCCTTTGATTTTTGCTGCCGATGGGTGTTGTATTTGTACGTTAGATTAGAAAGAAAGGGAAAGGGGGGAAATGGCGGCTACTTTAGGGAAATTAGGGTTAGAGTTGTGTTTTGGGGATTTAGGGTTTAGGTAAAGTATTAATTTAAAACTAATTTAATCCAATATAATTAAACTTTAAGAATAAAATTATCGACGAATATAATAAATTATAAATAACTTACTATTTTATTTTGAAAAACCTGGGTTCTTACATTGAACGCCCAAAGGGGACCAAAGAAATGGTCCTGGGTGCTCTTGAATGTGCATTGAATTCCGTTGCTTCCTCCCCTTCTGGCGTTCAACGCCAGTAAGGGGCTCTCTCCAGGGTGTTCTGTTTTCAATCCTGAGCGTTTCTGCTTCTGCTCTAAGTGATACACATTATCACAAATGTTAAAAAGAAAGGGAAAACTATGGTAATTAATAGAAAAAATAATCAAACGAAAGAAAATACTATACGTATGGTTGGGTTGCCTCCCAACAAGCACTTATTTACCGTCATTAGCTTGACAGACAGCTCCTTTATGGAGGTTGATAGGGGCTCAGATATTCACCCCTCATGGTGAACTTTTGTCCTGTGCTCTTATGGATCAACTCAACATGCTCCAGAGACAGGATCCGATTCACTGTGTATGGAAAGACTGGACTTCTAGTGAAGACAACCTGCATGCCAGGTGAGAAGTCTTAAGTTGGAATCTTCTTGTTCCTCCTGCCCTTGGGTACCTTCTTCTTGGTGCCTCATTCCTCAGTAGTTAGTGATGGATTCCCAACAACAAACTAAGGTTTTATGTCAGGGGCTCTATAAGGCTCTGCACTGAGAGAGAGAGCTAAAATACTAAATGTTTCACAGTGGCACCCCCTTTGTTAGAGAGAGACTGAAGGTTGGGGATCTTGAATAGTATATGATCCACCCATAGCCTTAGGATCAGCTCTTATTTTTCTACATCAATTAAGGCCTTTGCAATAGCTAGGAAAGGCCTTCCAAGGATGATGGAGTCGTCTCTGTCCTCCCTAGTGTCTAGTATAACGAAGTCCGCAGGGAGGTAAAGGTCTTCAACCTTTACAAGAACGTTTTCCACCATGCCATATGCCCATTTCAGGGAATTATCTGCCATCTCCAGTGAGATTCTGGTGGGCTGTACCTCTTGAATTCCCAGCTTCCTCATTACATAGAGAGGCATAAGGTTAATGCTAAAGCCAAGGTCGCACAATGCCTTCTCAAAGGTGATGGTCCCTATAGTGCCTGGCATCTTCGGGGGTAGCTTCTTTTGGACCAAGGCATTGCATTCCTTGGTTAGCACCACCATCTCATCTTCCTTCAAGGCTGTCTTCTCAAAGATAACATTATTCAGACAGGCCATATAATGGGTTTCTTCCCTAATACCTCTGCAAAAGAGATATTAACATGCAGCTTCTTGAGAATTACCAAGAACTAAGGAAGTGGCTCCTCCTTAGGTTCCTCTTGCACGTCTGGAGAGGGTTGTTCTTCAGATTCCTTGGTCTCTATAGGAACATGCGTGGTTACACTCCCAGTCTCCTCCTGAGCCTTGATCTCCTTTAGTTCCTCAGTAGCAGGCTCCTCTTTGGATTTGGCCTCAGCTTCCCTAGTGAGGGCCTTGTATTCTTCCTTTGGATTTACCTCTGTGTTTCTTGGAAGAGTGTTGGAGGTGACCTCGAGTATCCTCTTGCTCAGCTGACCTACCAGTATCTCTAAATTCCAAATGGATGACCTAGTTTCTGCCATAAAACTGTGAGTGGTCTTGGGGAGGTTAGAGACTATAGTAGCCAGGTCAGAGAGGCTCTGGTTGGGTGTCTCCATCTGCTGCTGAGAGGGTTGGAATGGTCTGTTGTTGAACCAATTCTGGTTTGTTCTACCCTGGTTGCTGTTGAAGCGTTGTTGAGGCTGCTACTGGTCTCTTCACCAGAATTTGGGGTGATTCCTTCATCCCTGGTTAAAAGTATTCGAATAGGAATTGTTGCTGGAGTTTCTAGAGGAGTTTCCCATGTAGTTCACCTCCTCCATGGTGGTTCAGGCAATGTCACCAGCGTCCACTTTATACGTTGCTTCTGGAGAATAAGCAGCTGAAGTCTGTGTCCCACTTAAGTGCTAAGAGATCATATTGATCTGCTGGAACATGAACTTGTTCTGAGTCAAAATGGCATCCAGAGTGTCCATTTCCATGTCTCCTCTCTTCTGAACAGCCCCAGTATTCACGGAGTTTCTCTCAGAAGTGTACATATACTGGTTGTTGGCAACCATGTCTATGAGTTCCTGCGCTTCCTCAGGCATCTTCTTCATGTGGAGTGAGCCACCAGTAGAGTGGTCTAGTGACATTTTGGATATTTCAAAGAGGCCATCATAGGAGTTCTCCAACATGGTCCACTCTGAAATTATGTCAGGAGGGCATCTTCTCATCAGCTGCTTGTACCTCTCCCAAGTTTCATAGAGGGATTCTCCCTCTTTCTGTCTGAAGGTCTGAACTTCCATCTTAAGCTTGCTCAGCTTCTGAGGTGGAAAAAACTTAGTCAAAAACCCATTGACCACTTTCTCCCATGTATCCAGGCTCTCCTTATGCTGAGAATCCAGCCATAGCCTTGCTTTGTCCTTTACGGCAAAGGGGAAGAGCATGAGCTTGTAAACCTCTGGATTTAATCCATTAGTCTTGACAGTGTCACAGATCTACAGGAAATCAGAGATGAATTTGTTGGGATCTTCCTACGGGAGTCCATGAAACAGGCAATTCTGTTGTACTAGAGTGACTAGTTGAGGCTTAAGTTCAAAGTTGTTTGCACCAATGGCAGGTATGGAGATGATGCGCCTATAGAAATTAGATGTGGGTGCATCATAAGATCCAAAGACCTTTCTTGTGTCTCCTCCCACGTCTGGATTGGCTGCCATAGTTGTATCTTCAGCTTCTTGTTCAAGAGCTTTCGCGAGATTTCCTCTGGTTCTGCTAGCTTGAGCTTGTTGCAGATGCCTCCTCAAGGTTTTCTCAAGTTCAGGATCAAGATCAAAGATGGGTTCCTTATCCCTGTTTCTGCTCATAAACAAGAAGAGACAAACCAAGAAAAAAAAAGAAAGGAGTCTCTATGTTAGAGTATAGAGGACTCCCTGTTAGAAATCTAACAAAGAAATCATATAAGATAAAATGAAGAGAATTTAAAAATAGAGGTGTCCTTAATGCTGAGAATTTTCGAAAATAAAGAGAGAGAAGAAGTTAGAGATTTTCAAAAAAGAAGAAAGAGAAATAAGGGTCAAAGAGACACCAAACCTTTAAAATAAAACAAACAATTAACTAACAAGATTTGAAATTAAAAATAGAAAATTTGATTTTGAAAATTTTTGAAAATTAAAAGGAGAAAGTCAAAGAGATATTTTGGGATTTAAAGAAAAATAAGAAAGATAAAATCAAGAGAAGAAATAAGATAAGATAAGAAAAGATTTTAAAATTTAAATTTGAGAGAAAGAGAAACTAACGAAATACCAAACTTTTAAAATTAAATTTAAAATAAAAATAAAGATAAGATAACAAAATTTTGAAAATTAAAGAAAAAGATATGATAAGGATCAAAGAAGAAAAGATAACAAGAAAATTAAATTTAAACAACAAGATTACTAACTGGATACCAAACTTAAAGAATTTTTAAATCAAGAAAAAAAAAGGATACAAAGATTTTCGAAAATAAATATTTTTTTTGAAAATTTAAAAAGAAAAGAAAAATACTATAAGGACACCAATCTTAAAAATTAAAATTAAATCAAAATAAAATAACAAGAAATTTTTGAAAATTAAGACAGGAAAGATAAACAATATTAATTTTAAAAGTTTAAAAGAAGGAAAATACTAAAAGAACACCACACTTAAAAATTTAGAAATCAAAGAACACAATTTTCGAAAAAGATAGAGAGAGAAACACTAAAAGACACCAAACTTAGAAGTTCACACAGAATAAAGAAAGATAACTAAAGATGAAAAATGTTTCAAAAATTTTGAGAAAGAAAATAAGAAATACAATTAAAAGAAAAACTAGTAAAAGTACCTGATCTAAGCAGCAAGACAACCAGTAGTTTGTCAATCTCGAACAATCCCAGACAACGGCGCCAAAAACTTGGTGCGTGAAAATTGACTTGCACAACTTCACCGGCAAGTGCACCGGGTCGTCCAAGTAATAACTTAGGTGAGTGAGGGTCGATCCCACGAGAATTTTTGGATTGAGCAAGCAATGGTTATCCTGAAAATCTTAGTTAGGAGAATAGAAAGATAGTGGTTATTGTTGTAGGCGCATAAAACAAGATAATAAAGAAAGCAGTAAGGAATTGATGTAAATCAATAATGAGAAATTAGTTAAGGCTTTGGAGATTGATAAACCACTATTTTATGGTTTATATTGTGCTAAATTGAGTGGTTTTTCATCCATTATTCTCACGCTTATTCATAGAAATCGCATGTTTTACGTTTTCCTTCATGATTTTATGCTATGATTGAAAACATGCTTTTTTGGCCTTTAAACTTGCTAATATTAATCCTCTCTTATTACCATTTGATGCCTTGATATGTGCGATAAGTGATTTCAGGATTTACAGGGCAGGAATGGCTTGGAGGATGGAAAGGAAGCATGCAAAAGTGGAAGGAATACAAGAAGTTGAAGGAACTGCAAAGCTGTCAGCCTGACCCTCTTGCAGTAAAACGGTCATAACATGAGCTATAGAGGTCTAAACGACGTGGTTCTAATTGCATTGGAAAGCTAACGTCTGGGGCTTCGATTTGATATATAATTTACTATAGTTTCCCTGAGCATAAGTGACGCGAACGCATGATCTACGCGGACACGTCGCAGTGGCGAAAAAACCAGCGTGTTTGAATTCGAAACCAGCGAATTCTGGGTTGTTTCTGACCCAGTTCTCGGCCCAGAAAACACAGATTAGAGGCTTAAGGCTATAAAGTAGGAGAATGCATCCATTTATAATCATCGGCTCATAATTCACAATTTTAGTTTTAGATGTAGTTTTTAGAGAGAGAGGTTCTCTCCTCTCTCTTAGGATTTAGTTTTAGGATTTAGGATTATTTCTTCTTCATCACAGGTTCAATGTTCCTTTAATTTATGTTTCTACTTTTATTTTATTGCTTTAGTTGATATTTATCTTTTCAATTTAGCGTATAAACCTTTCCATGTTAGATTTGAATTTATGTTTAGACGTAATTTGATGTGTTTCAGATTTATGAATGCTTTTAATTTAATTTAGAATTTTTTCCTTTTGGCTTTGGTTGAGTCATTGGAGACTCTTGAGTTATCAAACTCATTGTTGATTGAAAATTGGAATTCTTCAAGAATTAATTCGAGTTCCAACAACTCTAGCCTTTTCCAAGGAAAGATTAGGACCTGAGGAATCAAAATTAATTCCTCCACTTAACTTACCTTCATAGTTAGAGGTTAACAAAGTGGGAGAAAAATCCAATTCTCATCACAATTGATAAGGATAACTAGGATAGGACTTCCAGTTCTAATACCTTGCCAAGAGTTTATTTTATTATTACTATTTTATTTTTCTTATCATTTAACATACTTGTTCCTTACTTTCAAAACCCCCAATTTACAAGATTCATAACCAATAATAAGAACATACTTCCCTGCAATTCCTTGAGAAGACGACCCGAGGTTTAAATACTCGGTTATCAATTTTATTGGGTTTTTTACTTTTGACAACCAAAACGTTTGTAAGAAAGGAATTCTTGTCGGTCTAGAAGCTATACTTACAACGCGATTAAATTTTTGTGAAAATTCTAGATCGTGCGAGAGTTTCTCTCTTCAAAATGGCGCCGTTGCCGGGGAATTGCAAACGTGTGCTTTATTATTGGTTATTGTAAATATTTACTTTTTGCTTGTTTATTTGTTTTTATTTAAAAAAAATTCAGATTTTTATAAATTATTTTTACTTTTTCGTAAATTAAGAGGTTATTGGTTTTTATTTAATTATTAAAAAATTTTTCAAAAATTTGTTCTTAGTGTTCATCTTGCTCTTCAAGTTGTTCTTCGTGTTCATCTTGACCTTCAAGTTGTTCTTAGTTGTTTTCTTCGTTTTGATCTAAAAATTTTAAGTTTGGTGTCATTTTATTGTTTTTCTCTTTCCTCATTAAATTCAAAAATTCAAAAATTTAAAACTCAAATTTCAAATTTCAAAATTCAAATTTAAAAATTTAAAATCTCAAAATTTGAATTTCAAAATTCAAATCTTTTTCAAAAAAAAAATCATATCTTTTTCAAAATCTTATCTTATCTTATTTCAAAAATCAAATTTCAAAAATTTAAAATTCAAAATTTCAAATTTTAAATTTCAATAACCTTTTAATTTAAAATTTGTTTTTATTTTCGTTTTTAATTTTTATTTACTATTATGAGTTCTCACCCCATCGCTTTGAGTTTAGTTCCAATGCTGTTGCAAGGAATGGAAATTATAACAGGAACATGCATCAAGGTCAAAATAATCAGAGATGAAAGGAGCCACGAGATACCATGGACCACGACCATTCCACAATGCATGTCAAAACAACAGTTATGGTAGACCCTTCCGTGACAACCAACACCCACCAAACTACTATGGTCAAGAGCCATTCCAGGGAGCATACCAAGATGATGAATATGGTGAACCCCCTTGTAATTACCAACAAGGCCCACCACATGATTATGAACCGCCTCCTCAACATACCTTTGCACTACCATACTCACAAGCCCCATACTACCAAACACCATCACATGATTCTAACCCTTATCCACCATACCAACCACCTTATGAGCCAAATGAACCATACATAGAACCACCCCCATTCCAACACAACTACTCTCATGAACCACCACCTCAATATACACCATCTCCTTATCATTATCAAGATGAACCACCTTCCTATTATGAACCCTCTCTCCCAACCAATGAACCCTCATATCCACCCCAACCTCCAATGGATGACAGACTTCGTGTTATTCTTCAAGGGCAAGAAAGGATGAATAAGAGTGTGCTAAATTTTGCGGCCGCCTTAGGCGAGTTAGTAAATATAATAGCTTCCCGACATCTGAGCACTCAAAGTACTCCCATGGCTACATGTGGAGAATCAAAAGAAGAGCATAGCATGAAAGAGGCACTAGAAACTTCAGTGGATAATGAGGAACATGGCTTTTTATTGAAACAAGTGGAGGAAGCCATAATAGTTGCAAAGGAAGAAGTGGTTGAAGACCTGGGAGATGCTGAACCTCCATGGGAAAGTCAAGACATAGAGCCTCCTTCCAAGACGGTTGCATTTAATGTTGAGGAGGGTGTACAACCTCCAAGGTATGTCATGGTTAAGGAATTGGAAAAGGTCGATCAAGAGATGGAGATTCAAGAAGAAGCACAACCTCCCATGCCCTTGGTGAGCAATGAAGAAGAGATTGAATTGGAAGAAAGCTACCAAGAGGAAGAGGTTGATATTGAAGAAACTTGCAAAGAGGTGGAAGTTGTCAGAGAAGAGCACAAGGGAGTGGAGCTTTCAAATTCGTTAGAAATACCTCCCCCTAGGTTGCCATCATCCTTCACAACATTCAAGTGGGTAAAATTCATATCCCTTAGCTTTCTAATTCCACTTGAATATGGGCTACTGGAGACGGATGGTCAACTTAGAGCTCTTTGTGGCATTAAGAGTAAGAGGAAGATGGTCAGTGGTAAGAATTGTCCTACAAGGTTCATTATGGTTGGAAGCTTTAAGTTCATACGTAAAGGTTGGTGTAAAGCTCAACTGAATGGGTCTAGGAAGTTGTTTGGCCGCTTCAGTGAGAATTCTAAGGCTGAACCACCCAGATGGAATCATGATAATCAACTTGAAGACGGGTGTAGAAACAAGATTTGGGATCCAGGAATATATGAGGATCAATTTTGGGAGCTCAAAGCTTGTGAAGAACTCTATCAAAGCATGAGGAATTTACTTGGTATTGATAGAGCTTATTGGAAGTCCAAGCATTGGTGGAGATTTTTGGATGAATACAAGCACAAGCAACCATAACAAGGAGCTCACCAAATGTCCAACTTAAGGACTTTAACTAAAAGTGCTAGGTGGGAGACACCTCATCGTGGTATGATCATTTCATTTTCAATCTTATTTAGTTTTGTTTGTTTTTGAGTTTTATTTTATTTTATTGAACCTGGAATTATTCATAACATCTGCATCAGCATCTACATACTGCATTCTGCATTTTGCATTAAAAAAAAAAAGCAAAAGCATGCACGCGACGCGGCAGCGTCACTGACACGTCCGCGTCACCAGTACATTGGGAAGAAAACAAGATTGAACAAAGAGTCACGCGAGAGCGTGGCTGGAGGCGTGCCCTTGGCACAAATTGATCCACGCGATCGCGTCGCTGACGCATCCGCGTCATGTGGGAAAAATGCCTCCCACGCGTCTGCGTCACCCACGCGAACGCGTGGCTCTGTGAAATCGACGTAAAAGGGTGTAAGGCAGTAAGTTGGGCTGGATTGGGGCTGGAACGGTGCTAGAAGCACAAGCCTTACCACGCGAACGCGTGCTCCATGCGTCCGCGTCGTTTTTCAAAAAATGGCCACTCACGCGATCGCGTCAACCACGCGACTGCGTCACCCAAAAATTTGGCAAAAATGTATTTAAAAAGAGAGTTATGCGTACGCGAGGCTGCACTTGCGCTAACCGCACAAATCAGGCCACGCGATCGCGTGACCCACGCGTTCGCGTCACTTGAACCCATCGCATACCACGCGACCGCGTCACTCACGCGTCCGCGTCACATGCGTCGCACAAACTTATCCAAATCAGCGCCAATTATCTTATCTTTTCTTTTATAATCCTAATTTCTTCTATCTTTTCTTCTTTCTCTCTCCTTTCTTACTTACTTCTTATTCCCTTCCTCCCCTTCTCATTCTTCTTATCTTTTATTTTATTTTATTCAATTTATTTGCATACTTTCATTCATTGCATTATTTTCATTGGTGTCAGAAATTTATTTGGGTTATTCTTTTCTATATTTTTGTGGATTATTAAAATGGTTTGACAATTATATGTTACTTTTTAAAGGGTTTCTTGCATGTTCAATTTAATACATTCAATAACTTATTTACCATGCATGCTATGTGTTTGTGAAAAAGCCCGTATGGCATTGAACATTATTTTAAATTATTCTACTACTAATGCCTGTTATTTTTCACAAAATCCCTTTCATGTTTTATTGATTAAATATAATTGCCAATACAAACAGATTGTTAGTTTGAAAGACTTGGTAATCTAACTTGAACATTGAATGCTTGATCTATGCTACTCATGCCATTGCCAGCATGCCAATAAACATCTTGCATTTAATTGTCATTACATGCACTTGCTATATTTCCATTCATGAACTTTTAACATGTAGTCATGACCATGTGTTAACGTCACTCTTCTTTATTGTGCATTGATTACCACCTTTCCCGCTCTCTTCCTTGCTCTATCCCTTTGAATTCAAGTTACTTTCTTTCTCCCTTTTCAGGATGGCCACCAAAAAGGGTAAAGAGAAAGCTACTCCCAAACCACCGGCAAGGAAAGGAACAAAAAGAGCCCCAGCTGAGGAACCACAACCCCCATCCACTTGCACATCTTAGCATGTACCGAGGACGGTGCAATCTTTAAGTGTGGGGAGGTCAATACTGACTTCCAGGGGTTAGTTACCTTCTTTTCAACACCAATACTCTATTTTCTTTGTTTTTTCATTGTTGCATTTGCATATTTAATTGCATGTTTGTTTGATTTTATGCATTTAGTTACTACTTGGTTGAAGTAATATTTTATTTTTCAAAAAATTTTTATAGTATTTCACTAATTTAAATTGAAAATTTTTTTTATGTTAAAACTTGTTTGAAGTTGTATTTGGAACATGGTTTTTGAGCCAAAGAACACACAACCTGTGAGATTTTGAGCTTATTTACATGGTTACATTATTTAACCATAAATTTTTATTCTTGTGTGTTTTCTTCTCTCTAATTGCAATCTTTGCTTTGTTCCATTCTATATGTCCATTATTTAGTATATTTACATGCTTGCATATGATTGAGGCCATTATTTGTTATTAGCTCACTTATCCCAAATAAGCCTACATTTTACATCACCTTTGTTAGCCACTTTGAACTTTTTAACCCCCTTCTATTTCATAACCACATTACTAGGCTTAAGCAGAAAAATAAAATAAAAAATCTCAAATTGAATCCTTGGTTAGCTTAAGATAGATATTGTGTATAATTTAAGTGTGAGAAATTTTATGGGAACATGGGATGATATGAAAAAGTAGGGAATTAAATTGAATAAGTTATTTGAAAAATTGGAAAGCATGCTCATGTGAAATCAAAATAATTAAATTACCATGTGCATTAAAAAAATATTAAGTAATTAAATAAGGGGATACAAAAAAAGAGAGAAGAAAAGAAACGAGAAGAAAAATAATATTACCCCAAATGCAAAATAAAAAGAATCAATGCACATGGGACCAAATTCAAAAATAAGTTTGATACTTGAGCATCTAATACAAAAGTGAGAAAAATTTGGGTAGCTAGGTAAAGTATTTTAAAATTATATAAAGTATGTATATGTTAGGTGAGATCTTAGACTAATCAAGGATTCACTTTATAAAGCTCACTTGGCCATACATATATCCTTACCTTTACTTCAGCCCCATTACAACCCTAAAAAAGACCTCATGATGTTTGCATTGATATGCTAAATATTTGTTGATTGGTTAGATGAAGAACAAAGTTTTAGAAAAGCATGACTAGAGAAGAGTAGAGTGATTACCCTATACACTTGAGAGATTAGAGTGATATACACTACTAGTAAGGGTTCAATGCTTGATTCTATGTTCCCTACTTTCACGAGCTATCTTCTTACAAGTTTACTTGTCTTTCATTGTATAATTTGAATTAGTGGAATTTGATCATTTTGGTCTTGGAGAACTTATTTACTTTTAACCAAGTAGGTAGAAACATTTTTGCATGTAGTCGCATTCACATAGATAGGTTGCATTTCATACATTCTACCATTCCTCTTCACCTTTATAGCTTCTCTTGAGCTTAGCATGAGAACATGCTAATATTTAAGTGTGGGGAGGTTGATAAACTACTATTTTATGGTTTATATTGTGCTAAATTAAGTGGTTTTTCATCCATTATTCTCACGCTTATTCATAGAAATCGGATGTTTTACGTTTTCCTTCCTGATTTTATGCTATGATTGAAAACATGCTTCTTTGGCCATTAAACTTGCTAATATTAATCCTCTCTTATTACCATTTGATGCCTTGATATGTGCGTTAAGTGATTTCAGGATTTACAGGGCAGGAATGGCTTGGAGGATGGAAAGGAAGCATGCAAAAGTGGAAGGAATACAAGAAGTTGAAGGAACTGCAAAGCTGTCAGCCTGACCCTCTCGCACTAAAACAGTCATAACTTGAGCTACAGAGGTACAAACGAGGCGGTTCTAGTTGCGTTGGAAAGCTAACGTCCGAAGCTTCGATTTGATATATAATTTGCCATAGTTTCCCTGATCATAAGTGATGCGAAAGCGTGATCTACGCGGATGCGTCACAGTGGCGAAAAAACCAGCGTGTTTGAATTCGAAACCAGCGAATTCTAGGTTGTTTCTGACCCAGTTCTCGGCCCAGAAAACACAGATTAGAGGCTATAAAGTGAGAGAATGCATCCATTCATAATCATCAGCTCATAATTCACAATTTTAGTTTTAGATGTAGTTTTTAGAGAGAGAGGTTCTCTCCTCTCTCTTAGGATTTAGTTTTAGGATTTAGGATTATTTCTTCTTCATCACAGGTTCAATGTTCCTTTAATTTATGTTTCTACTTTTATTTTATTGCTTTAGTTGATATTTATCTTTTCAATTTAGCTTATAAACCTTTCCATGTTAGATTTGAATTTATGTTTAGACGTAATTTGATGTGTTTCAGATTTATGAATGCTTTTAATTTAATTTAGAATTTTTCACTTTTGGCTTTGGTTGAGTCATTAGAGACTATTGAGTTATCAAACTCATTGTTGATTGAAAATTAGAATTCTTCAAGAATTAATTCGAGTTCCAATAATTCTAGCCTTTCCCAAGGAAAGATTAGGACCTGAGGAATCAAAATTAATTCCTCCACTTAACTTACCTTCATAGTTAGAGGTTAACAAAGTGGGAGAAAAATCTAATTCTCATCACAATTGATAAGGATAACTAGGATAGGACTTCCAGTTCTAATACCTTGCCAAGAGTTTATTTTATTATTAGTATTTTATTTTTCTTATCATTTAATATACTTGTTCCTTACTTTCAAAACCCCCAATTTACAAGACTCATAACCAATAATAAGAACATACTTCCCAGCAATTCCTTGAGAAGACGACCTGAGGTTTAAATACTCGGTTATCAATTTTATTGGGTTTGTTACTTGTGACAACCAAAATGTTTGTAAGAAAGGAATTCTTGTCGGTCTAGAAGCTATACTTACAACGCGATTAAATTTTTGTGAAAATTCTAGATCGCGCGAGAGTTTCTCTCTTCAGAGATGCTTTATCTTTTCGGATTAATACTTCTTACTGACTACTTTAACAATGAATGATTCATTCTATGGCAAAGCTGAAAGTGATTAACGCCATGGGTCGTGGTCAATTAATCTCCTCTAATTCACATCAAATCCCGTTGTCAGTGGTCATTCAATATGAACAAAGATGAAGATCATGCAATCTACACTCCATTGATCCTACTTAAAGTGCCACAGACAAGGTCAGATTTTTCGGATAAGAGAATGAAGCTCAATATTCTAGCCTTAGTGCCACAGAAATCTCATTATCCAAAACTAACGAGATTATATGTCACATATCCCAGTTAGCCTAGATAACTTGTTGGTTTAGGTGATGTATTCTCAAGCCGTAGCTCAATACTATCCGGGTCAGGACTCACAAGAACTCATGTAGAATAAGGGGTCATACTCTCATTCCACCCTAGATTCGTTTAGATGAAGAACGACAATACATCATAGAATGGAATCAAACATATATTCGAATAGAGAAATAATAATATTAATCTATAGGACAAACAGAGCTCCTAACCTTAACCTAAGAGGTTTAGTTGCTCATAATTTACAGAGAAAACTTCGATGTGTCTGATAGTAAAAAGTGATAATAAACCTAAGTGATGTCCTCTTTAAATAGAAGATGCTAACCTTAAAAGATGTTAATTTAAATTTAAAAAGTACAAAGATAAAACTACATAAGCTAAGGAGTGCTAAAATCTACTTTGGGCCCACTTTGGTTGAGTGTTACGTCTAAGCCTGGCGTTCAACATGGAGAATGAGCGTTGAATGCCCATTAGGGGTGAATGCGCTGCTTCCTTGCTCCCTTGGGTGGCGTTGAACGTCTGCTTTGGGTGTTCAATGCTGGGCTTGCTCCCTTCGTGGGCGTTGAACTCCAGATGTGGACGTTCAATGCCATAATTGGGCAATGATCTGGAAGAGAAGTATATAGTATTATATATTGCTGGAAAGCTTTGGAAGTTAGCCTTCCAACGCCATTGAGAACGCGTCAATTGGACCTCTGTAGCTCAAACATACTAAGACTTAATAAAATATAACTAAAAACACTATGAAAATGCTATGAAAAAGTGTATAAGATATCCACTTATCAATGTACTTGTTCAAAATTTCACCAAATAAGAAATCAAATGTTAATTTCCCTATCGATTTGGTGCTTGTAAATCAAAGCCACAAACATGTGTATTACTAAAATTCAATCAAAAACAACATCATAATCATACAAAAGTGCACCATGCTTGATTAGAATGCCAAACAAGGATATAGTCCAACACATATGGTAGCTACAACACATGCATTAAACTAAAAGTTTATTCAGGAATTTAAGCAAACACTTGGTATGCATTGCATATTCAACAATTTCAAGCCAAAATTCAAGCATCAACAACCCATAAATAAAAAATTGAACCCTTACAATTCAACAACAACTAATTAAGTCTGCTAAACCCAACCTAGATTACCAAAATTAAATAAAGAAAATGAAAATTAAGCAAGAAAATAAACAAAACAAAGAAGATTAAAACTTAAATATTGAAGAGTTGAAGAATGGAGGAGAAGAAGATGTAGCAGTGACACTAGTGGTGGCCACGGTAGAGCTCACGGCAGCAGAGCTTCGCCAGTGACAGAGCCGGTGGCCGGGCATAAGGAAGCAGTGTAGGCATGCTGGGAAGAGAAGAAATAGAGAAGAAAGAAGAAAGAAGAAAGAAGAAAGAAAAAAAAGAAGAGGGAGGCAGGTGATGAACAGATATTTTATACGCTTTTTGGCATTGTTTTCATATAGTTTTTAGTATGTTTGCTTAAGTTTTATTAAGTTTTCATAAGTTTTAGTGCAAAATTCACATTTTTGGATTCTACTTTGAGTTTGTGTGTTTTTATGCAATTTCAGGTACTTTCTGGCTGAAATTGAGGAGCTGGAGCAAAAGTCTGATTCAGAGACAGAGAAAGCACTGCAGATGCTGTCAGGATCTGACCTCCTTGCACTCGAAGGAGATTTTCTGCAGAAGTCCAAATTGAGCGTTCTCAATGGCTATGGAAAGCTAACATCCAATGTTTTCCATCAATGTATAATAGTCCATATTTTGCCTCAGAATTGAAGGCCCAAAACTGGCATTCAACGCCAGCCTCCAGCCCTATTCTGGCGTCCAATGCCCAAGGGAGAAGAGACCAGCGTCCAACGCCCAAAAAGGATCCCCTAGCCAGCGTTCAACGCCCTAGAGGCCTCCTAACACGTGGATCTCAATCAAGCTCAGCCCAAACACTCACCAAGTGGGCCCCGGAAGTAGATTTTAGCACTAAATAATTGTTTTACCCTTCTTATGTAATCCTTAGTCTTTAGTCTAGTATTTATTTGAGAACTTTTACACTTATCAAGAGTTTTTCCAGCATGTTTTCGAACTCCACATTGTATTCTCTATCAGTATGAGTTTCTAAACCTCCTAGGTTGAGGGGAGGAGCTCTGCTGAGTTTTATGGATTAATAAAGTATTATTGTTTTATCTTCAATCCGTGTTTGATTCTCTATTCTAAGATGTATCTTCGTTCTTCATCAATATGAATGCGTTGAACCGGCACAAGGTTATCTCATTCTACATGGGTTCAGAGTGAGTCTTTCATCGGACAATGATGAACCACTAGCTTGATTATACATCTCTTTGACGGCTAATCCACGACTTCGTTGGGGACTTCTCGAGACACCAGTTTAGCCGAGGTATGGGGAGATTAGGGTCTTTGTGGTTGAGGCTAGAACCAAAGGCGTAGCATTCTCTGATCCAGAAGATTCAACCTTGTCTGTGGTGTTTTGAGTAGGATCACTAAGGGAAATGGACTGCAGGAGCTTCACCCTCAATCAGACTGGATCCGCACTAACCTTGGGGTTCAGATCTGGAGGAGTATTGGCGACCTCTCAAGAAAGGCATTGATCACATACAGCCTGCCATAGAAGAAATCATTCACAGTTGAAGAAGACAGTAAGACCAAATTGATCCAGAAGAACAAAGCATCTCCAAGCCTTAACCATCTTCATATCATTGCATTAACCATCAATTGAGTAACATTTTCTTTATTTTACTTTTATGCGCTTTAAACAACCAACCAACTTTTCTATCCACTTGACTAAGATCTACATGATAACCATAGCTTGCTTCAAATCACAATCCTCGTGGGATCGACCTTGACTCACTCAGGTATTACTTGGACGACCCAGTGCACTTGCTAGTTCAGTTGTGCAAAGTTTAATTCCACGCACCAGCAGGGCGGCGCGACATTGGCAGCGCCAGTGATGGATGGGGTGGTGGGTGGGGAAGGGGTGTGGCCAGAATGAAGAAGAAAAAGGGGTTGGGGGTTTCTGGCATGACAGGGTTTCTTTCAAATTGCTGCCCAATTCGACGCTTGTGCGTACGCACATAGGTCCGTGCTTACGCACAAAAGGAGAAAATGCAGGGGATGCGAACGCACAAGGTGTGCGGGTACTCCCGGCAGGAAAGGTGATAACAAGTGTGCGTACGCACATGACGGTGCATGCACATAGAAAGCAAATCATTTTTTTTCAAAAGGATCACGCACACATGGGCGTGCATGCACACAAAGAGAAAAAGTGCTGGAGTGTGAACGCACAAGAAGGTATGGACGCTCCTGACAGAGGGTGTGAAAACGGGTATGCGTACACACATCTGGGTGCATACACACAGATGACAAAAACTAGGAGAAGTGTGCGTACACATAGGTGTGTGCGTACGCACAATACTCTGTTCCTCCAAAAATTTTGAAAGTTCTATGGCACCAAACATGATATCAATCAAAGATTCTTAGCCCCAAAACATATTATTAATCGAAAACATATGATTGAAACTAAAATGCAACTAAACTAATCCTAGAATCCAATTAAATAAGCTAATTAAGAAAAACAAAATTCAATAAACAAAAGCTAAAAGAAAAGAGGAGTTAGAAGGATGTTACCATGGTGGGGTGTCTCCCACCTAGCACTTTTGTTTATTGTCCTTAAGTTGGACAATTGAATGAAGCTTTTGCTATGGTGGCTTGTGCTTAAATCCTTTCTTGAATCCCCACCAATGCTTGCATCTCCAATGTCCTCCGGGATCCTACACTTTGTTTGTCAACACCCTTCCTTGTTGATCTTCAAGCTTCCAATTGGGTGACCGAACTCTTGAATTCTTGTCAAGGCTCCAAATCCTGCTTTGAAAACTATTCAATTGTGCCTTGCACCACCCTTGGGACTTAAACCTTGATGTTTCAACCCTAGATCACCTTAACTCACCATGCCACCCAACATTGATCTCTTGTCCACTTAGCACTCTACAAAGTACTCTAAGTTGACCCTCTGTTTCCAACAAAGCATATTCATGTGGGCTATCGAAGTTAATGGGTGAGATTGTTACCCATTTAAATGGTGTATCGGATGGTTGCTTAGGAAGGGAGACTTCCAATAGACTTGAAATTTTCACTCCCTTGTGCTCTTCTTTGATCACCTCCACTTTTTGACAACTTGCTTTAATTTCCACTTGTTCAATCTTCCCCAATTCTTCATCCACTTCATCAACTTTAATAAGCTCAACTTCTTCCACTTGTGGTGAATTGTGCTTCAACTCTTCATCTTCCACTTGGGGTTCCAAACTTTCCCTCATCTCGCACTCTTCAATTGAGGTTGGTTCCTCACATTCATCCACAAAATTGCTTTGGTTGTGGCATGAATGTGGCGAGTCTAAATGGGCTAATACTTCGGCCAAGGTAGCCATGATAGCTTTATGACGTTTGATTGATTCTTGTTGCTTATTATTCATCCAAGGGAGGTTGAGGTGGAATAGAAGGCTCATCATGTGGGAGAAAGTCTTCATATATAGGGTTGGTTTATAAGGGTGAGGATATTGAGGTTGTGTATATGGAGATAGTTGGTCAAGGTGATTATAGATGTAGTGATGTGTGAGTGATGGTGGTTCATAAGGTGGGTTGTAAGATGAACATGGGAATTGATCTGGTGATGTAGTGAGGCTTGAGGGTGCTATGGTTAAGGATAATGTTGAGGGTAGGCTTCATAGGAATATGGTGGTTGGTATGCACTTGATGATTGGACTTTTGACGGTTTAGAATTTCACAAATGAATTCTCGTTGCAAGTATAGTTTCTAAACCAACAATAGTCCTTTCATACAAAAATTTTGTTTGTCACTAGTACAAACCCCTAAAATCTATAAATCGAAGTATTAAACCTCGGGTCGTTCTCCCTAGGAATTACAATAAAGTGTCTTGCTATTGGTTATGAGGTATGTTTTGGGGTTTTTGAGATAAGAAACATGAAAAGTAAATGGAAATAAAATTCAAATAACAAAAAGGCCTTGGCAAGGGTTGGTGGTCAAGGATCTCTATCCTAATCACTAACCACAACATGAGAATTGGCAAGGATCAACCCCATTAAGTCATCCTCTAACTAATAAAGGAAAGTCAAATGAGCTATGTCAATCCAAGTCCATAAGTCCTAGTTCTCCACCAATTCAATTAGTGAGATCTAGAGTTAATGGCTCTCAATCGTCAATCACTTGGATAGTAGTAACTCAAGAGTTCCTAAGTTACCTTCCCAAGCCAAGAGCACTAAAATCTACTCTAAAATCCAACTAAACATTTTATCAAACACTTAGAAAGCAAAAAAGAAAGCATAGTAAAATTGCAAGAAATGTAAATCTACACTAAAATCCAACCAAGTATTTTATCAAACACTTAGAAGGCATAAAAGGAAAACATAGTAAAATATCAAGGAAAGTAAATCTACACTACTCATTTGCAAGGAATTAAATAACAACAAATCAAATAAACAATAAAGGAACATGATCATAAATTGCATTAAAGGAAAATGGAAGAACAAAAGTGCATCAACATAAAAGTAGAGAATTACAAGAATTAAATGCTAAACTAGAGAGAAGAGAGGTAGAAGAAGAAGAATTGCAAAAGGAAAAGTAAATCAAAGCATGAAATTATCCTAGATCTAAGAATTCCTAATCTAGATCTAACCTACTCCTAATTCTAGAGAGAAGAGAGAGCTTCTCTCTCTAGAAACTAACTAAAGCATGATAAAACTAAAATAAAACTAAACTAATAACTAGATGTCTCATCCCTCTTCAATTCTTGGGTTAAATAGCATCAGAAATGAGTTGGATTGGGTCCACAAGGCTTTAGAATTCGTTGGCCACTAATTTGCTTTTAATGAATCACGTGCAAATCGGCGCGTGCGTGCCCCCCTAAACGTGATGCATTTATGGAAAATCTTATATAATTTCAAAGCCCCAGATGTTAGCTTTCCAATGCAACTGAAACCGCATCATTTGAACCTCTGTAGCTCAAGTTATGGTCTATTAAGTGCGAAGAGGTTGACTTGACAGCTTTTGTGATTCCTTCATTTCTTCATGAGTTCTCCATTTTTACATGCTTTTCCTTCATTCCCTTGATCCAATCTTTGCCTCCTAAATCTGAAATCACTTAACAAACATATCAAGGCATCTAATGGAATCAAGGTGAATTAAATTTAGCTATTCTAAGTCCTAAAAAGCATGTGTTCACTCTTAAGCACAATTAAAGGAGAATTTACAAAACCATGCTATTTCATTGAATAAATGTGGGAGAAAGCGATAAAATCCTCTAAATTCAACACAAGATAAACCCTCTAAATGGGGTTTATCAACCTCCCCACACTTAAACCAAGCATGTCCTCATGCTTAAACCAAGAGAGAGCAAAGGGTATCAACATTTATTCAATGAAATTTAACTAATATGCACCCTACCTATATGCAACTATCTACATGAATGCAATTGTTTGGTCAAAATAAATCAATGTCCAAGAAGTATATATGCACAAGGGCTAAAGGTATTAGCAACCATGCCAAACCACAATTGAATTGTGCTATTAAATATTTTTATAAACTTGCATGAAGAATGATGATCATAGGTGAAAACATGTAATTGAGCATCAAACCCTCACCGAATATGTTTGCACTCTATTCGCTCAAGTGTTTAGGGTTGATTCACTCAATTCTCCCCTAATCATGCTTTCTAGGATTTGTTTTTCTTCTAACAATCAACATTTATTTCATGCATGCATACAAGTATCATGAGGTCTTTTCATTGGTTGTAATGGGGCTAGGGTCAAGGTAGGATGCATATATGGTTAAGTGAGTTTGAAATTTGAATCTTTGATAAGTTTAGACTTTCCACCTAACCTATGACATCCTATACAATTCAAAACTAACCTAACTATCCATTTTTCACTTTTTAACATACTCATGCAATTTCTTTTCATTTCACAACACTTATGCATTGATCCTTACTGAGCTCTGCTTTGGGGCATTTTGTCCCCTTTTTATTTCTTTCTTTTTCTTTATTTCTTTCTTTTTCTATTTTTTTTCTTTCTCTTTTCTTTTTTTCTTTTGTTTTTCTCATTTTTCTTTCTATATACAAGAACATCAATACATAAGGTCTAGCATTTGATTAATACATGAGTATGCACCTAATTCCCAAATTTTTCCAACAAAAATACAAAACTACCCTTTTATTCACACAATGTCCCAAATTTCCCACACTTGAATGATACTCAAACTCACTACTAACCTAAGCTAATCAAAGATCCAAATAAAGGACATTTATTGTTTTTCACTTTAAGGCTTGTAATATGCTAAAATAAGAACAAGTGGGTTAGTCGTAGGCTCAAATTGGCTAACAATGGAAGATAAAGGGTAAGGCTATTTGGGTAAGTGAGCTAAGTGAAATGATGGCCTCAATCATATAAATGCATGAATACATAAAATAATGGACATAAAGAATCAAACAAATCAAAGATTACAACCATAGAAAGAGAATAATGCACACAAGAAGGAAAGTAAGTGGTTATAAGATGTAACCACACAATTAGGCTCAAAACTCACAAGCTTGTGTTCTTAGCTCAAAAATCATGTTTCACAATATATATATGATTCAAGCAAGTTTTATGAAAAGTCACTACAAGAAAAACACCCATTCAAGTACACTTGAAAAGTGTAGCCAAAAAAAAAAAATGATGCCTTAGGAAAAGGCTACGCTTTTTAGGCTTCGGAGACACTTTTGTAGGCGATGCCTATACTAGTGTTGCCTATTCTCAAAGGCTACGCTTTTCTGTAGCAAAGGCTACGCTTCTCGCCTTTGAGAATAGGGTACGCTTTTTAAGTGATGCTGTTCAGGACCTAAGGCTACGCTTTTCAGCACTAATGGTTACCATAATTCTAAAGAATAGGCTACACTTTTCAGAGCTACTGCATCACTTTATAAAAGTAGCAAATAGTATACCTATAGCTACTCTATATAAGTGTAGCCTTTTGTCCTTCATTTTTTTTAAAATTTCTGTTTATATATATATATATATATATAAACAGAAATTTCTAACAATTTTTTTATCTAAACTCTAATATTTGAGTATATAATTATATATATAATCCTGTATTGTTAATTAAATTAGTTAATTATTATAAAATAAAAATGTATACATATATAATAATACCATACAATAATCTTTAAACAATAAAAATTATACTGAAACAAAATATAAGTATACAATGAACCAAAAATATTAGAATGATCATAATTTTGAGCATTCATACATCTCAAACTAGAATAAGTATACTCATATAATGCACTTAGAGTTTACTACTAATAAACTAGGAAAAATCAAAATATTATATCATATAAATGTATCTTAGCTTCTAATAAAAGACATCATCATCAACCATACATCTTTCAATTTCCACCTTTGTCAATAAACCATCATGATAAGCATCTCAATCTTCATTCACATCTTCAGAATTATCCTGCATAATTATATAGAAAAATAATTATAATTTGAAAAAGTACAAGAAGAAAAAAGTAGTTAACAGATTAATAACACATACAATATCCGAGAGGCATAAGATAATTGAAACTACTCTACTTTTCATATCACCAAAGTCTTTTGCTTTAAAATAACGATCACATTCAGGGGGATACTATAAATCACCATAAAGGACAACTAAAAAACGGACTAACACAACTTCATACTAAATGGGAACTAAAATCAGAAAAATCAGAAAACCAAAACCAGAAAAATCAGAAAAACCAGAAAAATTACAGCTTTCACCCTGATAACAATAATATTAAAATTACATAATGAAAAAACAAAACCAAAAAAACCAAATCACAGCTTCCATCTTCTTCAATTTCAGTTCAAATTAAAAAAATATGGCATCCTCCTAAGTTCTAACAAATAAAAATTTTAAACTCAAAATCCTAATTAACAATTAACAATATGTAAACAAATATTAGGGAATAAGAAAAAACTGGTCATACCATATTTATGTTTGGAATATGTGTTGATCCATGAGCGCTATTTGCATCAATTGGAGAGTGTTGAGCATCTTGTAACAAGGCTTCAATTTCTTCCGGCCTCATTCCAGGTTCAGATCGCTGAACTAGTAACTTAATCATGTTTCGCAATCCATGAAGGTCAGCCTCTTGGTGCTGCTGTTTGGCCTTCATGTCTCCAAGTTCAGCCTTCAAAGATGTGACTTCCTCCTGGTGTTGTTGCTTGAGTTCAGAAATTTCTGCATGCTTTTTTAAGTCACGTCGTGTAATAGATCTTCCATAGCACCTAACCCGACCTGGTTGTTCTTTTCCAAATAAAGACTTAAAAGCTTCCTCATCTGTTTCACCAGCAGCTTGCCGGTTTTGGAATTCATCCTAATTAAAAGAAACATTTGACATAGAATTAGTTACCATATCCTAAATTTGATTTATAATCATTAGTAATTCAATGAATTCTCATACAATTGCATCTTGTGTTTCCTGATCAACTTCCTTCCTTTTCCGACTTGTTCGAGTAGCAAGGAACATTTCAAACCTTTTTGGTTCCTCATTTGTTTCCTTTGTCGCGCGCTATAAAATAAAGCCTTAAATAAGTAAGTCTATAACAACATAACTAAAATTAACTAAACAAATCCCAGCACAAATATGAAATAAGTATACCAGAGCCACTCGTACTCTTCCGAAATTGATTGGCCCCATGCGATGTGGAAACTTTTGCTGTTCTTTATGTTTCTTATTTTTTTCACTTATTGACTATAATTGAATAAAAGGTTAGCATATAGAAACAGAGAACAATATAATTAAATTTTGCTTCGGCAAACAAAATTATAGCAACCAGAATAGTAGCAGGTATAATTGCACAGAATAGAATTGCAGAAAACAAAATTGCACAAAACAGAACTATAGAAAATAGAATTACAGCAACTTAAATTACAGCAAACAAAGTAGCCAAAAATAGAATTGTAAATACAGAAATTCAGAAGTTCAGAATGGAACTGGCAGCAATATATCCTAAAAAAATTCAATTCAGTTCAAGAACCTACATCAGAATGGATATGTGTTTGTACAGCATGAGAGAAGACAGATTCCAACATTATCAATTGAAATTTCATTATTTTGCTTATGTCTTAACAAACAATAATATATTTGCAATTAAAGTACCAACTATTTTACCTGGATTGTAGGATGACTCCAATAATAGATCAATTTTATGAATTAACTTTCTGGAACTTGTGTCGGTCGATTTTTCACCATATCTTCGATGGTATCAAAGGGAACAAAGTGCTTCTGGTTAATCTTTCCCTTGAACCGCTTCCAAGCATCCCGAATTGCTTGGATCACCCACTTTTCTCCACTGTCTGGGAGGATAAACTTGGTCTGCATGATATTTACAGTGTTATACGCACCTTGCTATATTTAAAATAATCAACATTTAATAATAATAGAAGAGTCTTACATTAACATAGTTCCAAATGAATTTCTTATCTTTAGGAGTTACAGCATGCCAGCTAGTGTACAAAAGACTCACAAATCTTTTGTTTCTCCCAATTGTTCCTACGAAACTAGTTAAATTAGACACACTTTGATCGGTTGGTCCTACTGGCTGTCCAATATCAAAAATAACTTCTTCCCGCTGTTCCATAGTTCTTGCATAAATCTCTTTGCAAGTTGTTTTTCCCCGAGTTTTCTTCTTCTTTGGCTCTCCTAGTTTCATGCAGTAGGGGGAAAATTAGGGAGTAATTAGTGATGCCAATTGAAAAATTAAGCATTATGATTTACAAAAAAATATAAAAAATGATAGAAATAAATTACCTTCGTCATCATCAATGTCCTCCATCACATGTGAATAATAATTTTCATCAAGTGGAAAGCTATCTCCCACATCATCACTTAGTTTAGAGCTTAGTCCGTCAATTTCTACATCTATCCCATTTTCTTTTAAAAATTCATCAATAGTTGTAGCCTTTACCCTTGGCTTGCTCTTTTCTTTTCTTGATCCATCTTGCTCCGACATTAAATCTTCAGCTTGTGGGGTAGTGTTTGAACTCAGCAAAGTAGTGTCATGTTGCCTTTTTTGAGTTCTACCATGTGTGACTTGAATAATCTGCTGCTGCCTTTGGTTGATTATGGGCTGAGTAGAATTTGCACAACTCCGATCTTGGCTTACAGTTGTTGGCATGCTATTATTCATATTACGAATTGCATCGAGCTTCCTTTTAAGTTCATCTGCACCCACCTTTGTAAGCTTAGAATTGTTCAAGCCTTGTGTTAACGGTTCATGTTGTACTTCATGCTTCTTTTTCTCAGCCATAGCCACAGTCAAGTGATTCTTTCTTTTTTTATTTTTTGGTTGTTGCGCAAGAATGCTTGGCTGTACTTCCAGGGTTTCAGGCATGAAATTCACTTATGTTCATATGGATTTTGCACATAAAAACACTGATGTGCTTGAGATGCTAGTATGAAAGGTTCATTCTGGTAGCATTTCTTATTGAAGTGAACAAATGTAAGACCATATTTGTCTCTCCCAGCATCATACCACTCACACCGAAACAATACAACCTTAAAACGCCCAAAATAATCTAACTCTACTATCTCAAATAACCTGCCATAATAAGCTACAGTGTCTTGAATTGGACTTTTATCTTTAGCACTTGCAAAGCTTGAAGTTAAAGCAGTTAATGTGACACCACTATTTTGTGTTTTTCTCCTTGCCTCACACTCCACAGTGTGAAACCTATATCCATTAGTTATATATCCAGAAAATCTTCTTGCAATAGAGCTTGGACCTCGAGATAATTCTTTTAGCCAAACAGGCACATCTGGATCTCTCGCCCGAGTTTCAAACCACTGCGAGTATGTTTTACTGTGAACTTTTGCTTTTCTCCATTTTGTTCCCCGTTGATTGTTAACCTCATCCTCATGCTCTCTGTAGTTAATAATAGTTATGTTTGATCGGAAAAAATCTAAATGCACTTGATTTAGTGAATAAACATAAGTTATATTAAGTTACCTAACATAATCTGCGACTTCTTCACAATTGTATAATACATATACATGGGCTTGAGCACTTGATATGTCATCGAGATTAATTGGTTCTCCATTTCCCACGCCTAACGAACGACCTTTGTTAGAAAACAACTTTGAAGGAAAAACTTCATCGTCATTAGGATCATCATCATTCCGAGGTCGCTTATTAAGTCTTGTTCGCACACCTCCATGCAAGTATCTTGAGCAGAAAGTTAAGCACTCTTCAGCCAGATATGCCTCTGCAATAGAACCTTCGGGGCGACTTTTGTTGCATACATACGACTTTAATGTACACATGTACCTTTCTGGAGGATACATCCAACGAAACTACACCAGACCACCCAATCTCACCTCATTTGCTAAATGAATAGGAAGATGAACCATTATGTCAAAAAAACTAGGGGGAAAGATCCTCTCAAGGTGGCATAATGTTTCCACAATCTCTAACTCCAATTGATCTATCTCTTCCAGTGTTATTAACTTTTTGCATATGCGACGAAAAAAGGAACTTAGTCGAATCAACGGAATGGCCACGTGATCAGGAAGGATGCTTTTAATCGGTATTGGTAGTAAGTAGTGTAGCAAAAAATGAGCATCGTGGGTCTTATACCCAGAAATTTTTCTTTCTGCTAGATGTACACACCGTGATATATTCGAAGCACTACCATCAGGTAGCTTTGTTGTCTTCAAAACACCACAAAAAATTGACTTCTCTGCAGCAGTCATAGAAAAGCATGCGTTTGCCAACTTTGTTCTCTTGCCATTATTCACCTCCTTTGGTTGAAGATTTTTCTAGATCCCCAAATCTTTTAAGTCATATCGAGCATTCAGATGATCCTTTGTCTTGCCTGGGATATCCAAAAGAGTTCCAATTATACTGTCAAGTATGTTCTTCTCTATGTGCATGACATCTAAGTTGTGACGCAGCAGGTTCTTGTGCCAGTAAGGCAATTCAAAGAAAATTGATCTTTTTATCCAATTCCATGGGAAACTATTTGATGTACTTTGCTTCTTCCCGAAAACATTCTCAACATTTTGTAGCATCTCAAAAATTTCCGTTCCTTCTATAACAGGTGGAGGGGGTCTTAATTCTTGCTTCCCATTAAAAGACCTTGTATTGGTTCTCCATGGATGATCCATGGGTAAAAAGACACGATGGTCCATATAAACTGTCTTCCGACTATGTTTTAGTTGTAGAGAAGAGGTATTTTTGTTGCAACAAGGGCAAGCCAATTTTCCCTTTGTACTCCACCTAGACAACATAGCATACGCAGGAAAATCATTAATTGTCCACAAAAGAGCTGCCCGCATTTGAAAGGTCTCATTCTTTGATGCATCATAAGTTTCCACCCCTATTTCCCACAACAACTTCAAGTCTTCCATCAATGGTTGTAGATACACGTCAATATCTTTGCCAGGTGATTGTGGCCCAGGAATAAGCAATGAAAGCATACAATATTCAGGTTTCATGCACATCCACGGAGGCAAGTTGTATACCATCAGCATTACGGGCCACGTGCTCCATGAAATATTCATGCTACGAAATGGGTTGAACCCATCACTTGACAAGCCTAGTCTAATATTGCGTGATTCTTTTGTAAAATCTTCATTCATTTCATCAAAGTTCTTCCATGCCAGTCCATCAGCAGGATGCTTTAACGTCCCATCTTTAACGCGCTCCTCATCATGCCACCTCAGACTAGCTGCCGTTTTTGAGCGCATAAATAATCGCTGAAGTCTTGGAATTATAGAAAAGTATCTCAGAGTCTTTACAGGAATAGGACGACCTTTATTGTGAGGTTGGTTCTCGCTATTATCACTAGAATTTTCAGTATATCGAGATGTACCACATACACGACATTGTGTTTCATCCTTTAGTTCTTTCCTATACAGGAGGCAATCATTAGATGAAAAAAAAAAGTATGCATTGTACCTTGCCATGACACGATCAATGTTTTGACAAAATCCACTTGGGAGCTTTAACCAAAAACTTCAATCTGTTTGTTACCAAGTAAAATTCTAAGAGATTAGACTATGATATTATTTACTCTTGATTTATTTTCATAAATTCTAAACTGATATAATTAAAATGTAAGGAAAAAAAAATAAAAAAACTCAATTCAGGTCGATAACTTATTTGGAAAATAAAAGCAATCTGATAACAGCCCAAAATTCAAATCCAAAGCATGAGTAACTGAGTAACTAAAAATAAAAGGAAGCAATCTTGCTTCTCAAAACTCAATTCAGGTCAGTAGAAGTGAGACGATTTAATGGTAAGTCATGAGCTAATCAAAATATTATCCTGGTAACTGGTAAGCCATGAACTTGGCAGCCATTCATGCAAACCACATGGGTCATCCATGCAGCAGCAGACAATGAAATACATTTAGAGAATAGTGAAAAGAATCAGGATGCTTTAACGTAAATCTTTGCACATGGACCAGTTTGACTATTAAACGACTTATAATTAAGAATAAAAATATTATCATAAATCTCAATAAGTCACGGATTTGAAGTTATTGCGGAGCAGATCCTGTGATATAATATAACCTTAGAAGTTCTAACTTTAAAAAATAAAAGTAAAGTTATGAAAATAGATGGAGAAGGGCAGAGTGAGACAGTGAGTGATGTGAATTATTATCAAGTGATAGAGTATGATAATAACGTGAAGACTGATATATTAACACATTATTACCATTACCTTAATAAATGCTACCAAAATTTTGCCTCCATGTGTTGCTCTGCTCTGTTACTACTTACTACTATTATGTTTTCTAATCAAAGTTATTCTCAAAAGTAATAAACAAACAAAACTACCACTTAAAAGGGACCAAAATTCATGATATTTCTCTGAGGCGGCTTTTTTATTATTGATCTGTGCCACTGATGCCCTCAAAACAAGGCAAGTTAGTACTTATCCCTAACAATATCAATATCTGTGATTTCAGTTTAGATTTCACTGCTCACTGCTACGCTTCAAATTTCTTATTAAAGAGTATATGCAGTTTGCTTGGAATATTGAGCAATCTCAATCAAACTAAAAACTATTTTCTTATCTTATCTATATAGTAAGTTGATGTTATGATACTGAGAAGACAACCAATTGCAGAGGAAATAAGTGGGTGCTTTATCTGTGAGGGTCCACCTTCAGGGATAAGAGCCCATAGTTCTCATTAGCTCCCCTAATCATTCTATATTCTCACTTCTTATCTCCCTCCTCTCTATTTATAATTTTTAGATCATTTTTAAGTTAACAAATTAACTACAACATTTAACTTCTCTTTGAATAAGATTAAATTGAACTTCTCAATTAAGACATGATAATTTTCTAATTTTCAAGTAAATTACTATCAACACAAGACAGTTGTTAGGAATCAAATTGAAGCAACAAGAAAGTATTCATAGAATCAATTTTAATATCAACTATCTTATAACCACACTTCTAAACAAAAACCAATTTTTTAAGAAAAAATTCAGAACGCAAAATATTCCAAATAAAGAGAGAGCTAAAACAATATTTTTTTCAAGAGCAATCGTCAGACTTAATTACACAACAAAAACCGACGAAATTGTTATAAAAAAAAATTGACGTCACAATTATTTATCTTTACTATACTCACTATTATTGAGAGAAGAGACAAGTTAACATCAACATTTTACGCCTGTAAAAACTTATTTGAGATCCTAAAATGATGCAACTCTTGAACAACTCAATAAAAAAGATGAATTCATCTTTTACAAGAAACTCAACATGATAGTATATAATCAATAGAAAAAATGTCGTTGTCCAACCAAAACCCCAGAAAACACTACAAATCAATTAAATTACGAAACTCAAATTTTATTTTTATGACAATAGATCTCTAAAAAATCACAGTTTCCTTTTAATTAGTTAAAAGTTTGCATGTCTTTTAGAACTAGATATGCCTTTTAAGTGCCACTACGGCTCTAACTTCAAACTTCCCTTGTTCTTCATCAAATTGGGGTGCAAAAATGTTTGCTATTTTTCTTTAGCCTATACAGTACCTGCGTAAACGGAATGAAACCCCAATCCCAAATTCACGAGTTCGATCTCCTGCGCCGCAACAATCCCAAATTCACGAGTTCTGCTGCGCCGCAGCAATAACGGAATGAAACCAGCAAATTCTGAGTTCTCCTGGGCCGCAAGATTAGCATGCATGTTCATCAATTCACGAATTCAAAGGATTTTGTACCAAACCCCCAAATTGCAACCCAAAAATTAGAACCCTACCCTCTCAGATTTTAGAAACCAAATGAAGGTGATACATACCTTTCTTCACGACGGTGAGCGAATAAAGATAAGCTTTTAGTCGAGCGCACAGTCGATCTTCCTGATGTCAGCGCGCAGCGACAAGAACTGGTGATGAAAACGAGTGGCGGCGTGGTGAGAAGTGAGTGATGAAGATGAGTGAGTGGTGGAGATGCTGACGCCATGAGCGGTGACGCCGTGAGCGGTGACGCCGTGAGGGTTGACGCCGTCAGTGGTCTTCTCTGATTTGGGGGTGATGAAGGGAGTGTGATTAGCTAGCTAGGGATCGCGAGTTCAGTGGCCATGTTATTTTGTTTTTATTTGCCTAAGTGTCTATGGCCATGTTATTTTTGTTTTTATTTGCCTAAGTGTGTTATTTTGTTTTTATTTGCCTAAGTGTCTACTGTACGCGTGCTTGTATATTTGGTGAAATATTGTGAAAAAAATTTACTAAGTGTTGACATATTTGACTTGAAATACATTAGGCAACACTTTTAAAATGCACCTGAAATATGATAAATAGGCTACACTTTAAAAGTGTTTTCTTTGGTGTAAAAAGTGAACCCATAACTCTTAAGTTAAGGCTACGCTTTATAAGTGATCTTTATAATATCTAAGGCATCGCTTTTCAAGTGATGCCACAAATGTGATTCCTATTCTCTCGCAAAAAGGAAACATGGAGAAAAGCGTAGCCTATTCCTAGAATAGGCTACACTTTTCAAATGTAGCTTAAAAAAAGTGTGGCTGAATGGGTATTTTTCTTGTAGTGAGTTTTTCACTCAAATCAATTGGTGCCCTATAGATAGAAATCTTGGAAACTTCATTATTTTGACTAAGCTTATTGTGTATATATATGCAAAAATAAAAAAATACAAATAAAAATCCTAAAAACCTAAAAATGAAATGCAAAAGTGTTAGAATTAGAAATTTGTCACCCAAAATCGCCGATCGGTCGGACGACCTCCCCACACTTAAAAGTTTGCACCGTCCTCAGTGCACTCAAATATGAGCAAGGGGGTATGGCGACTTTCCGGATTGCTACCTTCAGCTGGTAGATCAACCGGTTGTTGCGTATTTTTTTTCTTCTGCTTCCATTTTTGTTTGCGGTGCATCATTCATGAAAAAAAAAAAAACAAAAATACAACACCATAAGATAGGATAATACAAGAGCAAGGAATCATACATTGTTGGAATGAGGTAATAATCACTAGAATTGAGTGAGTGAAGTAGTGTGACAGTAATGACAAATGAGTGTATGAATTCTAAATTGTGCGGTTTAGAACACACATTAGCATAAAAAGCGATGTCACAAAAGAAGCATGCACTTCACTCATCCTAGTGTGCTTGAGATGCTTTAAGTAAACTTGTAAGGTAAAACAAGCATTAAAGAAGCATGAGAGCATTCAACCAGTAAACATATGGATGCATATGATCATGAAGCAGAATGCATTAAGATAAATGCTCAACATCCAATATCAAGAAATTGCCAAATCGAGGAAAAGGATTGAAATTACATGGTGGCCAAATCATGCAATTCAAGAAGGGTTACAAGCTCGAAGGCAATTCTCATCACTTGGTATTCTTAAAAGGTAGGAATGAAAAAAACTCAAAACCAAGTAGCAAAATATAACCTCAACAATAGATTCCAACAAAGATTATAAATATAATGATGTTAAGATAACATCCCTTTTTAATGCTCAGCAGCAATTAATGGTAAACAAGATTAACAATCCAACAATTACAATGAAAAAGAAAAAATGAAATGAAAATTAACTAAAACTAACTAATAATCTAACTAACTAACTAATTTAACTAACTAAAATAAATGGTTATGAATGGTGTTTGGAAGTATTGGATGAGGGGTAGAAGAAGGGAAGAAGAAAGGAGAAGGAAAGAAATGGAAAGAGGAGAAGAAAAGAAATGTGTTGAAGGAAGGACATCTGAGCGTACGCGCGCATGGCGCGCGTGCGCGGATGGTGGTGCAATGGACGCGACGCGTATGCGTACATGGCGCGTGCGCGTCGATGGCTTATTTTGACAGTGACGCGTACGCGCGAGTTGGTTTGTGCGAAAGGCACAATGCGCGCGCAACGCTCGCACAACTCTCGGGTTTTTGGCTTGGGGGTGGAATTTCTCAATCCATGCGTATGCGTACATAGCGCGTGCTCGCGGATAGGCAAAAATGCTTGATGCACGCGTACGCGCACAGTGCGCATACGTTCGGATGGTGCTCTGTTTTTCAAAAAAAATTTTCTATGTTTTTGCACCAATCCAAGCATTCCAAACCTCCAAACAGCTACCAAAACGCCATAAAACCTTATTTAACATACTAAACTACCAATTATACTCAACAAATCAACCAAAAACAGGAATTTAAACTAATTATCAATATGTACAAAAAGAGAAAATGAAAAGAAGTTACCATGGTGGGGTGTCTCCCAGCTAGCACTTTTGTTTATTGTCCTTAAGTTGGACTTATGGGGAGCTCCTCTCAAGGTGGCTTGTGCTTAAACTCATCTTGGAACATCCACCAATGCTTGAGTCTCCAATAAGAACCATTCTTCAAAATTAATAGCTCCAAGCTTGGATGGAGTTCCTCACAAACCATGGGCTCCCAAAGGTGATCCTCATGTATTTCCGGATCCCATATCTTGTTGCCACACCTATCTTCAAGTTGATCATCATTATTCCATTTGGGTGGCATAATCTTGGAATTCTCATTCAAGTGACCAAACATCATCTTAGACCCAAGAAATCTAGCTCTATACCAACCTTTTCTATTAAACTTTGAACATGTCACCATGATGAGCCTTGATTTATAATTCCAACTACTAACCATCTCTCATTTGCTCTTAAAGATACAAAGATGTCTAAGTTGACCATCCGTTTCAAGCAAACCATATTCAAGGAGAATAATAAAGCTTAAGTATAAGAAATTTACCCACTTGAATGAAATAATGGATGGTGGTGGCTTGGGGAGAGGTATCTCCAATGTGCTAGCAAGCTTTACTCCCTTGTGTTCTTCCTTGTGTGCCTCCATGGTGCACGAAATTGTGATCTCCAGGCTCGAACAAATCCTGGTAATGGCTCCAAAGCTTGGTGCTCTGATCTTAATTCATAGTTGTCACAACTTCGATACAACTAACCAGCAAGTGCACTGGGTCGTCCAAGTAATACCTTACGTGAGTAAGGGTCGAATCCCACCGGAGCTCGTCACAGTCATTCAATCATTGAATCCTACTCGAAATACCACAGACAAGGTTTAGACTTTCCGGATTCTATTGAATGCCGCCATCATTCTAGCTTACGCCACGAAGATTCTGGTTAGGAGATCTAAGAGATATTCATTCTAGCTTATTTCATGTAGAACGGAAGTGTTTGTCAGGCACGTGTTCATAGGGGAGATGGTGATGAGCGTCACACATAATCATCACCTTCATCACGTTCTTGGGTGCGAATGGATATCTTAGAAGTGAAATAAGATGAATTGAATAGAAAACAGAAGTACTTTGCATTAATCTTTGAGGAACAGCAGAGCTCCACACCTTAATCTATGGAGTGTAGAAACTCTACCGTTGAAAATACATAAGTGATAGGTCTAGGCATGGCCGAGATGGCCAGCCCCCTAAAGCGTGATCAATAGTCTCCTAAGATGAACAATAGATTAAAACTGAGACCCAAGATGTCAAATACAATAGTAAGAGGTCCTATTTATAATAAACTAGTCACTAGGGTTTACATGAGTAAATAATTGATGCATAAATCCACTTCCGGGGCCCACTTGGTGTGTGTTTGGGCTGAGCCTGAGTGTTGCACGTGCAGAGGCCATTTGTGGAGTTGAACGCCAGTTTCTGTGCCAGTTTGGGCGTTCAACTCTGGTTTTGGATCCTTTTCTGGCGCTGGACGCCAGATTTGGGCAGAAGGCTGGCGTTGAACGCCAGTTTACGTCATCTATTCTTGGCCAAAGTATGGACTATTATATATTGCTGGAAAGCCCTGGATGTCTACTTTCCAACGCAATTGGAAGCGCGCCATGTAAAGTTCTGTAGCTCCAGAAAATCCACTTTGAGTGCAGGGAGGTCAGAATCCAACAGCATCAGCAGTCCTTTTTCAACCTCTGAATCTGATTTCTGCTCAAGTCCCTCAATTTCAGCCAGAAAATACCTGAAATTACAGAAAAACACATAAACTCATAGTAAAGTCCAGAAATGTGAATTTAACACAAAATCTATTAAAAACATCCCTAAAAGTAACTAGATCCTGCTAAAAACATACTAAAAACAATGTCAAAAAGCGTATAAATTATCCGCTCATCACAACACCAAACTTAAATTGTTGCTTGTCCCCAAGCAACTGAAAATCAAATAGGATAAAAAGAAGAGAATATACTATAAATTCCAAAATATCAATGAAACAGAGCTTCAATCATATGAGCGGGACTTATAGCTTTTTGCCTCTTGAATAGTTTTGGCATTTCACTTTATCCATTGAGGTTCAGAATGATTGGCATCTATAGGAACT
>NC_029788.2:70238153-70240154 GCF_000816755.2 Arachis ipaensis
CTTTTTTTTTCTTTTTCTTTCTATATTTTTTTTTTGCCTATTTTTTTCTTTTTTTTTTTTCTGCAAGCTTTGTTCTTTGTTGCTTTTTCTTGCTTCAAGAATCATTTTTATGATTTTTCAGATTATCAAATAACATGTCTCCTAGTCATCATTCTTTCAAGAGCCAACATATTTAACATTCTTAAACAACAACTTCAAAAGACATATGCACTGTTCAAGCATACATTCAGAAAACAAGAAGCATTGTCACCACATCAATATAATTAGGCTAAGTTCAAGGATAAATTCGAAACTCATGTACTTCTTGTTCTTTTGAATTAAAACATTTTTCATTTAAGAGAGGTGATGGATTCATAGGACATTTATAACTTTAAGACATAGTTACTAACTACTAATGATCATGTAATGAAGACACAAACACAGATAAGCACATGACGAAAAACAGAAGAAATAAGAACAAGGAATGAATCCACCTTAGTAATGGTGGCGTTTCCTTCTTGAGGAACTAATGATGTCCTTGAGCTCTTCTATGTCTCTTCCTTGTCTTTGTTGCTCCTCCTTCATTGCCTTTAGATCTTCTCTGATTTCATGAAGGATGATGGAGTGCTCTTGATGTTCCACCCTTAATTGCTTCCAATAATTGTGTGGAAGAAAATGTATCCCCTGAGGTATCTCAGGGATCTCTTGATTTGCAGTCAAATGTTCTACCACTGAGCTATAGACACTTGATGGAAGCTTTTGTCTTCCCTTTCCTCTTTCTAGAGGTTTCTCTGGCCTTAGGTGCCATCAATGGTTATGGAAAAAACAAAAAAGCTATGCTTTTACCACACCAAACTTAGAATGTTGCTCGCCCTCGAGCAAAAGAAGAAAGAATAGGAGAAGAAGAAGAAGGTATGGAGGAGATGGAGAGAGGTGTATATTCGGCCATATGGGTGGGATTGGGTGGGAGAGAGATGTTGAATTTTGAAGGTAGTGGGTGTATGGATGTGAGTGGTAAATGGAAAATAGAAGGGATGATCAAGAATGGAAAGAGAGATGATGAGGTAGGTGCGGATCCTGTGGGGTCCACAGATCCTGAGATGATCCTGTGGGATCCACAGATCTTGAGGTGTCAAGGCATTTACATCCCTGCTTGAATCAAAACAATGAATGCGTGTATGAATGATATGAATGTCAAGATGAACACCAAGAACACTTTGAATGTCAAGATGAACATCAAGAACATATTTTGAAAAATTTTTTTTATGCAAAGAAAACATGCAAGACACGAAACTTAGAATTTTTTAATGCTTAGACACTAAGAATTCAAGAATGCATATGATAAACATGAAAAGACACAAAACAAAAAAAAATCATCAAGATCAAACAAGAAGACTCACCAAGAACATCTTGAAGATCATGAAGAACACTATGAATGCATGATATTTTCGAAAAATGCTAGATGCATATGCAAGTGACACCAAACTTATGATATGATTCAAGAATCAAACAAGAAACAGAAAATATTTTTGATTTTTATGATTTTCTAATTTTTTTGGATTTTTTTTCGAAAATTATATGAAAAATAAAAAATAAGGATTCCAAAATTTTTAATATGAATTCCAGGAATCTTGCATTCTTAGTCTAAAGCTTCAGTCCAGGAATTAGACATGGCTCACTAGCCAGCCAAGCTTTCAATGAAAGCTCCAGTCCAAAACACTAGACATGGCCAATGGCCAGCCAAGCTTCAGCCTTTAACACGAGAGTATATTGCTCTTTGATAACAAATTGCAAGCCTCAGTCCAAATAAATTTAGACATGACTTTACAGCCAGCCAGACTTCAACATGCTTCATGAAACACTAGAATTCATTCTTAAAAATTCTGATGAAAATTTTTGAAAACATTTTTATTATTATTTTTTTCGAAAACAAAGGAGAAATTTTTGAAAGATTTTTTTGAAAAATATTTTTGAAAAGAAAACGAAAAGAAAATTACCTAATCTGAGCAACAAGATGAGCCG
>NC_029788.2:70240308-70258739 GCF_000816755.2 Arachis ipaensis
ACTACTCGCCTATTAAATATGCGAAAAACTGTAACAAAAATCATACAAAAATCATCCTAGATCAATGAAAATCCCTACTCCACCTCTTCACAAACTTCTTCACTTTCAATCTTTTGTTCATCAATTTCATCTAACTCTTCTCCATCACTCAAATCATAAATGGGAGGAAAGGAAAAATCTACCTCCACATTGTTTTCCATCTCATTGGGAGAATGTTCTTCAAATTCAAAGGATTCACCACCAAGAAGGTTGGATGCATGATCTTCATTACCAAGGGAACTTACTTCTTGCTTCATTCCTTCCAAGTCTTCATTCAATATTTATTTTGGAGGTTGTGCACTTTCCTCCTTAACATCAAATTCAATCTTCTTGGAGGGGTTCTCTTCAACTCTAGGTTCCCAAGGAGGTTCCGCATCTCCTAAGTTTTCAACCACTTCTTCCTCTTCTTCAATGATCATAGGCTCCTCCAATTGTTCTAACACAAAGTGGAATTCCTCATTTTCCACCGGAGTGTCCAATCTCTCTTTCATGCTATGCTTTTCAATTAATTCTCCACATGTGACCATGGGAGTACTTTGAGTGCTCAAGTATTGGGAGGCTAAAGTGCTTACCACCTTGGTCAAGGTATAGCCACAAATTCTAGTGTCTCCCTTTGCATTTCTCCTTCCCCTTGAAGTATGAGGCTAAGGGTTTCATCTATTGAGGATTGGGGTAGGTAAGAGGGTTCATTGTCTTAGAGAAGGGGTTCATAATAGGAAGGTGGTTCTTCTTGGTAAGGGTGTGGTGGTGTGTATTGAGGTAGTTCTTGGGAGTAGTAATCTTGGAATGGTGGTTCCATGTATGGCTCATGTGGTTCAAAAGGTGGTTGGTATGGTGGATATGGATCAAGGTCATATGGAGGTGTTTGGTGAAAATAGGCTTGTGAGTATGGTTGAGGTTCATGTTGAGGATATGATTCATAGGCATATGGTGGTGGTTCTTGAAAGTCACAAGGATGCTCACCATAGCCATTTAATTGGTATACATCATAAAATGGCTCTTCTTCATAGTGCATTGGTGGAGGTTGTTGCCATGAAGATTGATCATATGCATATGGCTCCTCCCACCTTTGGTTATCCCATCTTTGATACACATTCTCATTATAGTCCTCATTTTCTACAACATAATTAGAACCAAACTCATAGCCAAGGTGAGAATTCATGATAGCAAGAGAAAATAAGAAACAAAAGCTAATAAGAAATAATGAAAGAAAGTCCTAAAACTCACAAAAACTAACAAGCAATCCAAAAATCAAGCTATTCACAATATTCACATATATACAATAACCAATAACACAACACCATTGCAATTCCCCGGCAACAGCGCCATTTTGATGAGAGGATTTTTATGTGATCTAGAATTCACAATGAAATCTCGTTGCAATATAGTTTCTAAACCAACATTAATCCTTTCATACAAAAGATTGTTTGTCACAAGTAACAAACCCCTAAAATTTATAAACCGAAGTATTGAACCTCGGGTCGTTCTCCCTAGGAATTGAAAACAAATGTTCTTGTTATTGGTTATGAGTTATATTTTGGGGTTTTTGATGAGAAACATGAAAAGTAAATGGCAATAAAATTAAAATAACAAAAGGCCTTGGCAAGGGTTGGTGGTTAAGGATCTCTATCCTAATCACTAACCACAACATGAGAATTGGCAAGGATCAACCCCATTAACTCATCCTCTAACTAGTAAAGGAAAGTCAAATGAGCTATGTCAATCCAAGTCCATAAGTCCTAGTTCTCCATCAAATCAATTAGTGAGATCTAGAGTTAATGGCTCCCAATCATCAATTACTTGGATATTAGTAACTCAAGAGTTCCTAAGTTACCTTCCCAAGCCAAGAGGAACAAAATCTAACTTATATCTAGAAGAGGCATTTCAACAAACACATAGAAGGCAATAATGGAAAATATTATTAATTGCAAGAATTAAAGGAATCTACAACTACAAAAGCAAGAGATTGACAATAGAAAGGCAAAACAATTATGAAACAATAAAGAACTTACCAATTGCATTGAAAAAGAAATGTAGATCTACAAAAGAAAGTTCATAAGCTACAACTAACAATGCAAAGGAATTACAAGAGAAGTAGAATGCTACAATTACAAGAGAGCAATTAAGGATGAAAGAGGAAAATTAATAGAGAAGAAGAAGAAGTAGATCTAGATCTAAACCTAATCCTAATTCTAATCCTAGAGAGAAGCAAAAAAGCTCTGCATACAAGTCATTAGAGCTTGTATGCTTTACAAGTTAATTAACGAAGAAATCCCTAAAACGCGATGCAAGGTACGTTCTTCTTCTTCTTCCTCTTCTTCTTCTTCTTTTCTTTCGTTTCTTGCCTTCTTTTTCTCCTTCTTCTTCTTCTTACTGCACATTCTTCTTCCTCTTCCTCTTCTTCTTCTTCTTCTTCTTCTTTTCTTTCGTTTCTTGCTTTCTCTTTCTCGTTCTTCTTCTTCTTGCACGTTCTTCTTCCTCTTCCTCTTCTTCTTCTTTTCTTTCGTTTATTGCCTTTTCTTTCTCCTTCTTCTTCTTCTTGCTGCACGTTTTTCTTCCTCTTTTTGTTCTTCTTCTTCATTTACGTGCTTTTCTATCTGTTTTCTTTCTTCGTTATTCTCGATTTCCATTGTTTTTTGACATGAAGCTCTGAAATCATTTTTGAAGAAGAAAAAGCAGCAGAAGATGAGGAGGAGAAAGAGAAAGAGTTCTGAAATATGCATAACGTGTACTTCAACGAATTTTGGGTGTATTTTTGTAATCCTTTGGGTGCATTTCTGTAATCCTTTGGGTGTATTTCTATAATCGTTTGGATGAATTCTTGTAACCATTTGGGTGTATTTCTGTAATCCTTTGGGTGTATTTCTGTAATCGTTGGGGTGTATTTCTGTAATCGTTTGGGTGTATTTCTGAAGTTTCATTATCTTCAAATTTGGCAAGAAAATTGTTTTCATGGAGGAAGTAGAAGAAGAGTCATTCGTAATGCTTGGTGAGTAGCACGCTTTGAAAACAGAAAGTTGTTGAATAACGTGCGTTTTATTTACTCTTGAATGTGGAAGTGTGTAATGCATTAATTAAGTGTAATGCATGTGTTTTATTGGACTTGTAAGAATTGTAAGCTAGAAGACTTGTATGTGTAGCAGGCCTCAGAGAGAAGTGAGAGCTTCTCTCTCTAAAACTAACTTTTCCTCCAAAAATTAAACTAAACTAAACTAATGTGTGAAAGTATGTTAATTTCCCTTCAATCGTTGGCTTAAAATAGCATCAGAAATGAGTTGGATTGGGCCCACAAGGCTTTAGAATTCGCTGGCCATGTATTGCTTTAAGTGGAACATATGGCAGCAACGACGCCTGCGTGTACAGTGCATGTACGCGTCACCATACGTATAGAAACTATGGCAAATCTTATATCGTTTCGAAGCCCCAGATGTTAGCTTTCCAACGCAACTAGAACCGCATCATTTGGACCTCTGTAGCTTAAGTTATAGTTGTTTAAGTGCGAAGAGGTCGGCTTGACAGCTTTTGCGATTCCTTCATTTCTTCATGAGTTCTCCATTTTTATATGCTTTTCCTTCATTCCCTTGATCCAATATTATGCCTCCTAAATCTGAAATCACTTAACAAACATATCAAGGCATCTAATGGAATCAAAGGTAAATCAAGATTAAATAATTAAAGGCCTAAAAAATATGTTTTCACTCTTAAGCACAATTAAAGGAGAATTTACAAAACCATGCTATTTCATTGGATAAATGGGAGAAAGGTTGACAAAACCCTCTAAATTCAACACAAGATAAACCCTAAATATAGGGTTTATCAATCTTCCCACACTTAAACCAAGCATGTCCTCATGCTTAAACCAAGAGAAAGCAAAGGGTATCAACATTTATTCAATATGAACTAATCTAAATGCAACCTAAACTATATGAATGCAACTAAATGCAAAATGATTCTACCTACTTGGTTAAAAATAAATCAACCTCTAAGACATACATGCACAAGTAGCGCTAAGGTCCCATGACGACTCATGAATCCTACCAATTTAAATATCAAAATGAAGTTCAAGTAGACTTGCAAGGAGAATACTCATGAAAGCCGAAAATCAAGGAATTGAGCATTAAACCCTCACTAGAAGTGTTTGCACTCTAGTCGCTCAAGTGTGTAGGGTCGATTCTCTCAATTCTCCCCTAATCATGCTTTCTAAGATTTGTTTTTCTTCTAACAATCAACATATATTTCATGCATGCATACAAGTATCATGAGGTCTTTTATGAATTGAATATCTAGATCTAAGAATTCCTAATCTAGATCTAACCTACTCCTAATTCTAGAGAGAAGAGAGAGCTTCTCTCTCTAGAAACTAACTAAAGCATGATAAAACTAAAATAAAACTAAACTAATGACTAGATGTCTCATCCCTCTTCAATCCTTGGGTTAAATAGCATCAGAAATGAGTTGGATTGGGTCCACAAGGCTTTAGAATTTGTTGGCCACTAATTTGCTTTTAATGAATCACGTGAAAATCGGCGCGTGTGTGCCCCCCTAAACGTGATGCAACAATGGCAAATCTTATATCGTTTCGAAGCCCCGGATGTTAGCTTTCCAATGCAACTGAAACCGCATCTTTTGGACTTCTGTAGCTCAAGTTATGGTCGATTAAGTGCGAAGAGGTCGGCTTGACAACTTTTGCGATTCCTTCATTTCTTCATGAGTTCTCCATTTTTACATGCTTTTCCTTCATTTCCTTGATCCAATCTTTGCCTTCTAAATCTGAAATTACTTAACAAACATATCAAGGAATCTAATGGAATCAAGGTGAATTAAATTTAGCTATTCTAAGTCCTAAAAAGCATGTGTTCACTCTTAAGCACAATTAAAGGAGAATTTACAAAACTATGCTATTTCATTGAATAAATGTGGGGGAAGGCGATAAAATCCTCTAAATTCAACACAAGATAAACCCTTCAAATGAGATTTATCAGCACTATCGGATGAAGTATGATCATGGTGGTAGAGATGAGGAGATTGCCATGAAGATTGACCATATGAATATGACTCCTCCCTCAAGTGATAGTTCAACCCTTGGTGCACACCATCATTAGGATTGTCATTCCCTACAACATTATAACAACTAAACTCCAAACCAAAGGGATGAGAATTCATAGAGAAAAAAAATAAAAAAACTATCAATAAGCAACTAAAACAAACTCCTAACTACTAACAAAAATCAAGAAATGATCAAAATGCAAACTATTCACATATACACATACTAACGATAGCCAATAATGTAACACCATTGCAACTCCCCAGCAACAGCGCCAAAAACTTGATGAAGAGATTTATGCTGGTTTGGAAATTTAGACAAAATAATTTCGTTGCGAGTATAGACCATACCAACAAATAACTCCCACAATCAAAGTTTAAATTTTAAGATTGTCACAATCGAAAACAAATATAAACCGGGAGTTTAAAATCCCGGGTCATCTCCCTTGAAATTGCAATTAAGTATTCAATTATTAGCTATAAGGGAATGGGTTGATGGCAATTGGCAAGAAATATAAATGACAATAAAATAAAGATGCATGCAAGGAACTAAATGAAAAGCAATTAAAGCAACAAAAATGGAATTCAGGTGGCAAAAAGAACTCTTGGCAAGGGTTGGGAAATTAAGGATTTCGATCCTAATCATGGACCACAAACATGGTAATTGCGAGGAATCAATCCCAACTAGTCTATCCTAACATTAAGGATAAGTCAAAAGGGCATAATCAATCTCAATCCACAAATCCTAGTCAACTCACTAATTAAGTTAGTGAAAGACTAGCGTCAGTAGAAACCAAACTAACTAACAATCCCAACACAATATAGATTGGACATCAATGACTCAAGGTCACCTAATTACCCAATTCCAAGCCAAGAGTATGAAAAAATATACAAAAACTAGAAGAGACATTTTATCAAACACCTAGCATGCATAAAAGGGAAATCATGATAAATTACAATAGAAATAAAATCTACACTACTGATGCACCACTATTTCGTGGTACATTTTGTACTTAATTGAGTGGATTTTATCCACTAAACTCACACTTATTCATTGAATTCGCATGTTTTATATTTTTCTTTCTAATTCTGTGCTTTGATTGAAAACAAGCTTCTATGGCCTTAAATTACTAATTTTAATCCTCTTTTATTACCATTCGATGCTGTGATCTGTGCGTTAAGTGTTTTTAGGCTTTATAGGGCATCAATGGTTTAGAAGATGGAAAGGAAGCTTACAAAAATAGAAGGAACACAAGAAACTAAGGAGCTGACCAGCGAAGAACGACGCGCGCGCCTACCTCACGCATGTGTGTGACTTGGAGCTTTCCATGGCGATGCGTGCGTGGACCTGACACGTACGCGTGAAAGGCGAAAGAGCACAGTGACGCGTGGAAGTACCTGACGCGTACGTGTGACCCACGAAGATGACCATCGACGCGTACGCGTGACTGACGCGTACGCGTGACATGCGCCACGTGCAGAAAATGCAGAAAACACTGGGGGGGATTTTGGGCTGAGTTTGGACCCAGTTTTTGGCCCAGAAATGTAGACTAAAGCCAGGGGACAAGCAGAGACTCAACACAACATTCACACTTCTCATAACACACATTAGTTAGGTTTTAGATGTAGTTTTCTAGAGAGAGAGGCTCACTCCTCTCTCTTGGTTTTAGGATTCTTAATTTATCCTTTTTAATTTCATATTTCTATCTTAGTTTAGTTTAGTTTTTTCTTCTACTTTTAATTGTTCTAGTCAATTAGTTTATTTATCTTCTCTTGTTGATTTGTTTATTTTCCCAATTTGGTTTATGAACTGCATGTTAGATTCAATTTCTTATTTAATACAATTTGAGGTATTTCAAATTTATGATTGCTTTCTTCTATTTATTTTATTGATGCTTTCAATTGGTTATTTGGATTTTAATATTCCTTGCCAGTTTTTTATGTTTTATTGTTGTGCCTTTCCAAGTGTTTGATAATATGCTTGGGAGGATTTTATGTTAGATTTTTATATCCTTGGCTTTGGTTGAGTAATTAGAGACTCTTGAGTTATCAAACTCCATTGAGGATTGATAATTGTAAGTTGCTAGTTGATTTAGATCCCTCTAAAGCTAGTCTTTCCTTAGAAGTTGACTAGGACTTGAGGAATCAAATTGATTGGTCCACATGACTTTCCTTCATAGTTAGAGGTCAACTAAGTGGGAGCAACGAGCAATTCTCATCACAATTGATAAGGATAACTAGGATAGGTCGTCCAGTTCTCATACCTTGCCAAGAGCTTTTCTAGTCATTAATTTACTTTCTTGCCTTTTTATTTTCCTGTTCCTTATTCAAAACCCAAAAAAAAAGATACTTTTCCATAACCAATAATAAATATACCTCCCTGCAATTCCTTGAGAGACGATCAGAGGTTTGAATACTTCGGTTATTATTTTTATTGGGTTTACTTAAGTGACAAACAAGTTTTTGTATAACAGGATTATTATTGGTTTAGAAACTATACTTGCAATAAGAATTTATTTGTGAATTCTAGACCACACAAAAATCCGTTCATCAAAATGGCGCTGTTGCCGGGGAGTTGCAAACGTGTGCCTTTTTATTGTATTGTAAATATTTACTTTTTTCTTATTTGTTAGTTTTTGTTAGTTTTAGGACTTAGTTGCTTATTTTTTATTAGTTTTTATTTTTATTAGATACTATAAATTCTCACCCTGTCGCTATGAGTTTGGTTCTAATTATGTTTTAGGAAATGGAAGTTATAATGAGAACATGCATCAAGGTTGGAACAATCAAAGATGGGAGGAGCCACAAGGATTTGATTAACCCTCTTGGCAACAACCCCCTCCAATGCGCTATAACCAACAACCATTCTATGATGCATACCAAGACAATAGTTATGGTGGACCTTTTCGTGACAACCAACCTTCACCAAATTACTATGGTCAAGAGCCATTCCAGGGTGCATACCAAGATGATGAATATGGTGGACCCCCTTGTAGTTACTAACAATCCCACCATATGCTTATGAACCACCTTCTTAACATAACTCTGAACCACCATACTCACAAGCTCCCTACCACCAAATATCCCCATATGACCCTAATCTTTATCCACCATACAAAGAGCCTTATGAGCCATACTTAGAACCACCACCTCAATATACACTATCTCTATATCCTCATCAAGAAGAACCAACTCTGTATCAGGAGCCCTTTTTCCCAACACACGAACCCTCCTACCCACCCCAACCTCCATTGGATAACAACACACTTATCTGTTCTCTTATTGGTCTCACCTCTAAACTCCAATATCTTATATCCCACAGGGACCAACTTGATGCGTATTTTCGGAAAACGAAAAATGAATTCCAAACACACGAAACTAACCGGCAAGTGCACTGGGTCGTATCAAGTAATAAAACTCACGGGAGTGAGGTCGATCCCACAGGGATTGAAGGATTGAGCAATTTTAGTTTAGTGGTTGATTTAGTCAAGCGGATCAAGAATTGATTTGAGTGGTTCGTATTTGACAGAAGCTAAATTGCATGAAATTAAAAAGGGAGAGGGACAATTGCAGTAAATTAAAGAGCAGAGAAGGTAAATGTGCTGAATCTTAAAGAACAAGAAATTAAATGGCAGAAACTTAGAACGCAAGAAATGTAAATTGTAGAATCTTAAAGTGCAAGAAATGTAAATGGCTTGAATTGTAAAGGGAACTGGGAGTTGGGTTTGCAGAAATTAAACAAGAAAAAGAAAAATTCAACAAACAGGAAAGTAGAATATGACTTGAATTAAACCGGATCTAAAATGGAATTGAGAAAAAGCTTGGTGTAGCGATGAAATAAGGAAATTGAAATTGAAAGCTATGGATCTCAGGACTCAAGAGACTAGATAGCTGAGTCTAGATCTCACTGCCTTCCTAGATCCAACATGAACAATTGCAAAGGAGATAACAAAATGTAAATTGCAGAGAGAATAGAAGAAGAAGCAATTAACAGAAAAGGAAATTCAATTAAGCAGAAAATTAAACAAGATCTCAAGGTGAGATTGAAACAGAATTTCTTCAATTCTCCACCCAAGATCCAAAACAAGGAAAGTAAAGAGTGCTGAGCAAGAACAAGGAAGAAGAGAGATCAATTCTCCTTCCCAATTCTCTAGAATTCTAAAACAACAATTCAAAAAAATGTAAAGTGAGTTTTCTACTGTAAGTGTTATGAAAATTCTAAAAGGAAGCTCCCCCAAAACTTAAATCCTAAGCTATTTATACACTTTCTTCAAATGGTCTTCAAGCCTTGAATTGGGCCTTTGTTCTTGATGGAATTGGGTTGATAAAGGCCTTGGTTGATTGCTCTTGGAGTTGGAGAAAGATCCATTGTGAACCGGGTTGAAAAACATAAAAGCTTGAGTAAAAGTTTGAGTAAAAGTTTGAGGTCAAACTTTTACTCAAACTTTTCGCATCAGCTAAGCTTCCTTGCTGCTACCAACGTTTGAGCCAAAGTTTGGGGTCAAACTTTTGCTCAAACGTTGGCCCCCTTGTAAATGTGTGTTGCGCCAACGTTTGAGCAAAAGTTTGACCTCAAACGTTGGCGCAAGCTTTTCTCTCCAGGGTATTGAGTTTGTGATCCCAAAAGTTTGAGCTAAAGTTTGAGGTCAAACTTTGGCTCAAACTTTTTGTTTTCTCTTGCTCCTAGCCCTTCCTTCTTTCTTCAACCTTCTTCAAAACTCTTTTCACCTATCATTAATCAACCAAACACATCAAAGCTTTGCTCAAAGTCATGAGTTTGTTATTCTTTCATAATATATGACAATTATAGCATAGAATCTCATGAAATTGCATTAATTCATACATGGTTGATTGAATCAAAAGAAACATGGAAATCTACCCAATTGGCTTGCTTATGGCTCAAGAAAGTGCATAAATCAAGTGAAAACAAAAGAAAAAGGCTAACTAGAACCACCACTTCTCCTAATCTTTTGCTTGCCTCAAAATTGTTTAATTCCTCAATCCTTCTTTTCAAAGAACTTTCATGTGATGCATTTTTTTTTTTAATTATTGAGTGCAAACAAGTTTTGGAGAGTATGATGTTGTAAATGATCAAGCATCTTGCTTATTGAATTTCAGAAAAGAAACCATACTAAATAGACAGATAATCAGGGAAACAAAACCACTCTCAATCATAGCAGTGTTTGATGTAAGATAATCACTTAACAATACAACCTTTTAGAGTTCGCTTGCTTTACTCCTCATCATCATCATCACTGATCCACACATTCCTCTTCCATCTCTTTGGTTGATGATGCTTAATCTTTCCAAAAACTTGTATGGACCTCTGCAATGATATTGAAAGTTGCTTGTTCCCCAAGCACTTAGAAACAATGGTTAGCATGCATGATTTATTTGTGGGCCTTTGAACTTACTTTGGTGTGGGAACACCAAACTTAGTACCTTGCCAATGGTTCTTGTTCATCAAACTAACCAGATGTGAAACTCTTTTTCTTTGCTAAAAGTAGTAAAACTGAAGACTAGGAAACAGCAAAATAGTTAACTAGTTTATCTAAATGCTTGAAGCTAGCATGATGCAGAAAGTGAGAATGTGTTTTATGATGGGATTTTGGTGGAACACCAAACTTAGAATCCTTCATTCTCCTTTATATTGTTTTGGTGTGTAACACCAAACTTAGCTTCTTACAATATAGATAAAGTTAATTAACCTTTTTATTAAAATAACTATGGAAAGAAAACTACCTCAGGTTGGGTTGCCTCCCAACAAGCGCTCTTTTATTGTCATTAGCTTGACATCCTTCATCCTCTGATCATGGAGGCTGAAAATCATAGTGCCTCAGCTTTTCTCTTCTTACTGTGAACTTCCTTCCAGTCTTCTCTTTGATGATCTCTAGGTGTTCATGTGGAAGGATCCGGTTCACAGTATAGTACTCAGATAATTGTGGAGGCACCTTCATTGGTTGGGTGTTTAATATCACTTTATCCCCTGGTGAGAAACTCTCAGTGGGGATTTTCTGAATCCCAGCATTTCTCCCCTCTATCTCTTGCCTCTTTCCTCAACCTCCAAAATGTTTCAGGATCAAAAGGTGTGGATCATCGCTCTTTCCTCCTATCACAAAATCAGAAACACAAATAGAACCAGAAACTAAAACAGAGCACTCTGTAACTTGAGTGCAGTTAGAGTTAGTAGTGACAAAGTCTTGAACAGTTAGTGTGCTAGTTCAAAAATAAAAGAAAATGCTTAATCTAGATCACCACCTCACTTAATCATTGTCAATCTATTTCAATCCCCGGCAACGGCGCCAAAAACTTGATGCGTATTTTCGGAAAACGAAAAATGAATTCCAAACACACAAAACTAACCGGCAAGTGCACCGGGTCGTATCAAGTAATAAAACTCACGGGAGTGAGGTCGATCCCATAGGGATTGAAGGATTGAGCAATTTTAGTTTAGTGGTTGATTTAGTCAAGCGGATCAAGAATTGATTTGAGTGGTTTGTATTCGACAGAAGCTAAATTGCATGAAATTAAAAAGGGAGAGGGACAATTGCAGTAAATTAAAGAGTAGAGAAGGTAAATGTGCTAAATCTTAAAGAACAAGAAATTAAATGGCAGAAACTTAGAACGCAAGAAATGTAAATTGCAGAATCTTAAAGTGCAAGAAAAGTAAATGGCTTGAATTGTAAAGGGAACTGGGAGTTGGGTTTGCAGAAATTAAACAAGGAAAAGAAAAAGCCTTGAATTGGGCCTTTGTTCTTGATGGAATTGGGTTGATAAAGCCTTGGTTGATTGCTCTTGGAGTTGGAGAAAGATCCATTGTGAACCGGGTTGAAAAACATAAAAGCTTGAGTAAAAGTTTGAGTAAAAGTTTGAGGTCAAACTTTTGCTCAAGCTTTTTATACCAGCTGCCCCATTCTTGCTGCTACCAACGTTTGAGCCAAATTTTAGTTCTGTATCCCAAAAACTTGATGTGTATTTTCGAAAAACGAATTCCAAACACACAAATCTAACCGGCAAGTGCACCGGGTCGCATCAAGTAATAAAACTCACGGGAGTGAGGTCGATCCCACAGGGATTGATGGATCAAGCAACTTTAGTGGGTGATTAGTTTAGTCAAGCTCACGTTGATGTGAATTTTGTGAAATTGTAACCAACAGGAAGTAAAGGACAATGAATTTAAAGTTGCAGAATGTAAATTGGCAAGTAACTTAAAGAGCAAGAAATGTAAATTGCAAGAATCTTAAATTGCAAGAAATTTAAATTGCATGAAATTAAAGGGGAGTGGGTGCTGAAAATTAAAGAAAGCAATAAAGCAAGCAATCAAAGAGATCTTGAGAATAAGTGACAGGAAATTTAAAGTGCAAGAAAATTAAATTCAGATCACAGTAGCTCAAATGTAAAATACAGAGGAACAAAAGTGCAGGAAATTCAAACAGAAGTAGAGAGTCACTTGAAGGATCAAAACAGAAAGTAGCTTAGCTCAATTCTGAAATTTAAAAAGACAAGTAAAGATCTTAGGAAATCAATGAGACTAGAAAACAAGTCTAGATCTCAATTCCTTCCTTGATCCAACAGTAAACAATTTGCAGAAGAAAAAAAAACAGAGAGAATTCTCAAGGTGAGATTGAAACAGAATTTCTTCAATTCTCAACCCAAGATTCAAAACAAAAAGAAAAACTAAAGAGAGAGAGTTCTGTATTCCTAATGCTCCCTAGTGGAGCTCGCCCCCCCTTCTCTCTATTCGGGCCTCCCTTTCTAAAATGAGAATGATGCCTTATATAGGCTTTTTACAAAATGAAAGTGAAATTAAAGACAAATTACAATTAAATGAAATTCCTATTTTATCTATCTCTTGTGCCTTTGAGTGATGATAATGGGCCTTGCGTGCTTTGGATTTGGGTTGAAGATGGCCTCTATTGATTGCACTTGGAGTTGGAGAGAAACCCATTTGTGAACCGGGCCATGAACTAGAAAAGCTTGAGTAAAAGTTTGAGGTTAAACTTTTACTCAAACTTTTCATATCAGCTAGCCTTCCTTGCTGCCATCCACGTTTGAGCCAAAGTTTGAGGTCAAACTTTGAGCCAAACGTGGATCCCTCTTGTATGCCTCTTGGGGTGCTATTTTGTCCGCTTGTCAATGTTACCAATTTCATGCCAACTATAGACTATTATATATGGTTGGAAAGCTCTGAATGTCAGCTTTCTAACCCAATTGGAATCACCTCAATTGGAAATCTACAACTCAAGTTATGCTCCTTTGAAGAGGACAGGGTCGCTGGCTTTGGTGTGCAACATTTGAGGCGACGTTTGACCTCAAACGTGGACGAAAACGCCAGGTTTTGGAGACTCAAACACATTGTTCACCCCATACTATTATATATTTTTGGAAAGCCCTGAATGTCTACTTTCCAATGCCGTTGGAAGCGCATCATTTGGAGTTCCAGAGCTCGAGTTATACTCCGTCGAAGGTGCAGAGGTCAGTTGGCCTCACCGCAAGTTGCCACCATGTTTGTTTATGCACATTTCGGGGCAGTTTTCTCCCTCAATTTTAGTGTCCACCATGCAGTGCCATATATGCTTGGAAAGCTCTCGATTCCTACTTTCCATTGCTTTTTGAATCACCTCATTTGGAGCTATGTAGCTCAAGTTATTCTTGTTGGAAGTATACCCCTTCAACCTGTTGTGGTGCCAACGTTTGCCTAAAAGCTTGAGGTCAAACGTTGGCGCAAGCTTTTGCTCCCTCCAGGGTGTGTTTGTTGTGGCGCCAACATTTGCCTAAAAGCTTGAGGTCAAACGTTGGCGCAAGCTTTTGCTCCCTTAAGCATTAATGCATGTGAGGCCTAGGTTTCATGGTCATGGGCCACGCTTCTCTTCCTTGATTTGGTCATGGGCCACGCTTTTAGAAGCATGGTCTAAGCCTCCAAAGTGTGCTCTAACTTCAAAGTGTGCCCAAAATTCCTCTTTTCTTCTTTTTAGCTTATTTTGTGCTCTTTTTGCTTCTTTTTCTTCTTATTTCCTACAAAGTTTATCAAATCAAAAGATCAAAGAAATATACCATTTAAGCACCAAAGAATGCAATATTTAAGCACTAATCATAAATTTCTTGTATGAAAAAGCATAGAAAAACATGACATGGTGACATGTCATCACCAACCATCTACCTCCAATATTCAACCCTCAAGCTTTAGTGCATCGCCACCCTCCGTGCAAGAATACCCATATCCATCAATCTAAGAGCAAGATGATCCTAATTATGCTATTGACATGGAACAAGAGAGAAGGGATCGTCTTCACGAATTCATACTTCATAAGAAGCTAGAGGAGGCCCTAAAGGTGGAGGTAGTAGAGACCCTTGAGGGTGAAACAGTGGTTGAAGAATTAGTGAAGGACGACATCAAGAAGGAGTTTGATTTTGTGTTAGAGCAAGTGGAGAGAGCTGAAATTATCAAAGAAGAGGAAGTGGTTGAAGACTTGGGAGATGCGGAACCTCCATGGAAAAGTCCAATCATAGAGCCTCCTTCCAAGGTGTTTGATGTTGATATTGAGGAGGGTGTACAACCTCCAAGGCATATCATGGTTGAAGACTTTGAAGAGGTTGATCAAGAGATGGAGATTAAAGAAGAAGAAGCATAACCCCCCATGCCCTTGGTAAGCAATGAAGAAGAGTTTGAATTGGAAGAAAGCTACCAAGAGGAAGAAGTTGAAACTGAAGAAGCTCGCAAAGAGGTGGAAGTTGCCAAGGGAGAGCACAAGGGAATGGAGCTTGAAATCACCTTGCCGAAGTTGTTGGAGACATCTCCCCCAAAGCCATTACCATCCAATACAACATTCAAGTGGGTAAAACTCTTATCCTTCACCTTTACTTTCCCACTTGAATATGGTTTACTTGAGACAGATGGTCAGCTTAGAGCTCTTTGTGGCTTTAAGAGTAAGAGGGAGATGGTTAGTGGTTGGCAACATAACCCTAGGTTCGTTGTGGTTGGGAGCTCAAAATCTAAATGTAAGGGTTGGTGTAGAGCTCGAATGAATGGGTCTAGGAAGTTGTTTGGATGCTTTAGTGAGAATTTGGATTGCTTACCACCCGGATGAAATCATGATGATCAACTTGAAGACGGATGTAGAATCAAGATTTGGGATCCGGGAATATATGAGGATCAATTTTGGGAGCTCAAATCTTGTGAAGAACTCCATCAAAGCTTGAGGAATTTACCTGGTATTGATAGAGCTTATTGGAAGTCCAAGCATTGGTGGAAGTTTCAAGATGAGTTCAAGCACAAGCTACCATGACAAGGAGCTCACCAAATGTCCAACTTAAGGACTTTAACTAAAAGTTCTAGATGGGAGACAACCCACCATGGTATGATCGTTTCTTTTCATTCCTAGTTTTATTTTATTTTATTTTTTACAGTATTCACTCATAAGTTCTGCATAATCATCTACATTCTGCATTCTGCATTTTGCATTATGCTTTTTGCATATAAAAAAAGGGGAGGATTGATGCGCAAGCGTCTATGATGCACACGCGTCGTTTGTGTATGTGCAACTAAACAGAGAGTTGCACGAAAGATGCGTGGGAGGGGTGCGTGGCGCACAAGCCACCACACGCGTACGCGTCCCCTGCAGAAAGTTCAACCCACGCGTAAGCGTCAGCGGCACGTATGTGTGGGCATGAAAAATCAGCGTAAAAGCATGCTAACTAGAGAGTTGTGATGGTCTGGGGTTAACACTGTGCTAGAGGCACAAAATCACCCACGCGTACGCGTCCCTGATGCATGCGCGTCCCTTTCACTTTCAGACCACCCATGCGTACACGTGGGTGACGCGTACGCGTCGCATGGCGAATACAGTTTTCACGCGCACGCGTGCCCTGCGCGCGCGCATCGTGCCCTGTTTTTCAAATCCTTACTTCTTTCTTCTCTCTTTTCTCCTTCTTTCTTCCTGTTTTCTTACTTTTTTCTTCTTCATCTCTTTAACCTCTCATCCTTCTTCACTTTTATTCTACTTTACTTAACTTATTTGCATCCTCTCATTCATTACATATTCATCTTATGCATACTTTATTTTCTTTTCTATGTTTATTATTTTACCATTGGTGTTAATTGTTCAACTATTGCATCTTTTCTTGCATTATTCTGGTGCTTCACGACTTGTTTCTTATTATTAGGCATTATTAATTATACGTCAATGCCAATCTTTTATGATACCTGTATTCCTTTTACATTGACATGAATTTATATTGTCTTTCATTATCTACTATCTCTTCCCCATTGTTGTAATATTTGCACTATTGATATGCCATTTGCTTTTACTATTTTCTCACTCACATGTTGTAGCTACCATGTAGTTGAGACCCGCATTATTATTTGGCAGTAACCCAACCATGTTTTATTTGTTTTCTATCTTTGTTTCTGGGTTACTTTTCTTCCCTTTTCTCTTCTTTCAGAATGGCCACCAAGAAGGGGGAGGAAAAGCTTCTTAATGGGGAAACAGACAAGTCAATCTGCACAATCTTTGGAGAAAATCATCAGTTGTAGTAGCACGTCCACTTGCACTTCTTTGCATGCACCGAGGACGGTGCAATCTTTAAGTGTGAGGAGGTCGATACCGACTTCCGTGGGTTAGTTACTGGTGCACGAATTGTGAATCACACTTTTCACAACGCGTACCACTAACCAGCAAGTGCACTGGGTCGTCCAAGTAATACCTCACGTGAGTAAGGGTCGAATCCCACGGAGATTGTTGGTTTGAAGCAATCTATGGTTATCTTGTAAATCTTAGTTAGGAACCTTCTGAAAAGTATGGACTATTATATATTTCTGGAAAGCCCTGGATGTCTACTTTCCAACGCAATTGGAAGCACGCCATTTCGAGAAGTTTTCACTTGACACCTGCACGCCACAAGCACATGGTTAAGGGCAGCTTGGTTTAGCCGCTTAGACCAGGATTTTAGTCCTTTAGGCCCTCCTATCCACTGATGCTCAAAGCCTTGGGATCCTTTTTATTTGCCCTTACCTTTTGGTTTTAAGAGCTTTTGGCTTTTTCTGCTTGCTTTTTTTTTTTTTTCTGCAAGCTTTGTTCTTTGCTGCTTTTTCATGCTTGGTATTACAGAAGACTTTTGGCGCTTCAGTTCCCTTAAGTCACGTCCCTGCTCCTCTTGTTCTTTAAGCATATGGGTTAGCATTTGACTGTGTTCCTTCTGTTGTTTTATTATTTGCTCCATAGCTTCCTGTATCTTGGTGACAGACGTCTCAAGATATTCCCAATATTCCACTTGAGGAATCTCTGGGAGGAATTCCTGTACTCTCTTCTTGATAAGATCCTCCTGTGCTTGTTGTCTCTCTGATCTTGTCAGGGGTGGTATGAACAATCTTTCCCCTGACCATGGTCTGAAACTCATAGCAGGCAGTTCCAGATAGTCTTTGCTTGTCAGTCTGCCACATATTAGCATAGAACTCCTGGACCATGTTCCTTCCTACTTTCGTTTCAGGATTAGCTAGGACTTCCCAGTTCCTGATTCGAATTTGCTCCTGGATCTCCGGATATTCATCTTCTTTCAGATTGAATCTAACTTCCGGGATCACTGACCTCAGACCCATTACTTTAAGATAATGGTCTGAATGTTCTTTAGATAAGAACTTCCCCCGATTCCAAAGTGGTTTTGGAACGCTTTCTGATGCCAAGGCATCATAGGCTAGTTTCACTAGCATGTTTCTGTTAGTTTTAGTTGTTTTATGCATTTTCTTGAGCTTAAAGTAACCAAAAATGGTTAAATGAAGAACAAAGTAATGAACCATCCAAACAATATGATTTTGATGCAAATTCCATGAGGTATTTGCTCAAGTGCCTCTGCAAATGGAATCTTTATTTCAAGAGTCCTTAGATAATCTGCAAAGCGAGCAAATTGCTTATCCTGCTCCTCTTTCCGGAGTTTTTGAGGATAAGGTATCTTGGCTTTATATTCCTCAACCTTAGTGGTTAAAGAAGCCTTTTTAGAGGGGTTGCTATCAGCACTTGTGTGTGTCTGATCCCTCACTGGCAATTGAGTACCAGAGTCAGAAGCTGGAGTGACGTTAGACGCCAGCTCACTTTCTGTTCCTGGCGCCTGAACGCCAGAAATGTGCCCATGTTGGGCGTTCAACGCTGGATTCTGCCCCATTTGGGCGTTCAACGCTAGATTCTTGCCCATTTCTGGCGTTGAACGCCAATCTTGCCTTGTTTCTGGCGCTGAACGCCAGTTTTGGGCATGGTCTGGGCGTTCAGCGCCAGCCTTCCACCAGATTGCTGACGTTTTAATGCCAGAATTACTTTTCCCTGGGCTCTTACTGTCCTCAGGTGAATCTTTGGTGGGTC
>NC_029788.2:70259341-70260387 GCF_000816755.2 Arachis ipaensis
ATCCACCAGCTGAGTAATCTAAAGACATCTGAGCTCCTTCTTCAAGCCCATAGTAGAAGATGTCTAACTGAACCCACTCTGAAAACATTTCGGAGGGGCATTTTCGTAGCATCTCTCTTTATCTCTCCCAGGCATCATAAAGAGATTCATTGTCTCCTTGTTTAAAGCCTTGGATGTCCAGCTTTAGCTGTGTCATCCTTTTTGGAGGGAAATATTGATTCAGGAATTTTTCTGTCAGCTGTTTCCATGTTCTTATGCTGGCCTTAGGTTGGTTATTTAACCACCTCTTAGCTTGATCTTTTACAGCAAATGGAAACAGTAATAGTCTGTAGACATCCTGATCTATTTCCTTATCATGTACTGTGTCAGCAATTTGTAGAAATTGTGCCAGAAACTCTGTAGGTTCTTCCTGTGGAAGACCGGAATACTGGCAACTTTGCTGCACCATGATAATGAGCTGAGGATTCAACTCAAAGCTACTAACTCCAATGGAGGGTATGCATATGCTACTCCCATATGAAGCAGTAGAGGGGTTAGAATATGACCCCAGAGTCCTCCTGGACTGTTCATTTCCACTTATGTCCATGATGGATATAACTTGGACTGATTTACCTTTTTATTTATTTTATTTTATAAGAAGTAAATACTTAAATAAAATAAAATAACTAAAAAGAATTTGAATTTTGAAATTAAAATTTTTTTTTTGTATATAATTTTCGAAAATTTGTTTTTAAAAATAGAGAGAAAAGATATTTTTAAATTTAGTGAGGAGAGAGAAAAATAATAAGATAGTACAAGATTTAAAAATTTTTAGATCTAATGCTCCTTGTTTTTGAAAATTTTGGAGGGAAAACCCCAAGGAACACCAAACTTAAAAATTTTAAGATCAAGACACAAGGAAAACTCAAGAACACTTTGAAGACTCACAAGAACACAAGAACATGAAGAAAGAACACCAAACTTAAAATTTTTAGAAAACCACCAAAATTTTCGAAAACCAAAGGGAATTCAACAAGAAAACACCAAACTTAAAGTTTGGCACACAA
>NC_029788.2:70261934-70295511 GCF_000816755.2 Arachis ipaensis
GTGAGGCTCCATGAGAGCTCACTGTCAAGCTATTGACATTAAAGAAGCGCTTGTTGGGAGGCAACCCAATGTTATCTAATTATATTTATTTATTTATTTTCCATTGCTATTTTATGTTTTCTTTAGGTTGATGATCATGTGAAGTCACAAAAACTACTGAAAAATAAAAATAGAATGAAAAACAGCATTCAAAATAGCACACCCTGGAGGAGGAGCATTCTGGCGTTTAAACGCCAGAAACAAGCATCTACCTGGCGTTAAACGCCAGAAACAGGCTACATTTAGGCATTTAACCCCAGAAACATTTAGGCTACATTTAGGCATTTAACCCCAGAAACAAGCTACATTTAGGCATTTCATGTGCAGAGGCCATTTGTGGAGTTGAACGCCAGTTTTTATGCCAGTTTGGGCGTTCAACTCCAGCTTTTGATCCTTTTCTGGCGCTGGATGCCAGAATTGGGCAGAGGACTGGCGTTGAACGCCAGTTTACGTCGTGTATCCTTGTGCAAAGTATGGACTATTATATATTTCTGGAAAGCCCTAGATGTCTACTTTCCAACGCAATTGGAAGCACGCCATTTCGAGTTCTGTAGCTCCAGAAAATCCACTTTGAGTGCAGGGAGGTCAGAATCCAACAGCATCAGCAGTCCTTTTTCAGCCTGAATCAGATTTTTGCTCAGCTCCTTCAATTTCAGCCAGAAAAATACCTGAAATTACAGAAAAACACACAACTCATAGTAAAGTCCAGAAATATGAATTTTTCCTAAAAACTACTAGAAATAGACTAAAAACTAACTAACACATACTCAAAACTATATGAAATTAACCCCAAAAAGCGTATAAAATATCCGCTCATCAGTTACATTCATTTCAACACCAATCATTTATTTTCCTTATTAGTTGTTGCATTTGCATGTTTGTTTGCATGTATGTCTTGCTTAGTTAAAGTAATGAGTTTCTCTTCAAGACCCTTTTTACAGTACTTCACTAATTTAAGTTGAAAATTTTTGTTAAACTTGTTTGAGGATTGTAATTTGGAACATAGTTTTTTAGCTAAGAACACACAACCTGTGAGATTTTGAGCTTTATTATATGGTTACACTATTTAACCATAATATTTTTTCTTGTATGTTTTCTTCTCTATGATTGCAATCTCTGCTTTGTTCCATTCTATATGTCCATTGTTTGGTGTATTTACATACTTGCATATGATTGAGGCCATCATTTGTTACTAGCTCACTTATCCCAAATAGCCTACCCTTTCAATCACCTTTGTTTTCCACCTTGAACCTTTTAATCCCTGTTTGTTCTATATTTTACCACATCACTAGCCTTAAGCGGAAAAATAATTAACTACCCCAAATGAATCTTTGGTTAGCTTAAGATAGAGATTGTGTATTAATTAAGTGTGGGGAACAGTAGGAACTTAGGTTGATGAAAGTGTACAGTGTTTCATTGACAAAATATTGGGAATTTGGGTACCTACTCATGTAAGACCAGAAAAATTAAAAAACTCATGTGCATTGATATGTTATGTTTGCTTTTATGATTCAAAAAAAAAAGAAATAATAAAAAAAAATATCTAAATTTAGGGGAATGAAAGCACCCCAATGTTAAGTTCAATAAAAAGATTAATGCATGTGAGATAAAATAGAAGAACATTTAAATACATGAGTAGGTGAAAAGCACAAAAGTGAGACTATGGGTAGTTAGGCATGATTTTAGAAGCATAGGGAATATGTGTGCATTAGGTGAGAACTTAGGTTAATCAAGGATTCAATTCTTAGCTCACTTGGCCATACATGTATCCTCACCCTTACCTAAGCCCCATTACAACCTTGAAAAAGACCTCATGATGTTTGCATGTGTGTACTAAATATTTGTTGATTGGTTAGATGAAGAACAAATTTTAGAACGCATGAATAGAGAAGACTAGAGTGGATTACCCTATACACTTGAGTGATCAGAGTGCATATACACTTCCTGTGAGGGTTCAATGCTTGATTCTATATTCCCTACTTTCATGAGCTGTTTTCTTACAAGTTTACATATCTTTATTGTATGATTTGAATTAGTGAAATCAGATTTATATTTGACTTGGAGACCTTGTTTACTTTAAACCAAGTGGACAGAAGCATCTTAGCATATAGTTGCATTCATATCTAGGTTGCATCTCATGAGTCTTACTTTCCCCTATTCGTTCTTTCTGTCTCCTTGAGCTTAGCATGAGGACATGCTAATGTTTAAGTGTGGGGAGATTTGATGTACCACTATTTCGTGGTATATTTTGTACTTAATTGAGTGGATTTTATCCACTAAACTCACACTTATTCATTGAATTCGCATGTTTTACATTTTCCTTCCTAATTCTGTGCTTTGATTGAAAACATGCTTCCATGGCCTTAAATCACTAATTTTAATCCTCTCTTATTACCATTCGATGCCGTGATCTGTGCGTTAAGTGTTTTCAGGCTTTATAGGGCAGGAATGATTTAGAAGATGGAAAGGAAGCTTGAAAAAATGGAAGGAATACAAGAAACTAAGGAGCTGACCAGCGAGGAACGATGCGCGCGTGTACCTCACGCGTGCGCGTGACTTGGAGCTTTCCATGGAGACGCTTGCGCGGACCTGACGCGTACGCGTGAAAGGAGAAAGAGCACAATGCCGCATGCGCATACCTGACGCGTACACGTGACTGACGCGTACGCGTGACATGCGCCATGTGCAGAAAACGTAGAAAATGCTGGGGGTGATTTTAGGCTGAGTTTGGACAAGTTTTCGGCCCAGAAACGTAGACTAAAGCCAGGGGACAAGCAGAGACTCAACACAACATTCACACTTTTCATAACACACATTAGTTAGGTTTTAGATGTAGTTTTCTAGAGAGAGAGAGGCTCTCTCCTCTCTCTAGGTTTTAGGATTCTTAGTTTATCCCTTTTAATTTCAAATTTTTATCTTAGTTTAGTTTAGTTTTCTCTTCTACTTTTAATGGTTATAGTCCTTTAGTTTATTTATCTTCTCTTGTTGATTTGTTTATTTCCCCAATTTGGTTTATGAACTCCATGTTAGATTCAATTTCTTATTTAATGCAATTTGAGGTATTTCAGATTTATGATTGCTTTCTTCTATTTATTTTATTGATGCTTTCAATTGGTTATTTGGATTTTAATATTCCTTGCTAGTTTTCTATGTTTTATTGTTGTGCCTTCCAAGTGTTTGACAATATGCTTGGGAGGATTTTAAGTTAGATTTTTATATCCTTGGCTTTGGTTGAGTAATTGGAGACTCTTGAGTTATCAAACTCTATTGTGGATTGATAATTGTAAGTTGCTGGTTGATTTGGATCCCTCTAAAGCTAGTCTTTCCTTAGGAGTTCACTAGGACTTGAGGAATCAAATTGATTGGTCCACTTGACTTTCCTTCATAGTTAGAGGTTAACTAAGTGGGAGTAACGAGCAATTCTCATCACAATTGATAAGGATAACTAGGATAGGATGTCCAGTTCTCATACCTTGCCAAGAGCTTCTTTAGTCATTAATTTACTTTCTTGCCTTTTTATTTTCTTGTTCCTTATTCAAAACAAAAAAAAAAGATACTTTTCCATAACCAATAATAAATACACCTCCCTGCAATACCTTGAGAGACGACCCGAGGTTTGAATACTTTGGTTATTATTTTTATTGGGTTTGCTTAAGTGACAAACAAGTTTTTGTATGAAAGGATTATTATTAGTTTAGAAACTATACTTGCAACGAGAATTTATTTGTGAATTCTAGACCACACAAAAATCCGTTCATCAACTACCAATTGCATGAGAATAATAATAAAAATTCATCAAGCATCCAAGAAACATAAAATATCAAAATTGCATTAATGGAATCAAAATTGACAAAAGTATATATAACTAAGAGTAGCAAAATTAAGAAAATAACAAAAGACTAAAATTAAAGTGAAACTAAGTTGAAAATCCTAATTTCTAGAGAGAAGAGAGAGCCTCTCTCTCTAGAATTCTAACCTAAAACATGATAAAACTAACTAAGAATGATGTATGTGGGTTGTGGTATGTTGCCCCCTTGAATAACCTTCCAATTCAGCTTCACGTCTCTCAAAATTTGGCCAAGAGGCTCCCAAAATCACGAGCCACGTGCTTCATTAATGAGGTCACGTGCCCAAGTTTGTGTGTACGCATAGGTGTGTGCGTATCAACATTTGTTGAATTCTTCACTTGTGCGTACGCATAGAAGGTTGTGCGTATGCACACTTGAGTGTGCTCTTCCCCTTTGTTTTCTTCATGAAATCTCCCATTTTGCTTGCTTCCTTCCACTTCTACCAAGCTATTCTTGCCTATTTGACCTGAAATCACTTAACAAAATATATCATGGCATCAAATGGAATAAAAGTGGAACAAAATTGCTCAATTTAGGTACAAAAAAGTATGTTTTCACATTTAAGTGCATTTTAGAGAGAAAACACAAAAGTATGCTATTTTGGTGAAAAAGTGTGAGTTTATGTGATGAAATCCAATCAATTAAGGCTGGGTTTGGTAAAGCTTTTTGAAGAGGTGCTTGTGCTTTTTAAAAGTACAAGTACCTCATTTTGCATTTGGTAAATTAAAAAGCCCAAGTGCTTGTGCTTGCGGCTTTTAAAAGTTAGGGGTGCTTTTGAAAGCACCTAAGAGGAAGCTTTTTAAAGTTGGCTTGTGCTTATCAAAATTAAAAAAAAAATCTAATATAATAAATATTCAAAATTATCATTATTAATTATTAACACCAGATTTCATTTATTTTCCCACACATATTTTCCGCCATTATATTGCGATTGAAATAGTCATATATTTCTAATTTCTCAACCTAACCTTCACAAATTCTAACACAATCTTCATATATTTTTTATTTTTCAATCTAATCTTCACAATTTCAACACAAATACATCTCTATCATGTATTAGGCATGAACTTCTATATATTTATATTATTTTGTGCGTTGTTTTTGTATTTTTTAGTAGATGTTTGTTTTTCTCTGTTCTTTAAAACGTGAATGAGACCTGATTTATGAAAACCAATCATAAAATTTTCGTACACCAACTTCATGAACATTAGTCAAAATTATAATAACAACATATATATACATATGTAAATATAGATATATAATTTTACTTGAGATATGTGTCCCAGTTTTTATGATTTGTAAAAGTGAGTCAATATATAGTAATAGACGTATCAGTACTAACATTGGATTACATACAAGTTTTATTATTGACTAATGATAACTCTATTTATATTAATATAGAGAGTAAATCAAATAAATATTTAAATTATTGGTCTCTAAAATTTGAAAAAAAATTATTCTTCGTTATAAATATGTTTATTATAATTTTTTTAATTTTTAAAAGCTGTTTTACCAAACACAATTGCAGTGCTTGTGCTTATTAAAAGCTGTTTTTAACGTGATTTTACTAAACGCAAGTGCTGCGGCTTTTAAAAAGCTGTCTTTTAAAAGACAGCTTTCATAAGCTACTTTCAAAAAGTAAAAGCTTTACCAAACCAAGCCTAAATCTAAAATTTACCATAAAATATGAATTCATCAAGGATATTTACATAAGTATATACAAACCCAAGTTTCCAAAATACTCGAATAAACCTTAGTTCTCTATCAAAGTCTCTATGAGGTACAAGATTGACATATACAAAAAAGGAAAAGTCTAGACATATATATATGTATATATATATAATAACATAGCAAAAGGCGTAAGCCAAAATCCCATCTTCGCAACAAATGAAACTCCAGACGCCTATCGAGGTGCCTTGATAGGTCGAATTTATGCCGGTTTAGAATTTCTCAATAGAAAATAACTGTTTCATTGTAAGAATAGTCCAAACTGGCAATCGATCCTCACATCAAAGTTTAGAATAAAGATGTCACAATTAAATCAAATAACCGGGAGTTTTACTTTCCGGGTCGTCTTCCCAAGGAGTTAGCAATTACGAGTGCACAAGTTTGGTTGTGTAGTAGGGGTTTCCAATCATAGAGCGGAAATTAAGGAATTAAAGAATCAACAACTCAAACAATGAATTAATAGGAACCAAAATTAACAAACAAGCAATGGAATAATAGTAACTAAGTAATAATATTGCAAACAATAAATCAAAAATGAATCAAAGAACAATTAATACTAAATAGGAGAGAATAAGGTCAAAACTAGTGAAAATGAGGTTCAAAACATAAGGGAACCTTGACTTGGTGTAAGGGATTAAGGAATTCTTTTCTTGTCATAACCACAACTATGACAATTAAAATGAGTTAATCCCACTTAGTCAACTCTTAACATCGAGAGTAAGGTAAGTGAGCATAATTGTCCTTAATCCATAAATCCTAGCTAACTTACTAATTAACTTAGTAAAAAGCTACCGTTAGTGAAAACAAGAGCAACTAACAACCTAAAATCACCACTAAATGTTGGACATTATGACTCTAGTATCCTATATATCCATTTTCCCATGCCAAGAAGTGAAAATCTACTTCATATTCAAAATTGACATTTTCGCAAACACTTGGTGGGCATAATAACTAAACATAGTGATATTGCAAAAATACTTGAAATTATGACCAACCAATGAGTAAAATCAACAAAGGTAACTCAATCAAACGTATAATAACCAACAAACATCAAATTAATCACCAAGAACTTAAAGATTCAAAAGGTATAAAGTATAACTTCAACTATAAGAAAGTGTGACAAAAGTGGTATAATTAAAGAGAAAATTGAGTATTACTTATAATGATGGTAGCTAGAATCCAAGATCAAAAATAGAAATTGTAGACTTCTAACATAAACCCTAATTAAACCCTAAGAGAGTTGAGAGAAAATACTAAGAGAAACTAATAATAAAGCTTCCTAAAACTATCTAAATATTGTATGAATAAATGTTGTATGTTGCCCCCTTGCTAGCCCTTCCATATGAGCTTCAGACTTTGTAGGATTGGACCAAAAAGCCTCTAAAATTGCGAGCCATGTGACTTTTTAATGAAGTCACGCGTCAGTACTTTTGCATACGCACAGGGTTGTGTGCGTACGCACACTTGCTGAATCTCGTCTTGTGTGTACATACAGGAGGTTTTGCGTATGCACACATTGGAGTGCTATTCTCCTTTGTTTCTCCATGTGTTCTCTCATTTGCATGCTTTCCTTCCACTTTTCCCAAGCCATTCCTGCCTATTTAACCTGAAATCACTCAACAAAGTATATCAAGGCATCGAATGGAATAAAAGTAGAATTAAATTGATCAATTAAGGCACAAAAAAGCATGTTTTTATGTTTAGGTACAATTTAGGGAGAAATCACAATATTATGCTATTGAGGTGAATAAGTGTGAGTTTAAATGATGAAATTCACTCAATTTAAGCTAAAATTTACCATCGAATATAGGCTCATCAATTTTTTCACACTTAAAGAATAGAATGTCCTCATGCTAATCACAATCAAAGGAGAAGGATACACGGGTATGCAACTTATGGAATGAAACTACTTACATACATGTAACTATGCTAAATGCTAGCTACTTTCTATGTATACTACGAGTTCCTATTGATTTGGTAAAACAAGCAAACAATTTTTAATTAAACAAAATAGAGAATTAGGTCCAAAACAAAGAAATAGTGCAATGTGATCAAAATCCAAAGAATTGATTCGAATTTCAATATTAAGCAACTTACAAGAAAACACCAGACAAGAGGTGGAGACATAGAATTGAGCAATCGAACCCCTCTCCGGATGTGTTTACACTTTAATCGCTTAGTGTTTAGGGTTTAACCACTCAATTCTCCTCTAATCATGCTCTCTAGGATTTGCTCTTCATCTAACAATCAACAAGTACTTGATGCATGTATGCAAATATCATGAGGTCTTTAGAGGGCTGTAATGGGTTATGGTTAAGGTAGGATGAATATGGTTAAGTGGACTAATAAACTGAATCTTTGATTAGCTTAAGTATCCACCTAAGTTATTTCAAATTAATCACAAAATGCAATTCTAAGTACCCACTACTTTCTTTTTACACACAATATTTCTTTTCTTTGGAGTAACCTTTGTCCCCTTTTTGTTATTTTTCTCATTTTATTTTTTTCATTTTTTTATCTATATCTTTTTCCTTTTTAGAATTAACACACACACACACACAACAAATCCATATGGTTTAAGCAATAGACACATGATCCAAAATTTTCAGTGAATACTCCAAATAACCTTTTTTTTTCTTTACCAATGCTTTCCAAAATTCCTCCATACTTAAATGGCACACACACCTCAATTTAAGCTAATCAAAGTTGAAAATTAAGGTAATTCATAGTTTTTTACTTAGGGTTGGTGATGTGGTAACAATAAGAACCAAATGGGATTAAAAAGCTCAAAGATGGTTCACAAAGGTAGATATACCGATATGGCTATATGGATGAGTAAGCTTAACTTCAAAAATGGCCTCAATCATGCTAAATGCATTCAAACATCAAATATCGGAAATAAATAATTAAGCAAACCCAAGATTACATTCATAGAAGGAGTATATCACACAATGAACAAAATTTGTGGTTAGAATACACAACCATACATTAAAAGCCTAACAACTCATAAGGTTGTTTGTTCTATCTCTTTTCATGCTCCACAAAATAATTCAAGCAAGTTCAAAAATAATTTTCGAATTAATTCAATGGAATGCCCTAAAAGAGATTTTTTGGAAATTTTTGCTATTCTTACCAAATTTATTATCTACACAAATATGCATGATGTATTGGATGCATTTCAAAACATCTAGCTCATTTTCCAATTTCACTATCCAAAGAAATTATCAAGAATATTTAGAAAAACATGAACTAGATACTATTTACTATTCACACATCCAATCATATTTACCATCTATAACATATATACTAAGCAAAATGCACATGCAATAACTACAATAAGACTAAAAATAGACTAAGATATATATATATATATAAACAAAATAAGAGATGTACGGTGCAAAAGTCAAGAGTATCAACAAATATCCACAAAACATAGTAGCTAAAGAAAAACAAAATGAAGTGCAAAAGTGTTCAGAAGATATTTACGCCCCATAATTGCGAATCCTCTCCCACAGTCAATCGCTGCACGGTCCTCCATGCATGCACACAATCTGGGGGGAATAGAAGCTATGAAGCTCTACCTTCAGCTGGTGGAGGCTGGGGCTCTGGATGGTGATAGACAATCAAATCCAAAATCGGCTCGGCCTCTCCCTCCTCATCATCCTCCTCCTCTACAACCAACTCAGGTGAAGCAGTAGGAACTGGGCCAAGATCTCTTCCCTCGAACTTCACCACTAACCAGTCGAAATGTCTTGCATTAAGGCGCTCATTGCGGCGGACTTCTTACAGTAGCTCCTGAACCATCTCATATAGAGGTCGGGCAGAAGGTGTGGGTGCTGATGAAGATGGTGGTCCTGACGATGATGCGGGCTTGGATGCCTTCCTATTCTTGGATGTCTTCTTGGAATGTTAAACTTCTACTTCTGGTTCACCTTCCACATCAAATCACGACACAAGGGCATGATAGCTATCTTCTTACACTCCAGAATAGCCTAAATGAGCACAGCAACTTTGACTCAGATGTGGGTAGCGTAGGTGCTAGGGAGCATGTAGTCAGCCAGTATCTGCTGCCAAATCCTCGTCTCGGGAGTAAGATCAGAACATGCAATGTTAATGGGGTGGCTTTTTCCCCATACTATACTCCCAACAGGCTTCAAGATAGCCAATCTTCTTCAAAATGGGATCCAAAGAGACCTTACCCTTAATCACATCCGCCTTAATCTTCTGATATGCATCTCGTCGGTAGGTGGGATGTGAGGGATGTTCTGGAGGGCTTCAAAATCTTGATTGGAAGTATCCAATCGCTTCCTTTGGAAGAATATCGTCTCAACTTCCCAAGCCAAAAGATTGGCATAGAACTCCCACACTATAGATTCATTGATTTCCATGGGGTCTTGCTCAAAAAACCCCCACTGAAAGGAGGCAATTCTGTCATGGATGCCAGCCGCATACTTTTCTAGTATATTGAGCTTCCTCTCCCAATGTATGGCTCTTTTCTCAAGCTTTCCAAACTGAATGTCGGCTTTTTTATTTGCAAAGGTGTTCCGCGTGTCGCTCCGGCAATCGGAGGGACATGGAATAATGCCTCGAGGACCCACTGAGGGTGTAGCTGGCTCCTTGCCTTTGTGACGCATCCTAAAAAGGAACAAAAGAATAGAATTCAAGATCACAAGATAAGTGGCATAAGAAGACAAATGAGGAAGCAACAACAATATAAAAAAATATCAAACACTTAATTTAGGAATATTGCATATGAGTGTGGTTTAACAAAAGACAATGTGTTTATTCTAAGTGTGCGCGCAATTAGAACACACACATTGCCGGTTAAAATGACAACCACACAACTAGAAATTTAAAGTCCAAGTTTCTCAATTAAGCGGCTTAAGTTGCGATTCACATGATAAGCAAAACTTAAGGCGTAAGCAAGCTTAAGCAAATACAACATAAAAGGAATTGAATTCTTTAAAAAAATTGGTATTGAAGTTGTGCCAATAAATGTGCAAGTTTATATAAGGTAGCATAACAACAATAACCAAGTCAAACAAGAAAAAGACCATTTATTCATCTCAATAATAAAGAAATCACATTAGCAAAGCACTTGAGTTGAAGTAAGATGAGTTTGATTAAAACATCAAATAATAAGCACTTTGTTATGTGATTATAATGATTTGAAAATCATGATGAACAACGAGTCAATTCAATTCACTTAAGCTCAATGCATTTATAAAAAATTTACCCATTATGTAACAAAGTATGAATGTTCAACTATATGGGTGTTTGCAAGTTCAACAAACTAAGAAATGCATTGCCAAATTCAAGTTCAAGCATCATTAAAATCTTTTCAAAATTGCACCTCGGCTTGCCCATTAGTCTGGGGATGGTACGTTGTTACTACTTTGTGAACAATCTCATAATTCTTCAGTAATCCTGCTAATCTCCTGTTACAGAAGTGAGTGCCTTGATCACTCACGATTGCTCGTGGTGATCCAAAGCAATAGATAATATGGTTTCTAATAAAGGAAACAACAGTGTTAGCATCATCAATGCGGGTAGAAATTGCTTCCACCCATTTAGAAACATAATCTACAGCTAACAGTATATAAAGGTAACCACTAGAGTTTGGAAATGGACCCATGAAGTCAATGCCCCCAAACATCAAAAATTTCACAGAATAGCATAATCTGTTGGAGCATCTCATCCCTCTTAGTTATATTACCAAATCTATGGCATGGGGAACAAGATTTACAAAAGGCAGCAACATCTTTAAAAAGAGTAGGCCACCAGAATCCACAGTCTAAAATTTTTCTAGCTGTTCTTTGAGGGCCAAAATGTCCTCCACTCTCAGATGAGTGGCAGGCCTCTAAAATGGACTAGAATTCTGATTGGGGCACACACCTTCTAATTACCTGGTCAGCACCATACCTCCATAAATATGGGTCATCCCATATATAATATTTGGACTCGCTTTTTAGCTTGTCTCTTTGATGCTTAGTAAAATTAGGAGGGAAGGTATGGCTAACTAGATAATTAGCTATAGGTGCATACCAAGGAACTACTTCAGACACTGCATGCAAGCTATCAAATGGAAAAGCATCATTGATAGGAGTGGAGTCATCCTTAATGTGCTCAAGGCGACTCAAGTAGTCTGCCACTAAATTCTGGTTACTACTCCTATCCTTAATTTCTAAATCAAACTCTTGCAGCAACAGTATCCAACGAATCAACCTTGGTTTGGACTCTTTTTTAGCTAATAAATATCTTAGAGCTGCATGGTCAGAGTTCACTACCACCTTAGTACCAAGTAAATAGGCTCGAAATTTATCCAGAGCAAAAACAATAGCCAGAAGTTCTTTTTCAGTAGTAGTGTAATTAGACTGAGCTGCGTCTAAGGTCTTAGAAGCATAAGCAATTACGAAAAGATCCTTACCTTCGTGCTGAGCCAGCGCCGCTCCTACTGCATGGTTGGAGGCATCACACATAATCTCAAATGGTTGGCTCTAGTCTGGTCCTCTCACAATTGGAGCTTGAGTCAGGGTGATCTTCAGCTTATCAAATGCTTGCATGCAATCCTCACTGAACTCGAACTCAACATCTTTCTGCAGCAGTCTGGATAAAGGTAATGCTACCTTACTGAAGTCCTTAATGAATCTCCTGTAGAAACCTGCATGGCCACGGAACGAGCAAACTTCCCTCACGGAAGAGGGGTAGGGTAAACTAGAAATGACATCTACCTTTGCTGGATCTACAGAAATACCAGTATTAGAGACAACATGTCCTAGAACAATCCCTTGTTTGACCATAAAGTGACATTTTTCAAAATTCAAAACAAGGTTTGAACTAACACACTTGTCTAATACTCTAGCTAAACTATCCAAGCAAAGGATAAAGGAATCACCATAAACGCTAAAATCATCCATGAAAACTTCCATACAACTTTCAATAAGATATAAAAAGATACTCATCATGCATCTTTGGAAAGTAGCAGGTGCATTACATAAGCCAAAAGGCATCCTTTTGTATGCATACGTTCCAAAGGGACATGTAAAAGTAGTCTTCTCAGATCTTCAGGAGCTATATGAATTTGAAAATAGCCTGTATAACCATCTAAAAAGCAGTAATAGGGTTTACCTGACAAGCAATCAAGCATCTGATCAATAAATGGCAAGGGATAAAGATCCTTGCGAGTAGCTTGGTTGAGACGCCTGTAATCAATGCAAACTCTCCATGAATTCTGCACTCTAGTTGTCAGGAGTTCTCCATGCTCATTCTTTACTGTTGTGACTCCAGACTTCTTGGGCACCACTTGTACTGGACTGACCCATTCACTACCTGAGATGGGGTAAATGATATCTGCTTCAAGTAGCTTGGTCACTTCTTTCTTGACAACTTCTAAGATGGTGGAATTCAGTCTTCTTTGGGGTTGACGGACAGGCCTTGATCCCTCTTCTAAGAATATCCTATGCTCACAAACCTGAGGGCTGATGCCTACTATATCTGCCAAGCTCTACCCAATTGCTTTCTTGTGTCTTCTCAGCACATTAAGCAGCTGCTCCTCTTGTTGGGAAGTGAGTTCCCTTTCAATGATAACTGGAAGCTTCTGATTATCCTCAAGGTAAGCATACTTGAGGTGGGGTGAAGGGGCTTTAATTCTAATATCTACTCATGGCTGGGCTCTAGATAATCTGGGGCTAGTGATAATGGCAAAGTGTCCTCATTGTGTTCAGAGGGTGTCCCCACACTTGGACCATGCTCCATGTGCCTCTCTTCTGTTATTCTTGGTGAACTGCAACTACAGTTTCATCAATGATATCACACTAGAAGATGGAATGATCTTCCAGAGGGTGCTTCATAGCTTCATTCAAATTAAAACTCACTGCTCTGCCATCTATCTCAAAGGAATAAGTTCTTGAGACGGCATCCAGCTTGAACTTTAAAGTCTTCAGGAATGGTCTTCCAAGCAGGATTGATGATGGTCTTCCTGAGTCTTTAGGGGGCATTTCCAAGATATAGAAGTCAATGGGAAATGTGAGCCCCTTAATGCTCACCAGCACGTCTTCAGCAATTCCAACCACTGTAATAATGCTTTTATCTGCTAACACAAAATAAGCTGCCGACCTTTTTAAGGGAGGGAGCCTCAAAGCATCATATATAGACAATGGCATTATACTAACACACGCTCCTAAATCACACATGCAGTCAGAAAATATTACACCCCAATGGTACAGTTAACCATGCATGGACCTGGATCACTACATTTTTAAGGTATACCTCCCATTAAAGCAAATATAGAACTACCTAAAGGAATAGTTTCTAATTCATTAATTTTATCTTTATGTATGCATAAATCTTTCAGAAACTTTGCATATTTAGGTACCTGCTGAATAACATAAAAAAGGGGAACAGTTACCTCAACCTTTTTGAAAATTTCTACCATTTTGGGATCAAGTTCCATCTACTTTCTGGACTTCCTTGCAAGGTGTGGAAATGGAATAGGAATGGTGCCACTTTCAGCTTCTGCATCCCTTGGTGCTCCATTCCTTGGCTGAGTTCTTCCTCTTCAGCATCTTCCACTTCAACCAAGTCTTCAACTGGGGTGTGTTCTTGTGGGCTTGGCTCCTCCTGATTCCTCTCTTACAGTGTGGTTTCGGACCTCGAAGTAATGGCATTGATGCTACCTTTGGGGTTAGGTAAGGGTTGAGAAGGAATTCTAATGGAGCTTGAAGGGTTGTTGGTGGGACTAGGTAATGAATCTATCCGGGATATGAGAGCTTGTAAAGTGGCATTCAGACCATTTAAAGTAGAGTTCAGTATAGTCTGCATGTCTTGTTGTCCTTGTGCAAGAGAACGAAGCATCTCGTCATTCGATGAGGAAGGAGGATAAGTGATCTGAGGGGCCTGTTGTTGGTTGTGCTGGGGTCCTTGGGACTGCCTTAGGTGAGGTGCTCTGTAAGGCTAGTTCTAATTCTGCTATCTATTATTGTTATTCCACCTCTGATTTCTATTGTTGTCTCTGCCTCCTCTGTTATAGTTGTCCCTCCAGCCATGGTTGAAATTATCTCTCCAACCCTGGTTGGAGTTGTCCTGCCATCCTTGGTTATAGTTCCCACCTTAGTTGTAGTTGCTGCCTTGTTGATTGTATCCTTGATTCAGGCGGTCATAGAAGTTATGAGTAGCTGTCATGGTGTTGTCTTCTTGTTGGAGCTGCGGGCACTCGTCAGTGTAGTGACTATAATCAGCACAAATTCTGCATACTCTTTGGGGGACCAACTGTTGGCTTTGTTGTCGTGGGGGAGGATGAGTTTGTTGTTGATTTAACTGCATCTGCTTCAGTAGGTTGGTCATTTCACATATAGCTTGTGTGACGGTAGTAGTCTCACTGCTAGAGGAAACTTCTGCAATAGCCTTTGAGTGGCTGTTCCTGTGCCTGTGATTCTGAGTGGATTCAGCTAAGTCACTGATCAGTTGCCATGCTTCATCTGCGGTCTTGTACTTTTTCAGAGAACTATTACTAGCATCATCCAGTGTAGTTTTATCCCGAGGCTTCATGCCTTGAGTGAAGTAGCTGATCAACACTAACTTGTCAACCATGTGGTGGAGGCAAGCATCTAGAAGGTTCTTGAAGTGCTCCCAGTACTCATAAAGAGTCTCTGATTCACCTTGAACAATACAGGAGATCTCTTTCCTCAATCTATCTGTGACTTCAGCTGGAAAGTATTTTTCCAGGAATTCTCTGCTGAGCGTATCCCAGTTGGTAATAGTTGCTTCAGGTTGGGAGTAGTACCACTCCCTTACCTTTCCCTCAAGAGAAAACGGGAAGGCGGTTAACAGAATAGAAGTTTCATTTGCACCATGACGCCTAACAGTAGAGCAGGCTGTCTGAAAATCCCTGAGGTGCTTGATAGGCTCCTGAGCAGGTAAGCCATGAAACTTGGGCATCAAGTTGATTAGTGCAGTCTTCAGTTCAAAATCTGCAGCCAGATTTGGGTGACGCACTTGATACAGTTGCAGTGTAAAATCCAGGGCTCCAACTTCCTGGAGAGTAATCCTCCTAGGTGCTTCCATACTATCTGCACGTGAATCAACTGAATCAGTAGTAAAGGAGCATGTTTCTTCCTCAGATGGCGGTTCAGATTTGCCCTCAGATGAGACTGGTGAATCGATAACAATCACTTCACCACCCTCATAGGCTAACTGATGCCGAGCTCGCCTAATACGTGAAAGAGTTCTTTCAATTTCAGGATCAAATGCGGCTAAGCTCGGATCAGGTCGTGAACGCGTCATTCAATGAGAGAAACATATAGCTCATGGTAATAAAATAAAATAAAATACATAAATAAAATAAAAATATGTACAATAATTAATAAATTAGCACGCTATTGCAACTCCCCGGCAACGGCGCCAAAAAATTGATGGTAGGCGTAAGTCAGCCGATTAAGAAATCAATATAGAAATACGTTACGAGTATAGTTCTTAACCAGCAAAAATCCGCTAATCAATTTAAAAAGGTTGTCACAAAAATTTAGAATAAAAATACTGGGAGTATGAATCCCAGGTCGTCTCCCAACGAGTTGACAAGAAGGGTGCTATCTTATTAATCAGGAGTTTTCCGAGAAATTTTAAGAGTTGAATAACAGAAAGTAAAGGATTGTCAATTAAGGCAATATAAATTAAAAGAGATTTATATAATTAAATAAAAAGCCTTGACTGGGGGAATGATTAATTGGGAGTTCTATCCTTGTTGGAATTCTCTCAAGTGTAGTATAAAGAGGTTGTTATTTTCACTTAGTTAACCCTTACTAAATAAAGGAAAGTCAAGTGATTGAGCTAACTCTTATTCGCAAATCCTAGTCCTCTCCCTTTTGGGAAGGTCTAGCATTAGTAAATAGAGAATTAGCCAACAACTTCCAATTTAACTAATCACTTCAGCATTCCAACTCAAGTGTCTCCTCTTAATCAACTCTCATGTCAAGTTAGGAGTCTACTCCATCAACATGGATACCATCTTCGTTGTTGGGAGTAGGGAATAGAAAAGAGACATAATAATTTAAATAAAATAGGGATTGAAAATTAATTAAAAGTAAAAGTAATCCTTTGCATTAATAAATTCTAAAAACAATCCAATTGTAACTCTAAACAAGAATTAAGAATATGGAATAATAAAGGAATAAGGAAACAAACTAGAATAATATCTTCAACGGAGGCGATGACTCTTCAATATCCAAAAGCGAAAGCATAAAACTATAGAACTATGAATGTAAAGAAAACCAAGAGGAAGAGTAATTTCTCTCTAGATTCCAATCTAAAAATCAAAAACTATGCTAATGAGAATGTGTGTTGAGTCTCTCCATGTTCCCTGGCTCTAGTCTGTGTTTATGGGGCGGAAACTGGGTCAAAACTCGGCCTGAAATTGTCCCCAGCATTTTCTGTTATTTCTGCATATCGAGCATGTCACGCGTACGCGTCAGTCACGCGTACGCGTCACTGGTTATTTTAGCATATCACGCGTACGCATCAGGCACGTGCACACATCTTTGTGCAAACTCCAATCCACGCGTACGCGTTAGGTACGCGCACGCGTCGCTGCAAATTTCTCCATATCGCGTGCTCGCGTGAGCCATGCATGCGCGTCGATGCTCGCTGGTTATCTCCTTAGTTTCTTGTGTTCCTTCCAATTTTGCAAGCTTCCCCTCCATTCTATAAGCCATTCCTGCCCTATAAAGCCTGAAACACTTAACACACGGATCCCGGCATCGAATAATATAAAGGAGAATTAAAATACACAAATTAAAGATTTCTAGGAAGCAAGTTTTTAACCATAGAACAAAACTAGGAAAGAATTGTAAAATCATGCAAATCATATGAATAAGTGGGCAAAGACTTGATGAAACCACTCAATTGAGTACAAGATAAACCATGAAATAGTGGTTTATCACCCACCTAGATCTTAGCTTTCTGGGCATCAACTTGAGCCTTGAGTTGTATACAGGCACATTATCGCCTATCTTAAAGCTCTTTTTCTTAATACTCTGATCGTGGAATGTCTTGACTTTTCCTTATAAAACTTTTCATTCTCATAGGCTCCCGCTTCCTTAAGAGTGACTCTCCAAGGTGGTTCCGCCATGTTCTCATCACCTAATTCACTCATAGAAATTTCAGTACTTCCAACAGAAGAATACAAGGTCCCCTCGTTAAATGGAGAATGAGAATCACGGTTAAAAAGTGAAAGTAAATCGGGTTGCTCTTCAAGAGAACCTGATTAACTATGCACAAATGCTAACTGGTGGCGAGCTTGCCTAAGATAAGTTAAAGTCCTTTCTATCTCAAGATCAAAAGGGGCTAAGCTCGGGTTTGAAAGCGACCGTGTCATTCAACTGGGAAATAAAAATCATCCAATTTTCAAAACCAAACAAGAGTAAGAAAGCAACTAAAAGCAATCTAACAACTAACAACTACCAAACTATCAAACTAAAGGAACTAACTACTAATTAGGGTCAAGTGACAAACAAAAATCAAATATTTATACTATTTACATATTCACAACAAAAAATGTGGCACTCAATTGCATAAACTTTCCGACAACGGTGCCAAAAACTTGATGGGTTGGATCTATTTCGGTCTAGAATTTCTCAAAAGAAAATAAGTGTTTCGTTGTAAGGATAGTCCAAACTGCCAATCGATCCTCACATCAAAGTTTAGAATAAAGATGTCATGATTAAATCAAATAATCGGGAGTTTTACTTCTGGGTCATCTTTCCAAGGAGTTAGCATTTACGAGTGCACAAGTTTGGTTGTGAAGTAGGAGTTTCCAATCATAGACCAGAAATTAAAGGAATTAAAGAATCAACAACTCAAACATTGAATTAATAGAACGAAAATTAACAAGCAAGCAATGGAATAATAGTAATTAAGTAATAATATTGCAAACAATAAACCAATAATGTATCAAAGAACAATAGATACTAAATAGGATAGAATAAGGTTAAAACTAGTGAAAATAAGGTTCAAAACATAAGGGAACCTTGACTTGGGATTAGGGATTAAGGAATTCTTTCCTTGCCGTAACCACAACTATGGTAATTACAATAAGTTAATCCCACTTAGTCAACTCTTAACATCGAGAGTAAGTCAAGTAAGCATAATTGTCCTTAATCCATAAATCCTAGCTAACTTACTAATTAACTTAGTAAAAAGCTAGCGTTAGTGGAAATAAGAGCAACTAACAACCCAAAATCACTACTAAATGTTGGACATTATAATTCTAGTATCGTATATATCCATTTTCCCAAGCCAAGGAGTGAAAATCTACTTCATATTCAAAATTGACACTTTCGCAAACACTTGGTGGGCATAATAACTAAACATAGTGATGTTACAAAAATACTTGAAATTATGACCAACCAGTGAGTAAAATCAACAAAGGTAACTCAATCAAATATATAATAACCAACAAACATCAAACTAATCACCAAGAACTCAAAGATTCAAAAGGTATATATATATATATATATATATATATATATATATAACTTTAACTATAAGAAAGTATAACAAAAGTAATATAATAAAAGAGAAAATTAAATAAGTTCGGTTGTGAAATTGGGGGTTTCCAAGCATAGAGCAGAAATTCAAGGAATTAAAGAATCGACAACTCAACTAGTGAATTAATAGGAACCAAAATTAACAAGCAAGAAAGTAAATAATAGTAACTAAGCAATAATAGCACAAATAATGAACTAATAATGAATCAAAGAACAATTAATGCTAAATAGAAGAGAACAAGGTCAAAACTAGTGAAAATGTGGTTCAAAACGTAAGGGAACCTTGGCTTGGGGTTGGGGATTAAGGAATCATTTCCTTGTCATAACCACAACTATGGCAATTACAATGAGTTAATCTCACTTAGTCAACTCTTAACATCGAGAGTAAGTCAAGTGAGCATAATTGTCCTTAATCCACAAATCCTAGCTAACTTACTAATTAACTTAGTAAAAAGCTAGCGTTAGTGTAAACAAGAGCAACTAACAACCTAAAATCACCACTAAATGTTGGACATTATGACTCTAGTATCCTATGTATCCATTTTTCCAAACCAAGAAGTGGAAATCTACTCCATATTCAAAATTGACATTTTCACAAACACTTGGTGGGCATAATGATCAAACATAGTGATATTATAAAAATACTTGAAACTATAACCAACCAATGAATAAAATCAACAAAGACAACTCAATCAAACAAGTAATAACCAATAAACATCAAATTAATAACTAAGAACTCAAAGATTCAAACGGTATATATATGTAAAACGTATAACTTTAATTAAAAGAAAGTGTGACAAAAGTGGTATAATCAAAGAGAAAATTGAGTATTACTTACAATGATGGTAGCTAGAATCCAAGATCAAAAATAGAAACTGTAGACTTCTAACATAAACCCTAATTAAACCCTAAGAGATAATGGTGCCTACATACATAAAATATAAGGTTCTGAGAAAGTCAGATGCAATCCTAGAACTTCGACACTCAGATTTTTTAACTTAAAGTTGTAATTCGAAACCGTAACAAGGTAACCAGTCTAGGGTGCTTAAGTTCTAATCCAACTCCTAACTTAACCCCTCAAATTCACCCATTCCTCCAGTCCTCTCACACTCCGATGGAACCATCCTCGTCACTCCTCCATCGAACAAGGGACATCTCAAATGCACAGACAAACAAGGCAGACAAGGAAAACACAAGTAGAGTACAGTTATTAAGATAGCAAGTATGGCAAATAGGCATAGTGATTCACGAAAGCAAACCCAAATAATGCACAAGCAAACAAAACAAACATATGCACATGATGTACGCTTGTCCTATGGCTGATTAGTCTCATCTGTCGATTATCAAGCCAACCCGACATGTCTGGTAGCTAACCCTGGACAGTCCCTCCGGGGTGCATCCTCAAAAGTCTATGCATAGCTTTTTCTCAATCATATATATATCAAATTCAGCTCATTGGGGGAATTTTCAGGGAGTTAAAGTATCCGGCCACATCTTGTGACGTAGGGTCAATAGAGTTTCAAGTCTCAACCTGGAGCAAGTGGTGGCAAGCCACTGCATCTACCCGAAAAAACTCGTATCTCAGAAAATAAGAAGTGTATAAGCCAAATTAACATTTAGATTCATTCATTCACTTTCATTATGGCCAATACTTATCACATATTTAACATTTCTGCACTTCTCAATCATAATTCACCACATCTCAAATTTACTTCACTTCTAAGTTACCACTTCTTCATAATTCAACCCCTTCACTATGATTAAAACTAAGTTTTTGAGTCTTACAAAGCAACAATAGAGGTTTAGAGGTTTGAAATCATGTTTAAATCAGAAAACGCAAAGTTGCTAAAAAATAGGGTTCCGCGTACGCATGCTATGTTACGCGTATGCGGGGGTGTCATTTTCCTCACTCGCGTACACGACCCTTGTCCGCGTACGCGAGTCCCCCTGGACATAATTGATTGCTCGCATCGCGTGGCACTTGCCCGCGTACGAGCATGTAAATTTAACCTTCTGCATACGCAGGCACACTCTTGCGTATGCGAGAACGTCTGGGCAGAACCAAATTGTCGCATCACGTGTGTACTCACGTACGCATGCCCCTTAAATTTGTCAAAAAGCTATTAATGCTGCAGAATTTCATTTTACTCACCAAACATCTGACGCGCATAACTTTTTTGTTAAAAGTCATTTTTCATGCGTTCTTCAAATGGCATAAACTTCACAAACCCAATTTTCATATAAAACAAGTTTTAGGGAAATTGCGGGTTCGGAAGCCCAGTTATGACTCGTCGAAGTTCGGCAAAAAAACCAAATTTTGCACATTGTCAACTAAAATCACTAAACATTCTAACCATACCTCATTAATTTAACATACATTGTCAACTAAAATCACTAAACATTCTCCAAACTCATATTCAACTTATCCTAGGTCATCTAGTCTAAGTTTTCATAAAATATTATATATTAAATATGAGAAACCAAAACCATACCTTGGTCGATTTCTCTCTAAGCCAAAGACACCTCAAATTGGCACAAATCTCATCCTTTAAAGTTCCCAACTTTCAAGATTCCAGCAACTCAAAGCTCTACCAGGCTTCTAACCTCCACAATTGTGTTTCAAATTCACATATACACTTCCTAATTCATATTATCACATCCATACATAAAATTTCAATACCCAAACTCACATAACCCAAGAATTCACAAGGTTTGGAGAGTTCTTACCTTACTAGTGCCTCAATTGAACAAAAACCCGCTAATTCCTCAAGTCAATTCGATCCTAACATCAAGACATGAAAAGTTTAATACCCATTGGTTCACAATTTTGAAAATTGGGGGAAAAGAGAAGCTGAGAGTGAGATTGAGATTCTTTACCAAATTAGTTAGTGGGCTTTGTAGAGCTCAACGCAGTGGATGCATGGCCGCAAATGGTACAGTGATCGGAACTCAAAATTGTGAGATATATGGAATATAGTGAAGGGTTAGGGTTTGAAGTTCTTCTTCTTCTCCCTTCTATGAGCTTCAACGTGTTTCACTTTGTGTGGGAGGGGGATGAGCTGATGCTCATATGTTTTATGAATTGGGTTAGGCCTTAGGTCTGAATTGGGCCCACTTCGACCGATTTGGCCCGTTCGGTCTAATTTTGGGCCAAAATACTTTAAACTTAGTGTAAAAAAATCTTATTTTAATTATTTCTACCTCATTAAACTATAAAATTCAATTTTCTAATTTCTTCAATTAATAATTAATTTATTAGCTAATTATTTACTAATTTATTAAGAGCCTCTTGTCTTGTGCACAAAGGCCTCCACAAAAGTAACTAATGAGCAAAGCATCATCCATCCTATGATGGGGTCAAGACTCCAACAATATCTTATACCTTGTCCAATACTCATGGAGTGACTCTTGGTCCCTTTGCATAATAACAGAAATTTCCTTCCAGATGTAATAAGTTCTTTCCAGAGGGAAAAATTTGTCCAAGAACTCCTTTCTCAATGAATCCCAAACAGTCACCACTTCGTCAGGTTGAGAATAGAACCATTCCTTTGCTTTCCCCTCAAGAGAGAAGGGAAAAGCAAAGACCATAACATAAACTTCATCTGGGCCATATCTCCTAGCAATAAAACAAGCCACTTGGAAATTCCTCAAGTGTCTACTAGGATCTTGGCCCGGCAATCCATGATACTTAGGCAACAAATTGATCAAACTATTCTTCAATTCAAAATTAGCATCCAAGTTTGGATACCTTGCTTGTATTGGTTGAAGGATAAGAACAGGTGCTCCTTGCTCATCCAAGGTAATCCTTCGAGGTTCTACCATATCATTATCACCTGCAGTACTCAGAGGTATGTCAGCAGTCCTAACAAAAGAATAAGATGTTTCTTCATTGATTGAGGATTCTAAATCACTCTCGTATTGAACTAGTGTTTCGGAAGATCCCTCAAAAGAGGCCGATGCACTAGCCATATAATCCAACCGACACCTAGCTTGCCAAATGTGAAGTAAAGTTTTTTCAAGTTCAAGATCAAATTCAGCTAAACTAGGATCCAGTTGTGACTGAGTCATTCAACTTGGGAACCATAAGCTCATGCATTAAAAAGACTTAAGAATAAAAACAAAAGACAAATAAGCTATGTACACTATCTACATATTCAAATAACCAACAATAAGACACATATTGGAACCATCCTTAGCAACGGTGCCAAAAATTTGATGGAGAGATAAATGTCGGTTCAGATTTTTCACAAACTAATTCCGTTGCTCGTATAGTCCAAACCGACAAACAACACTCCAATCAAAGTTTAAATTGGTTGACATAAGTTCAACCTAATAAAAATAATTGAGAGTATTACTCCCAGGTCGTCTTCACAAGGATGGGGTATCAAAGTTAGTTAGAAGTTCAGGGTTGAAGGACATAAGCAAGAAATTAAACTAATAAAATTAACATGCAAGGAATTTAATTGACAAGAAATTAAATCTAACAATCAAAAACTATCTTAGTAATTATGAATCTAACAAGCAATCTATGAATTTGAATCTACTCTAAGCTAATTAAACCAACTAAAAGTAACTAAAGTAAGAATTGAGCAATTGAGGTTTTTGGTGTTTTCAAATAAGTTACAAAAGGACTCTTGGCTAAGGTGTAGGAATTGAGATCATTATCCTTGTCTAATAACCTTATATTAACAATTATGAGGGACCAATCTCATTAAGTTTACTTCTATGCTTGAAGTATGTCAAATAGGCTTAATCAACATCAACCCATAAGTCTCAATCTAGCTATTAATTAACTTAGTAGTAGACTAGGGTCAATGAGTATCAAATTGACCAATAAAGGTTCCCAAATCATCAATTCAATTAAATCCAATGACTCAAGGTCACTTAATCCCTTTAACCTCGGCCAAGAGCATAGAAATCTACTCCATAATTAAAGAAAACAATTTATCAAATACTTGGTGAGCAAGAAAAATGAACATCATGTAATTGAGAAAATTAAGCAAAATTAAATCTACCTATTACTAATTATTAGCAATAATAACAACTCAATTAACACATAATAATCATGAAAACTTCAATGCATTAATTAAAATTCATAATTAACAAGATCCATAAGCTATCAAACTAAGAGAAATTAGCTAACAAAGTTTCTAAGTGAAATTGAACTAGCAACACTACAATTAAAGCAACAAAATGAAAATTCAACAAGATTCAAATGAAAAATTTGTGACAAAATGTAATCAAGGGTACTAATCCTAGAGAGAAGGAAGAGTTTCTCTCTCTAGAAGCTTAGGAACAAAAACTAGCTAAAAATTAAGTGTAATGTGTGTATGTTTGATTGTGCCCATTCCCCTTCAATTCTTGGCCTTTCTCGATTCAGAATTAAGTTGATTTAGGCCAAAGAAAAGTCCAGAAATCGCTGGCACGTGCAATTCTAAAGAAATCACACGCTTCATGTCACGCATATGCGCGCGCCATGCGTACACGCAAGTTAAACTATGCACAGATCATGCGTACGCGTGAGCCAATTGTACATGTGAGTGCCAGATCCTCAAAACATCAATTTTTCATGTTCCTTCCACTTTTGCATGCTTTCTGATGCATGGAAAACTCGTCTCGTGACAAATTTCCTTCGGCAAGTGTACCGAATTCGTTGTCAAGTAAAAACTAACAATAGAGTGAGGTCAAATCCCACAAGGATTGATTGATCAAGCAACTTTAACTAGAGGAATGTTCTAGTTGAGCGAATCAGAATTTGAGTTGAGAATTGCAGAAAATTAAATGGCGGGAAAGTAAATAACAGAAAAGTAAATGCTGAAAATAAAGAGCTGAATGTAGATGACGGAAAGTAAATTGCAGAATCTTAAATGGGAATGGGGTAATTGCTCATAAAAGTAAATGATAGAAATTAAAGAGAATGGGTAAGATCAGAAATGGGGAGTTCATTGGGCTCAGGAGATGTTGCATTCTCCCGATCACTTTCATTTTCATCTCTTCCTCAATCAATGCACTCATTGATCTCCTTGGCAATCTTAAGTGATCGAATTACAATTCCTTGTAATTCAATCTCTCAAATCTTGATCAATAGCCAATTTCTTGGTCAATTTCTCATGAGAAGAGATGAAGTATGGTCACTGATTATACCACATGCATTTCCCAAATCAAGTGTTGAGAGGATTATAGTCACATATCCATCCAAACCCAATTTGGTCCAGCATGAGAAAGTATTTCTAGCATGATCTCTTCATTCCTCTTTTAAGGTTCAAAAGAGATCCAAGTTTGAATAGCTTCTTTTCCAAGATAACTACCCAATTGGATGAAGATCGAAAGCTTTCAAGTAAAATCAAGAGAAAAGATAGAAGAAGAATAATGAAAATTAGTATTGATCCATCAAATTACAACAGAGCTCCCTAACCCAATGAAAGGGGTTTAGTTGTTCATAGCTCTAGAAAATGAAAACAAAGATGGAGAATACATGATGAAACTAGAAGTGCAGAGAAATTAAAATACAGAGAGTAGTTCTATGCCAAGAGGCTCCCTATAATTTCCAACCCCCCATTTAATTCAAAGCTACTCCTATATATACTACTCTTCTGTTCTTCTAGTTGGCTCTTCAAGTCTTGGGTATGGGCCTTTGGATCTTGAGTTTGAAGCACTTCTCTTCTTCATTGGGCTTGGCTTTACTTGCAGAGAGAAAGTGTGAAGTGGGCAGAGACTTTAGCTCAGGACGTTAGTGGTGTTAACGTTCAGTGAAAATATGGGTTCGAGAACGTTAGTGACAATCACCTTTTTCGCTAACGTTCCTCACCAAAGTAAGAGCCATGTTAACTTCAACGTTTAGTGGCACAAACGTTGCCACTAACGTTGCCTCTATGCCCTTCGCACACGTTACTGGGACTTACCTTTCCCAGTAACGTTGAGAAGTCTCCCCCTTCCTTACGTTAGAGTCCACGTTAACTTAGTTAACGTGGCTCTTTTAACGTAAGCTTGCCAACCTTCGAGAACGTTAGTAACACTTACCATTGTCACTAATGTTCCAATGTGCCCCTATTCACGTTAGAGTTCACGTTAACTAGGTTAACGTGGCTTCTAATGTGGCCATGCTAGCCATCTCCAACGTTAGTGACAAAGTAACTAGGTTAACGTGGACTCTAACGTGGCCACTCATGATCTTGGTTCAACGTTAGTGATAATGTTAAGTGTCACTAACGTTGGCTCCATTTCCTTTCTTCTACGTTAGTGTTCACATTAACTTAGTTAACGTGACTCTTAACGTGGGCAATGATGGCTTTGAGAGCTTTATTGGAAATTACTTTTCTCATTAACTTTGCAAGTTACTCCTATTCCACGTTAGTGTTAACGTTAGTGTAACTAACGTAGCCACTAATGTGGTTCTTCTTTGCTTCCTTTGTCCTAAAATCAAGCAATAAAGTGCATCAAAGTTCTAGTCCAAGTCATGGGAAATGCAGCATCCAATTTGTCATTAAATTCATGCAAAATCTTCATGAAATCATATAAAGTGCACAATGTATGCTTGAATCAAGATGTAAGTGAATATCTACCCAAAACTAGCTTATTTCCTAAGGAAATGCATGAAACTACCCTAAAAACAGTAAAGAAAAGGTCAGTGAAACTGGCCAAAATGCCCTGGCATCTCAACACCAAACTTAAAGATTGCTTGTCCCAAAGCAAGTACTGGAACAAGAGAATGATGACTGGAATGCCAAGAGAAATGAATCATTCTTGTGGAAGTCATGTCCCTGGTTTTATGGTGGTTTCATGCATAGCAACTTAGGTTCATTCCTGGCTTTCAGACCTTTATCATGTCCTAGAATACTCACTGTGATTGCATCCCATGAGACTTTTATTCATTGATCCTTTTGTTGTCATTTCAGGGCTTATTTTTGTTCTTAAGGTAAGTGCTCTGTAAGGGGGCAACTCTTTAAAATAAGCTTTCAGCCAACACTCCCGAACCAGTTGGTTCAAGGTGCTAGGTGTTGAAGCACCCCTAAGGACTTACTTGCTCAAGTCTCTCCCCCATACATACACACCACAGGCATATAGTTTATTTATTTTCTTTTCTTGAGACCTTGGTGTCTAGCACCTCTTTAGGTTACTAAATGCTCTGTAGTGAGGGTTACTCTTGATAGTGGACTTTCAGCTGATAATCCCGAGTTAGTTAACCCAAGTTACCAAGTGATAAGGCACCCCTAAGAGCTTATTCATCCAAGTAGATCCCTCACACAGGAGCACCACAGACACATGCCTCAAGATTAAAACCATTGGTGCATAGTCTTATTGCTTACTCTTTTTCTTTTATTTTTCAACCTTTATTGTTCTTTCTCTTTTTCTTATTAGGATCTTCTTATTTAGCTAGTCTCATGAGGTGTGTCTCAAGCATAGTATTCATGACAGATAGTTGTCCTCCCACCTTGTGGTTGAACCAACTTAGCTAACTTATGACTATACCATAAACTCATGAACTTATTCCATAGTATGAACTCCTCTCTGGTCTTTAAAAACATTCATTCTCTTTTCATTTGATTTAAAGGGACAAACATACAAGTAAGCAAAGTAAGGGTGCCGTGACATAAAGACTAGCACACATAGACCTCTTCAACACAAAAACTTAAAAGACAGAATTTAAAAAGGTTTAAACATAACATGGAAGCAAGTTCTGTTTCATACAAGATCTTCCTTATTCAAAGCATAGAAAAAGATGGACCAAAGAAGGAACGTCACCACCTTTTACTCTTGTGGATGCCCATGCTTTCCTCCTTGTTTGTCTTCTTTGTGTCCTCTTGCATTCCCTCGCATCCGTGCTAATCTTGCTTGCTTCCAATCCTCGAGTGCCTTCCTCACTGATTCATGACTCTCTTCCACCTTTTGTCTTTCTTCTCGTGCTAATTCATCCCTCATTTCTTCATACCTTGTGATTCCTGGATGCAATATAGGCAGCTGTCCTACCAAGTAACCGAGCCTGGCTTGAGTATTTATATGATGCCCAGTGTCGCTCAGGTAAACTCCTTCTGCGAATGCCCTTTGCTTGTCCAATAGTTCTGCCTGTTCTATTTGTCTTCGATGCATCTCATGTATATGTGCACCTTGATGTGTGTGGATGTTGATTAGCCTCTGGATGGATTCTTGTTGCTCATTTTGCCTTTGTTCCATCCTGTGGAATGTTTCACTCTATTGTTGCCCTTGACTCAGTTGCTGATCCATCATTTTCTTTTGCCACTCCCCTTGTTGAGTCATCCATCTTGAGAGTGACTCCTCTTGCTGCCCCATCATCTGTAGTTGAAGCTCTCTCTGTGCTCCTTGGCTTTCCAAATATTGTCGAGATAGCCCATCAATGGCTTCCTGCAATTTGTGCATATCCAAGGTGGCTGGTGCTTGCCCCTCTAAGACTTGTCCTTCCACTACTTGAGGGGCTGTCCTCTTCCTTTTCTTCCGTTGAGGCAGGGGGGATGCGGTAGCATGCATTCGTCGAACGGTTATTGGAATGCCCTCTTTTATCCACACGGGGTCCTCATCTTCAAACACCATCCCATCTTTCTTGCACAGTTGGTAAATAGTGCTGGGGTAACCTAACGTTCCTCTTGAGTCGCTTTTCTCTGCCATTTTTCTTATGCCTTCTGCTATGAGTTCATGAACCTTGATCTCTCCACCTTTGAGTATACAGTGTAACAGTGTGGCTCTCTTGAGATTCACCTCCGAGTTGTTCGCTGCTGGGAGGATGGACCTCCTTACAATTTCGAACCACCCCTTTGCTTCCGGAGTGAGATCTGCTCTCTTGATGAACCTTGGTCTCCTATCTGCATATCTTTCCCAGTCAGCTCCTGGTACACAAATGTCTTGCACAATCTGGTCATGATTAGGGTTGTTATCCATTCTTGAATGATAACTCTCTTCTTCAAACGGTATGGACCGCAGTTTTAATGCCTTCATGACACTCATGGGACCAAAATCCACAATCTTTCCTCTCACAAAGCTTGTATATGACTCATCTACCTTATCATATCGGACCGCATTTGCATAAAACTCTCTTATAAGATTTGCATTCACCTTAATGACCGGATTAGTGAGGAGCTCCCATATTCTCTTTTCTACCTTCTTTGTGATTTCGGGACACTCAGTTTTTCTAACTTGAAATCCCAGCTCATAAATGATCTCCTTATCCACCATCCACCCGTATTGCAATGCATGGTGCAAGCTTCTAAATCTCTTTTCATCATACGGGTGTTGCTCCATAGGTTCCTTTTTCTTCCTTCTTTTAGAGCTCGAAGATGCCATGAATGAGGGCTAATGTGTGAAGTTGGCAATGGTGTGGAGACTTTTGGTTGTTTAGGGTTGAGTGCAATGAAGGGAGTGAAGGGGAATCCGAAATGGAGAGGTGTGAAGAGTGGGGTACGGAACAAGGATCACTTATATAGAGAGGTTGTGAGTGAATGGAGGGTGTGGATTGATGGAGTGGTTGTTTGATGGATGGTTGGGGTTGTGCATGGAGAAAGGACAAGGATCATCACTTTATGATGGAGATTGCTCGGTCTTCAAGGGTCCCATTCTTTTCAATGTTGCATGGCAACATTTTCCAATGCCTTCCCTTTTTAGAACAAGTGTGTAGTTTCTCCTCATGAAGTGGACGAACCCTTCTCATTTAGTTGTCCAATCAATCTCCTTCAATGTTCCTCTCCTTTTCCTAAAAAGATAAAAGAAGAAAAGGAATAATTAATATCATAAAAAAATCAATTTAAATTTTACGGCTAGACTAATAAAGGGAAGAAAAGATTAGATTGTTTATTCATGAACTATAACTAACTAACTAATTGTGTATCCTTATATGCACATTGGTGGCACCATGGGATGACACCAAAATTAGTTTCGAGCATTGTGATGAAAAGGTTGTTGTTCAAAGCATCAAGACTAGCATGCTCTGGGTTGCATTCATGCTTTCTTGGCATGCTTTGAACACCAAACTTGTTCTTCACTATATACTGTATAATAAGGATTTCACCGAGTGTTTGTCGAGTTTGGGTTGGAGTTCATAAATATTGACTTATTCACTATTTTCTAAAAGTATATAAAACATGGGTTGCCTCCCATGAAGCGCTTCTTTAGCATCACTAGCTTGACGTTTCTCCCTCATCAGGGTGGTTGGTAATGCTTAACGTCCTCCCCTCTTGCCTTGGACTTATATCCATTGGTTGTATCAATGACCTCTACATGTTCCAAGGAGAGAACTCTGTTGATAGTGAAGACCTTAGGTAACTGAGATGGTACAGTGGGGAGATAAGGGGGGATATCTGGGAAGTAAGCTGAGATCACTTTATCCCCTGGAGAGAAGTCCTCTGTAGGGATCTTCTTGTTCCTCCACCCCCTTGGTACCTTCTTCTTTGTCCCTTTTGATGTTGCCTTGATTTTTGTGACTTCTTCTTCTAAAGGAATTTTGTTGTTGTCTTCACATGTCTCTGGTGGTTTAGGTTCCTCCAGCTTTTCCTTGAGCTGTGACAACTGCTTATTTTCTTGTTCATCAACCAAGGGCTTTCCCAGATGGGCTGGTTGTGCTTCAGTGCTTGCTTCCTCTTTCAGTATCTCATGATGATCTTTGCTTGGTTCTTCGTTCTCTTGGTCTGCTTCTTGTGATAGTTGGAAGACATTGAAGCTGAGTCATTCATCATGGATCCTCAATATTAGCTCCTCTTGCTCCACATCTATGAGTGCTCTGGCTGTAGCTAGGAATGGTCTTCCCAATATGATTGGGTGAGTGTGACTCTCTTCCATGTCCAAGATGACAAAGTCTGTGGGAAGAAAGTATTTCCCAACCTTTACCAACACATTTTCCACCACTCATATTGCTTGTTTATGAGTTTTGTCTGCCAGCCTGATGACTACATCTTTGGGCATTATCTCATTGATCTTCAGCACTCTTCACCAGGGATAAGGGCATTAAGTTGATGCTTGCTCCCAAATCGCAGAGTGCTTTATCAAACATTGTTTCTCCTATGGCACAGGGGACATGAAAACTCCCTGGATCTTTTCTTTTTGTAGGCAACTGCGGTTGAATGAGGGCACTGCACTCCTTGTTCATCACTATAGTTTGGCCTCCCTTGAGTGAGCTTTTCCTGGGAAGCAGCTCCTTCATATACTTGATATATGCAGGCATTTGTTGGATAGTCTTGATGAATGGTATGTTCACATGCAAAGATGCAAACAAGTCAAGAAATCTTGAGTATATTCTCTTCTCCACAGCACCATTGAGCAGTTGGGGAAAAGGTACATAGAGTCTCAGCAGCTCCTGTTGTGAGATTTCTGGTTCTTGATGATCTTTTTCCTTCTTCTCTACTGAGGTATCTTCAGGTTGTTCTGACAGCTTGCTTGGCTTGTCCTCAGTCTCCTTATCACTTATAGTGACCATCTTGCAATCTTCCCGTCTTACTTTCTTTGTTTCACCTCTCGGATTTTTCTCTGTGTCGCTTGGGAATCCATCTGTGGGTTTGGAAATTTGCTCAGAGACATACCCCACTTGAGATTCCAACCTCTTGATTGTGTCCCCTTGGTTCTTGAAACTGGCTCGTACTTCCTCTTTGAACACCTTGTTGTCTTGAATCTCCTTGCCTATGCCTTCAAGTAGATTCTCAATCCTTGAGAGTCTGTCATCCAATGATTGTAGCTTGGGATCAGAGGTAGAAGGATGAGGTAAGTTATTTTGGTTTTGATGTGGATGTGGAGAGGTGTTGTTATGGGGGTGTTGATATGGTCTAGATGTGAAATGTTGGTGAGCTGCATTGTTGGGATTTGGGCGTCTCTGATCAAGACTTTGGTCTTGTTGATTTCCCCACCCAAAGTTTGGATGATTCCTCCATCCAGGGTTGTAGGTCTTGGAGTATGGATCATGGTTTTGCCTCGGTGAATTTCCAATGTAGTTGGCTTGCTCCTGACTACCCTCTGCTTCTTCATTCACTCCTTCTTGGGTTGTTGATAAAGTGGTGATTGCTGCTACTTGGTTCCTCTCCATCTTCTTGGTGAGGTCAACCAGCTGCTGGGTAATGAGCTTGTTTTGGGCTAGCAGAGCATCTACATTGTTTAGCTCTATTACTCCTCTCGTGTTCCCTCTTTCGGAAACATAGAAGTAGTCATTCTCTGCTACAGTTTCAATGACATCTATGGCCTCCTCAATGGTCTTCTTCTTGTTCAAAGATCCTCCGGATGAATGGTCTACTACCTTCTTTGACTCATAAGAGAGCCCTTCATAGAAAATGTGCAGCTGCACCCATTTATTGAACATATCTGGTGGGCACTTCCTTGTTAGGTCTTTAAACCTCTCCCATGCTTCATACAGAGTCTCACCATCTTGTTGCCTGAAAGTTTGGACCTCATCTCTCAGCCTATTGATTCGTTGAGGGGGATAAAATTTTGCTAAGAATTTGTTCACCACATCTTCCCAAGTTGTCAAGCTCTCCTTCGGGAAAGACTCCAGCCACTTGGCTGCCTTATCCTTGAGTGAGAATGGAAATAAGAACAGTCTATAGGCGTCCGGATGAACACCATTAGACTTCACTGTGTCACATATTCTCAGGAAGGTGGTTAGATGTTGATTGGGGTCTTCTTGGACACTTCCTCCGAACGAACAGTTGTTCTGAACAAGAGTGATGAGCTGTGGTTTTAGTTCAAAATTGTTGGCATGGATGGTTGGATTTTGAATGCTACTTCCACAGTTTCCTGGTTTGGATTGATGTAAGAGCCTAAAACTCTTCTATCCTCCCCAGCATGATTTGCTCGTCCTCCTCCGCCATAGTTGTGAGCTTCTTCTTCACGATGGTTTTCCATGTTTTCTTCCATGTTTGGTTCAAAGTATTCCTCAAAGTGTTCCTCCTCTTCTTCAGCACCAACTACACGTTTTTCTCTTGCCTCCCTCCTTAGTCTAAGGAAGATTCTCTCAGGTTCAGAATCAAAAGAAGTTGAAGCCCCGCTTCTTCTCCCTGTCATACAACCAACAAGCACAAGCAAAGAGAGTGGGTGCAGAAAGTATATTTGTCAGAATTACTGTTAGTGTGAGTGATGCAATATATCAAACAGTTAGTGGGTTAGTGAAATGAATGGTAAATAACAAAGAAAAAGTAGAGGGAAGAGAAGAAATTAACTAAAACAGAAAGTAAATGACTCAAACAGAAAATTAAATCAAACAAAAATAAAATGCTCAATCTAGTTATCCTCCAATTTAATCATTGTTGATGCACAATCAATCCCCGGCAACAGTGCCATAAACTTGATGCACGGAAAACTTGTCTTGTGACAAATTTCCTTCGGCAAGTGTACCGAATTCGTCGTCAAGTAAAAACTCACAATAGAGTGAGGTCGAATCCCACAAGGATTGATTGATCAAGCAACTTTAACTAGAGGAATGTTCTAGTTGAGCGAATCCAG
>NC_029788.2:70295660-70322917 GCF_000816755.2 Arachis ipaensis
AGGATTATAGTCACATATCCATCCAAACCCAATTTGGTCCAGCATGAGAAAGTATTTCTAGCATGATCTCTTCATTCCTCTTTCAAGGTTCAAAAGAGATCCAAATTTGAAAAGCTTCTTTTTCAAGATAACTACCCAATTGGATGAAGATCGAAAACTTTCAAGTAAAATCAAGAGAAAAGATAGAAGAAGAATAATGAAAACTAGTATTGATCCATCAAATTACAATAGAGCTCCCTAACCCAATGAAAGGGGTTTAGTTGTTCATAGCTCTGGAAAATGAAAACAAAGATGGAGAATACATGATGAAACTAGAAGTGCAGAGAAAGTAAAATACAGAGAGTAGTTCTATGCCAAGAGGCTCCCTATAATTTCCAACCCCCCATTTAATTCAAAGCTACTCCTATATATACTACTCTTCTGTTGTTCTAGTTGGCTCTTCAAGTCTTGGGTATGGGCCTTTGTATCTTGAGTTTGAAGCACTTTTCTTCTTCATTGGGCTTGGCTTTACTTGCAGAGAGAAAGTGTGAAGTGGGCAGAGACTTTAGCTCAGGACGTTTGTGGTGTTAACGTTCAGTGAAAATATGGGTTCGAGAACGTTAGTGACAATCACCTTTTTCACTAACGTTCCTCACCAAAGTAAGAGCCACGTTAACTGAGTTAACGTGGACTCTAACGTAAGGAAGGGGGGGACTTCTCAACGTTACTGGGAAAGGGAAGTCCCAGTAACGTGTGCGAAGGGCATAGAGGCAACGTTAATGGCAACGTTTGTGCCACTAGACGTTGAAGTTAACGTGGCTCTTACTTTGGGGAGGAACGTTAGTGAAAAAGGGGATTGTCACTAACGTTCTCGAAGGTTGGCAAGCTCACGCTAAAAGAGTCACGTTAACTAAGTTACCGTGGACTCTAACGTAAGGAAGGGGGGGACTTCTCAACGTTACTGGGAAAGGGAAGTCCCAGTAACGTGTGCGAAGGGCATAGAGGCAACGTTAATGGCAACGTTTGTGCCACTAGACGTTGAAGTTAACGTGGCTCTTACTTTGGGGAGGAACGTTAGTGAAAAAGGGGATTGTCACTAACGTTCTCGAAGGTTGGCAAGCTCACGCTAAAAGAGTCACGTTAACTAAGTTAACGTGGGAGTTAATGTGGCTTATTGGGGCTTGTGTGGGTTCCTTCCCACGTTAGTGACAATTTTTGGTGTCACTAACGTTGGCTCCATTTCCTTTCTTCCACGTTAGAGTTCACGTTAACTTAGTTAACGTGACTCTTAACGTGGGCAATGATGGCTTCGAGAGTGTTATTGGCAATTAGTTTTCTCATTAACTTTGCAAGTTACTCCCGTTCCACGTTAGTGTTAACATTAGTGTAACTAACGTAGCCACTAATGTGGTTCTTCTTTGCTTCCTTTGTCCTGAAATCAAGCAATAAAGTGCATCAAAGTTATAGTCCAAGTCATGGGAAATGCAACATCCAATTTGTCATTAAATTCATGTAAAATCCTCATGAAATCATATAAAGTGCACAATGTATGCTTGAATCAAGATGTAAGTGAATATCTACCCAAAACTAGCTTATTTCCTAAGAAAATGCATGAAACTACCCTAAAAATAGTAAAGAAAAGGTCAGTAAAACTGGCCAAAATGCCCTGGCATCACTTTCGTTCCATCTTATAAGCCATTATTGCCTTATAGATTCTGAAATCACTTAACAAATGCATCATGGTATCGAATGGTAATAAAAGAGAATTAAAAATTAACATCTTTAAGGCCCAAGAAGCATGTTTTCAACTATAAAGCATAATTAGGAAGAAATTATAAAAGCATGAAATTTAGGGGATAAATGTAAGAAAAATTGATAAAACCCACCAAATTCAACACAAGATAAACCCTAAAATTGGGGTTATCACATACATATGATGGGCATTAGAGGAATAATAGAGGCTTGTGCGAGTGTTGTGCACATACCATGTATTTATACAAAAGCAAGGTCATGCGTACGCATGACCTATGCGTATGCACGATGATGAGCGGATATTTTATACGCTTTTTTGCATTATTTTCATATAGTTTTTAGTATGTTTTGTTTGATTTTATTAAGTTTTCATAGGTTTTTGTGTTAAATTCACATTTTTGGATTCTACTTTGATTTGTGTGTTTTTATGCAATTTCAGATATTTTCTAGCTGAAATTGAGGAGCTGGAGCAAAAGTCTGATTCAGAGACAGAGAAAGCACTGCAGATGTTGTCCGAATCTGACATCCTTGCATTTGGAAGAGCTTCTCTAGAGTTAGAGAAGTCAAAATGGAGTGTTCTTAATGGCTACAGAAAGCTGACTTCCAGAGCTTTTCGGTAATGTATAATAGTCCATACTTTGCTTTAGAATAGAAGGCCCAAAACTGGTGTCCAACGCTAGCCTCCTGCCCCATTTCAGGCGTCCAATGCCCAAAAGAGGAGACTAGCATCCAAACGCCCAAACAGGACCCCGTAGCCAGCGTTCAATGCCCTAGAAGCCTCCTAGCATGTGGATCTCATCAAAGCTCTTCCCAAACACTTACCAAGTGGGCCCCAAAAGTGGATTTTAGCACTGAAAGACTGTTTTACCCTTTCTTATGTAATCCTTAGTCATTCGTTTAATATTTAAGGGATATTTTACATAATCATAAAGACCTTTAGGCTATATTTCGTTTATATGATTGTATTTTTTATCAGTATGAGTTTCTAAACCTCCTAGGATGAAGGGAGGAGCCCTGCTAAGTTTTATCGATTAATGAAAGTACTACTGTTCTTTCTCCATTTGTGTTTGATTCTCTATTATAAGATGTATTTTTGTTCTTCATCAATATGAATGCGTTGAACTGGCATAAGGTTATCATATTCTACAAGGGTTCAGAGTGAGTCTTTCATCAGACAATGATGAACCACCAGCTTGATTATACATCTCTTAGACGGCTAATCCATGAGTTCGTTGGAGACTTCTCGAGACACAAATTCAGCCAAAGTATGGGGAGATTAGGGTCTCTGTGGTAGAGGCTAGAACCCAAAGGCACAGTATCCTCTGATCTGGAAGATTCGACCTTGTCTGTGGCATTTTGAGTAGGATCAATTAGGAGAATGAATTGCAGGAGCTTCACCTTCAATCAGACTGGATCCGCACTAACCCTGGGGTTCAGATCTGGAGGAGCATTGGCGACCTCTCAACCGGCGACAATCACATACAGCCTGCCATAGAAGAAATCATTCATAATTGAAGAAGACAGTACGACCAGAGTTAATCCAGAAGGACAAAGCATCTCCAAGCCTTAACCATCTTCTTATCACTGCTTATAATTAAACGTGTAATTCCATCTTTATTCCTTTTATGCTTTTAATCAAATCCAACAACTCTTCTATCTGCTTGACTAAGACCTACAAGATAACCATAACGTGCTTCAAGCCACAATCCTCGTGGGATCGACCTTGACTCGCTCAGGTATTACTTGGACGACCTAGTGCACTTGCTGGTTCAGCTGTACGAAGCGTGGGGATTCGTGCACCAAGTTTTTGGCGCCATTGCTGGGGATTGTTCGAGTTTGGACAACTGACGTATTATCTTGTTTCCTAGATCAAGTATTGTCTTTAATTTTGTTAAGAGTCTTTTATTTTATTTTTCTTTTTTTTTTGAAAAATCAAAAAACCTTTTTCAAAAAAAATTTCTTTTCTTTTTTTATTTTTTGTTCTTGGTTTGAGTCTTTTGTTTTTGTTCTTGTTGAAATTTTCGAATTCTTTGAGTCTTTCTTTCAAAAAAATTTCAAAAGTATTTTCTTTTGTTTGATTCTTGTGTCAATCTTTAAGTTTTGTGTCTTCTTGTGTCTTTTCTTTAAATTTTTGAAAATTGTGTTTTGGTTTTCAAAAAATTTTTAAGTTTGGTGTGTTTTGCATGTTCTTGTGTTCTTTGAATTTTTTGAGTTTTGTTTTTTTTTTTTGTTTTTCTTGATCTTCAAAGTGTTCTTAAGTTTGGTGTCTCTTTGTATTTTTCTTGTTAATTTTCACACACTAGGTCCCTTTAGATATAAAAATTTTAAGTTTTGTGTCTTTTACTTGTTTTTCTATTTCTTCATTAAATTCAAAAAAATCAAAAAATAAAATATCTTTTCTTATCTTCTCATTAATTTTCGAAAATTATAAAAAAAAAATTCAGATTTTAATTTTAAATTTTTATCTTATCTTATCTTAGTTTTCAATTTTCAAAATCAAATCTTTTAAAAAATCTTATCTTTTTCAAAATCTTATCTTATGGTTTTATCTTTCTTTAAAATTCAAAATTTAAAATTCAAAATTTAAAATTCAAAATTTAAAAATATTATCTCATCTTATTTCAAATTTTAAAATTCAATAGCAAAAATTCAAAAATTTAAATTTCAAATTTTAAAATTTTAAAAAATTAAACCTTTTCAAAATTCAAATCTTTTTCAAATCTTTATCTTATCTTGTCGACTTTTTTTTCTCAAAATTCAAATCGTTTCTATTTTTCTATCTTATCTTGTTTTCAATTCTTTCTTAATTAGTTAATTGTTTTCTCTGTCTTCTTTTTCAAAACTTCCTAACTACTTCCTCTTTCTTCTAATTTTCGAAAATTCTCTTCTTCTTCTCTCTCTTCTATTTTCGAAATTCATTAACTAATTTTCAATTTTTTTAATTAATTAACCTTAATTTTTGAAATTAATAAACAAATAAAAAAATATTTTAATTCTTGTTTATCTTTCCTACTTCTAATTCTTCTCTTCTCTACTGCTATTTATTCGAATTACTCGTCTTCTAGTTCTTCTATCTTCATTCTTCTTCCTCTTCTTTCTTCACATCTCACTGGGAGCTCCCTATACTCAAATCAGACATAGAAGCTTCCTTTTTTCTTTCTTTTCTTCTTTTCATATTTATGACTGACGTTGGGATTTTTGCCAGTAAAGAATGTCATAAAAACAGTTGCGTTGTTGATATAGTCTCTAAACCGACAGAAATCCCTTCGTACAAACGTTTTGGTTGTCACAAGTAACAAACCCCTTAAAAATTGTTAACCGAGTATTCAAACCTCGGGTCGTCTTCTCAAGGAATTTCAGGAAAATATGTTCTTATTATTGGTTATGAAGATTGTAAATTGGGGGTTTTGGAAGTTTGGGCAATGCGCACAGGTATATTTTCGAGCAATAAAAATAAATAAATAACTGTAAAATAAACTCTTGGCAAGGTATGAGAACCGAAAATCCTGTCCTTGTTATCCTTATCAGATGTGATGAGAATTGGATTTTAATCCCACTTAGTTAAGTCAAGTGGACTAATTAGCTTGATCCTCAAGTCCTAGTCAACTCCTGTGGAGAGACTAGTATTAGAGCAATCCTAGCTAAAGCAAAATCTGCCAATTTCAACCACTCCTGAGTCTGACAACTCAAGTGTTACCAATCACTTGACCAAAGCCAAAAAGGAGAAAAATATCTAAATTAAATTAAAAGCCTCAATATAAGCAAAGCAATCTTAAATCTGAAAATACCTCAAATAATATTAATTAAAAAAATCATAACATGAATGTAGCATAAGCCAAATAGGCAACATAACTAATATAAGCATTAAAGTATCTGAACGTAAGAGATAAATATAAAGTAAAAGAACGTTGAACCTGGGATTGAGAGTCCCTCCTAAAACTAAGAGAAATCCTAAATCCTAATCCTAAGAGAGAGGAGAGAACCTCTCTCTCTAAAAACTACATCTACTCCTAAAATTGTGAATGTTGAGAGCCTCCTCATGAATGGATGCATTCCCCTACTTTATAGCCTCTAATCTGTGTTTTCTGGGCCGCAAACTGGGTCAAAAACAGTCCAGAATTCGCTGGTTTCGAATTTTGTCACGCTGGTTTTTCATCACTGCGACGCGACCGCATGGATCACGCGGTCGCGTCGCCTAGCTTTAAGGTAACTATAACATATTATATATCAAATCGAAGCTCTGGACGTTAGCTTTCCAACGCAACTGGAACCGCATCATTTGGAGAAGCTAGCACTTAAACACTAGCATGTCCTCACACAACACTAGCATGTCCTCATGCTAAGCTCAAGAGAAGCTATAAAGGTGAAGAGGAATGATAGAATGTATGAAATGCAATCCTATCTATATGAATGCAACTAAATGTGAAATGATTCTACCTACTTGGTTAAAAAGTAAATAAGCTCTTCAAGACAAACATAAATCAGATTTCACTAATTCAAATTATACAATAAAAGACAAGTAAACTTGTAAGAAGATAGCTTATGAAAGCAAGGAACATAGAATCAAGCACTGAACCCTCACTGGTAGTGTATATCACTCTAATATCTCAAGTGTATAGGGTTTTTCACTCTACTATTCTCTAGTCATGCTTTCTAAACCTTGTTCTTCATCTAACCAATCAATAAATATTTAATGTACCAATGCAAACATCATGAGGTCTTTTCAAGGTTGTAATGGGGCTGAGGTAAAGGTAAGGATATATGTATGGCCAAGTGAGCTATAATATGAATCTTCAATTAACCTAAGCTCTCACCTAATATACATATACTCTATATACTTTTAAATTCATGCCTAGCTACCCATAATTCTCACTTTTGTATAATTCCCATACTTATGTACCAAATTTTGATATTTCTTTACTTTTATCACATGTGCATTGATCTTTTTATTAACTTAGCATTGTGGTAATTTTGTCCCCTTATTTATTTACTTATTTATTGAATATTTTTGGATTTTTTTTTCTTTTCTTTTTTTTTCTTTTTTTTCTTTTTGGTAGAGAAATAAACATAACTTATCAATGCACATCGATTTTCTATTATTTTTCTATTTTGATTTTTCATGAGTAGGTTCCCAAATTCCCAATATTCAAATAAATTGGAAACATGATACATTCCCTTATTAACCCATGTTCCCACAATTTCCCCCACACTTAATTGATACACAATCTCTATCTTAAGCTAACCAAAGATTCAATTGGGATATTTAATTGTTTTTTTCTGCTTTAAGGCTAGTGATGTGGTAAAATACAGAACAAGAGGGGGTTAAAAGGCTCAAAGTGGCTGACAAGGGTGATTTAAAGGGTAGGCTTATTTGGGATAAGTGAGCTAAAATAAAAATAATGGCCTCAATCATATGCAAACATGTAAATACACTAAATAATGGACATATAGATTGGAACAAAATATAGATTACAATCATAAAGAAGAAAACACATAGGAATAATATATTTATGGTTAAATAATGTAACCATATAAATAAGCTCAAATCTCACAGGTTGTGTGTTCTTTAACTCAAAAACCATGTTCCAAATACAACTTCAAACAAGTTTTAATATAAATTTTTTTTTAAATTTAAATTAGTGAAATTTTTCAAAGATAGGGTCTTAAAAAGAAACTTATTATTTTAACCAAGCAGTAACTAAATGCATAAAATCAAATAAATATGCAAATGCAACAACTAATTTAACGAAGAAAATTAAAACATTGGTGTTGAGACAGAGACGTACTAACCCACGGAGATCGGTATCGACCTCCCCACACTTAAAGATTGCACCGTCCTCTGTGCATGCTGAAATGTGCAGGTGGACGGGTTGTTTCAACTGTTGCTTTTCTCTAAGGATTGTGCAGATGGACTTGTCTGTCTCCCCATGTAAACGTCTTTCGGTTCTCTTCCTGGTGGCCATCCTGAAAGAAAAAGGGAAGAAAGGTAACCCAATAATAGAGATAAGAAAATAAATGAAGTATGGTTGGGTTAATGCCAAATGAAAAGGGTCTCAATTACATGGTAGCTACAACATCAAGTGAGAAAACAATAGAAGCCATGGCATGCCAGTGGTACAAAATTTGTAACATAGGGGAGGAGTGTGGGTAATGGAAGTATCAATACAAGCTCATGTCAATGCAAATAAAGTGCAAGTATCATAAAAGATTGGCATTGGCAGATAATTAATATCATCCCACAGTGTAAAACAAGTTACCAAAATAAATTTAAGAAAAGATGCAACAGTTGAATAAAAATTTTTTTTTTAACACCAATAGAAAAATAGAAAATTCAGAAAAGAAAATAAAAATATGCACAAATTTAAAATGCAATGAATGAAAATATGTAAATAAATTAAATAAAATAGAATGGAGGTGAAAGAAAATAAGAAAGGAAGAAGAAAGAAATAAAAAAAGATAAGAAAAATAAGGATTAGAGAAGAAAAGATAAGAAAATTGCTGATCTGGATAGGTTGTGTGACGCTGGCGACGCGGTCGCGTGGTGCGCGATAAGATTGGGTGACGCGGACGCGTGGGGCATGCGATCGCGTGACTTAATTTGTGCTAGTGGCGCGAGTGCAGCCTCGCGGTCGCACAACTCTCTGTTCAAAACTCAGTATTGCCAAAATCCAGGGTGACGCGGTCGCGTGGTCGACGCGATCGCGCGGGTGGCCTTATTTCCAATATGACGCGGACGCATGGGTGACGCGTTCGTGTGGCAGTGCTTGTGCTACTAGCACGGGTCCAGCCCAACTCCAGCTCAACTTTCGGCCATGCACCCTTTTGACGACGATTTTCAGGGCACGCGACCGCGTGGGTGACGCGGTCGCGTGGGAGGCCAAAGTTCCCATGTGACGCGGACGCGTGGGCGACGCGGTCGCGTGGGGTGATTTGTGCCATTGGCACGCCTCCAGCGCTGCTCCTGCGAAACTCTCTGTTCATATTAATATTGTCTCCCATCTCCTTGCGACGCGGACGCGTTGCTGATGCGGTCGCGTCGCGTGCTCGCTCTTTTTTTTTTTTAATCTGAAAAGATGCAGAATGCAGTGTTAATATGAATGTGATGCAAAACTCCAGGTTCAATATAATAAAATAAAATGAAACTCAAAAACAAATAAAACTAAATAAAAATGAAAAAGAACGATCATACCATGGTGGGTTGTCTCCCACCTAGCACTTTTAGTTAAAGTCCTTAAGTTGGACATTTGATGAGCTTCCTGTTATGGTGGCTTATGCTTGAACTCATCCAGGAATCTCCACCAGTGTTTGTGATTCCAGTAACCTCCGGGGTCCCAAACTAGGCATGTAAAACCCTTAAGAAGCTTCAAACAGATTCTTAAGCTCCCGGGGTAACAAATGCCAGAACAGATTCCAGGATCCCAAACTTTACTTTTACACCCGTTTTTGTCTCGATCTGCATTTTTCCAGCCGGGTGAAAGGTGATCTGAATTCTCACTGCAGCGACCAAACAGCTTCCTAGACCCATTTAGTTGAGCTTTATACCAACCTTTGCATTTGAACTTAAAGCTTCCAGCCATGATGAACCTTGCAGGACAATTCTTACCACTAGCCATCTTCCTCCTACTCTTAATGTCACAAAGAGCTCTAAGTTGACCATCCGTCTCCAGTAGCTCATATTCAAGTGGAATTAGAAAGCTAAGGGATATGAATTTTACCCACTTGAATGTTGTGAAGGATGATGGCAACTTAGGGGGAGGTATTTTTAATGAAATTGCAAGTTCCACTCCCTTGTGCTCTTCTCTGATAATTACCACCTCTTTGCAAGCTTCTTCAATTTCAACCTCTTCCTCTTGGTATCTTTCTTCCAATTCAATCTTCTCTTCATTGCTTTCCAAGGGCATGGGAGGTTGTGCTTCTTCTTCTTGAATCTCCATCTCTTGATCAACCTCTTCCAAGTCTTCAACTGTGATATGCCTTGGAGGTTGTACACCCTCCTTAGCATCAATTTCAAACGTCTTGGAAGGGGGTTCTATGACTGGACTTTTCCATGGAGGTTCTGCATCTCTTAAGTCTTCAACCACTTCTTCTTCTTCTTGAACAATGACAGCTTCTTCTACTTGTTCTAGTACGAATTCATTCTCTGTCTTGTCCACTGGGGTTTCTGGTATCTCCTTCATGCTACACTCTTCACTAGACTGTCCACATGGAGCTGTGGCTGGTCCTTGTATATTTGAGCGCCTAGAAGCCCATTGAATTAATGCTTACTCCAGTTGTTGAATGGTTGCCTGAAATTTAATTACTGTTTCCCTTAGGCGATCCTCTGCTTCTCGGGTTGCCGGACTTGGACATGATACAAAGGAAAGTGGTGGTGATTGGGAGTAATTGGATTGGAATTGGGGGTGGTTCTATATATGGTTCATATGGCTCATAAGGTGGTTGGTATGGTGGTTGAGGGTTAGGGTCATATGGAGGTGAATGGCGAAAAGGGGCTTGTGAGTTTGGTGGTCCAAAGTTATGTTGAGGAAAGGGTTCATAGGCATATGGTGGTGGTTGTTGATAATTAAAAGAGTGCTCACCATAGCCATTGCCTTGATATGCATCACAGAATGGTTGTTGATGGTCCATTGGAGGTGGTTGTTGCCATGAGGGTTGATTAAATCCTTTTGGCTCCTCCCATCTTTGATTCTTCCAACTTTGATGCATATTTTCATTATAGTTTCCATTCCTAACAACAACATTGGAATCAAACTTGAAGCGAGAGGGGTGAGAATTCATAATAACTAATAAAAATTTAAAAACAAAAATAAAAACAAATTGAAATTAAAAAGTTATTTAAATTTTTAATTTGAAAATTAAATTTTGAAATTTTGAAATTTTGAAATTTCGAAATTTTGAATTTTAAATTTTTGAAATTTGAATTTTTGAAATTTGAAATTTGAAAATTTTTAAATTTGAATTTTGAAAATTTTTAAATTTGAATTTTGAAATTTGATTTTTTTTTAAATTTAAATTTTGAAATTTGATTTTTGAAATAAGATAAGATAAAATAAAAATTTTAAAATAAAAACCAATAACCTCTTAACTTAAGAAAAAGCAAAAATAAAAATAAAAACAAATAAACAAGCAAAAATAAAATATTTACAATAACCAATAATAAGACACACGTTTGCAATTCCCCGGCAACGGCGCCATTTTGACGTTAGGATTTTTGCCAGCAAAGAATGTCATAAAAACAGTCGCGTTGTAGATATAGTCTCTAAACCGACAGAAATTCCTTCGTACAAACGTTTTGGTTGTCACAAGTAACAAACCCCTTAAAAATTGTTAACCGAGTATTCAAACCTCGGGTCGTCTTCTCAAGGAATTGCAGGGAAGTATGTTCTTATTATTGGTTATGAAGATTGTAAATTGGAGGTTTTGGAAGTTTGGGCAATGCGTACAGGTATATTTTCGAGCAATAAAAATAAATAAATAACTGTAAAATAAACTCTTGGCAAGGTATGAGAACCGAAAATCCTGTCCTTGTTATCCTTATCAGATGTGATGAGAATTGGATTTTAATCCCACTTAGTTAAGTCAAGTGGACTAATTAGCTTGATCCTCAAGTCCTAGTCAACTCCTGTGGAGAGACTAGTATTAGAGCAATCCTAGCTAAAGCAAAATCTGCCAATTTCAACCACTCCTGAGTTTGACAACTCAAGTGTTACCAATCACTTGACCAAAGCCAAAGGGAGAAAAATATCTAAATTAAATTAAAAGCCTCAATATAAGCAAAGCAATCTTAAATCTGAAAATATCTCAAATAATATTAATTAAGAAAATCATAACATGAATGTAGCATAAGCCAAATAGGCAACATAACTAATATAAGCATTAAAGTATCTGAACGTAAGAGATAAATATAAAGTAAAAGAACGTTGAACCTGGGATTGAGAGTCACTCCTAAAACTAAGAGAAATCCTAAATCCTAATCCTAAGAGAGAGGAGAGAACCTCTCTCTCTAAAAATTACATCTACTCCTAAAATTGTGAATGTTGAGAGCCTCCTCATGAATGGATGCATTCCCCTACTTTATAGCCTCTAATCTGTGTTTTCTGAGCTGCAAACTGGGTCAAAAACAGTCCAGAATTCGCTGGTTTCGAATTTTGCCACGCTGGTTTTTCGTCACTGCGACGCGGCCGCATGGATCACGCGGTCGCATCGCCTAGCGTCAAGGGAAATATAACATATTATATATCAAATCGAAGCCCCGGACGTTAGCTTTCCAACGCAACTAGAACGGCGTCATTTAGACCTCTGTAGCTAAAGTTATAGCTGTTTGAGTGCAGAGAGGTTAGGCTGGACAGCTTAGCAATTTCTCCAACTTCTTGCATTCCTTCCACTTTTGCGTGCTTCCTTTCCATCCTCTGAGCCATTCCTGCCCTGTAATCTCTGAAATCACTTAACATACATATCAAGGCATCTAATGGTAATTAAGAGAGGATTAATAATAAGCAAATATAAGATCAAAGAAGCATGTTTTCAATCAAAGCACATAATTAGGAAGGCAAATGTAAAACCATGCAAATAATATGAATAAGTGGGTAAAGAGTTGATGAAATCCACTCAATTGAGCACAAGATAAACCATAAAATAGTGGTTTATTAATGACCAAGAACATGGATTAAGAGCCTCTCTTTAATCTTGATCCTGAACCTGAACGGACTTTAAGGAGGGGCTTACAACAAGTTAAATCACAAAACTCCAGAAGAAACCTTTTAGAAATTTTGAACAAGAAGATGAAGACATGGCCAAACTTGAGGCAGAGGCAAGAAAGGTTCTTGGTGACTTCACCATGCCTACCTCTGAATTTTATGGCAGAAGTATCTCTATACCTGCCATTGAAGCTAACAATTTTCAACTTAAGCCTCAGTTAGTCTCTCTTCTGCAACGGAATTGTAAGTTCTATGGACTTCCACTGGAAGATCCACATCAGTTCTTAGCTGAATTCCTGCAGATCTGTGATACTGTTAAGACCAAGAGAGTAAACTATGGTTAGATTCTCAACTTAAAGAGAGTCTAGACTCTTAGAAAAAGCTGGTCAATACTTTTCTGGCTAAATTTTTTCCTCCTCAGAGGATGAGCAAAATCAGAGTGAAAGTTCAAACCTTCAGACAAAGAGAAGGTGAATCCCTCTATGAAGCTTGGGAAAGATACAAGCAACTGATCAGGAGATGTCCTCTTGACATGCTCTCAGAATGGTCTATCATTGGCATGTTCTATGATGGTCTGTCTGAGATGTCCAAAATATCCTTGGACAGCTCTGCAGGTGGAACACTCCACTTGAAGAAAATACCTAGAGAAGCAAGAGAACTCATTGAGATGGTTGCAAACAACCAATTCATGTACACTTCTGAGAGAAATCCTATGAATAATGGGATCCTTCAGAAGAAAGGAGTTCTTGAAGTTGATACTCTAAATGCCATATTGGTTCAGAACAAGATCTTGACCCAGCAGATCAATATGATCTCTCAGCATTTGACTGGAATGCAAACTGCAGCTGGCAGTACTCAGGAAGCTTCTTCTGAAGTAGAAGCTTATGATCCTGATCAACCCACCATGGAAGAGGTGAATTACATGGGAGAACCTTATGGAAACACCTACAATCCTTCATGGAGGAATGATCCTAACCTTTCATGGAAGGATCAACAGAAGCTTCAGCAAGGCTTCAACAACAATCAAGGTGGAAGGAACCAGAATAGGTTCAACAACAGACCACTATTCCCATCTTCTCAGGAACATATGGAAACCCCTAAGCAGAGCCTTTCTGACTTAGTCACTCTGGTTTCCAGCCTCTCTAAGACCACTCACAGTTTTATAACTGAAACAAGATCCTCCATCAGAAATTTGGAGGTACAGATTGTTCAACTGAGCAAAAGGATTCCTGAGACTCCTCTAGACACTCTTCCTAGTAACACTAAAGTAAACCCAAGAGAAGAGTGCAAGGCCATCACCATAGAGGCTAAGGCCAAATCTGGAGAGACTATGATGGCATTGAACGCCAGTAAAAAGTATATCACAGGGCATTCAACGCCCAACCTGGCAGCAAGCCTGGCGCTGAACGCCAGTGAGGAAGTCCTCAATGGGCGTTCAACGCCCATCCTGGCAGCAAAGCTGGCGTTCAACGCCAGCTAGGGAACACTAGCTGGGTGTTCAACGCCCAAATAAGCAGGAACTCTGGCATTGAATGCCAGAGAGGAAGCCCTCACTGGGCATTCAACGCCCAACCAGACAAGGAAGCTGGCGTTGAATACGAGCTAGGACATCCCTGCTGGGCGTTCAATACCCATAATGGTAAGAGAACTGGCATTTAACACCATTAAAGGTAGACAGCATGGGCATTCAATGCCCAAAGAGCCATCAGAGCTGGCGTTAAACGCCAGTAAAGGCACACCCTCTAAGTGCTCAATACACAATCAAGAAATCCCTATCCAAGAACTAAAGGAAGACAAGGGTCACATAGAGACCATAGAGGTTCCTTTGCATGCACTTCTACAGTGCATTAGTTCTGATGAACACTCATCCTCTAATGAGGATGAAGATACTAGGGAAGAGCAAGTTGCTCGGTACCTAGGAGCTCTCATGAAGCTGAATACCAAGCTATTTGGTATAAAGCCTTTAGAGTAAGAACCTCCATTACTTTCCAAAGAACTTAATGCTTTGGTTTAGCAGAAACTATCTCAGAAGCTTCCAGATCCTGGATGCTTCCTAATTCCTTGTACCATAGGCACTATGACCTTTGAGAAGGCTCTATGTGACCTAGGGTCAAGCATAAACATCATGCCACTCTTTGTGATGGAAAAGTTGGGAATCTTTGAGGTGCATGCTGCAAACATTTCACTAGAGATGGCAAACAAGTCAATGAAGAAGCCATATGGCTTAGTAGAGGATGTCTTGGTGAAGGTTGAAGACCACTACATCCTTGCAAACTTCATAGTCTTGGATATAGGAGAGGATGAGGATGATTCTATCATCCTTGGAAGACCTTTCCTAGCTACTACAAATGCCATGATTAATGTGATAAAGGGAGAAATGGTTTTCCAACTAGGAGAGGACTACATCTTGTTCAAGATGTCTAATCCTAATTCTCCCTCTGAAAAGAAAGAAATCATGGTGCAAAATTTAGTGTTCCAACCCTCTCTTTCTGTGCAGAGCTTTACTGAGCCCCCAAACATCAATTCTATGTTTGGTGTTGGGCAACCATTAACAAGCACTGAGAATAAAGGTACTCAGAAAGAAAGTACCTAAAGGCTGAAGGGACAAGAAAGTCCCCACTGAAAGCCTCTTACTTGGCATGAGAGTTGTCTTCACCAAGAAACCAGTCATACCACATACAGTGAGTTGTATCCTGTCTCTAGAGCATGTAAAGCTCATTCATGAGAGGACAGGAAGAAAGTTCATTGTAAGGGGCAAAATTCTAAACCCATACTCACCTCTGTAAGGAGCTAACTGTCAAGCTAATGATGTTAAAGAAGCGCTTGTTGGGAAGTAACCCAATATTAATTAATTATTTTCATTTTGTTTTTTCTCTTTAAGTTTTTTTTTTAAGTTTATGATCATGTGCATCAGGCAGAGCAGAGACAGAAATGTTCAACAGTAAAAATAGAACACTTTGGATGGAGTGTTGCTGGCATTGAACGCCAGCCATGGAGCAGACCCTGGGCGTTCAAACGCCAGTACAGAGGGTAGGGATTCTTAAATTCCTACCTCTTAGGACCAGTGAGTCTCACAGCATCTTTACCTACCCTAGTTTTTTCTTCTCTCTTTCACGCTTCCCCGTACACTCTTCCCTATAAATCCTAGCCCAATCACATCCATATCACTTCTCCAAAACCATCATAACTCCCACCAACACCCACCCACTTCAAAATCAAATTTCCCTCCCAATTACCCACCTATGGCCGAACCTAACCCTACTCCACTCCTATAAATACCACTCATTATAACCCTTCATACACACACCTCTCATACACTCTAAAGCCCCATTCGGACGAGCCCTCTCTCCCCCTCCATCTTCTTCTATTTTCTTCTTCTTCTTCTACTCCATTCTTCTCTTTTCTTTATTTTTTCTCGAGGACAAGCAAAGCTTTTAAGTTTGGTGTTGGAAAAGCATTGCTTTTTACTTTCCATTACCACTTGTGGTACCCAAGGTTGGAGAATCCTCTAGAAAGAGGTAAGGAAAGGCAGTAGCCGCTACCTCTGAATCTTTGGAGATGGAGAGATTCAACACCAAATCCCATCAAGACGACTTCTATGAAGTAGTGGCCAAGAAGAAGGTGATCCCTGAGGTCCTATTCCGAGGGTTACCTGAAACTATAGGTCGATCTCGGACAAGATCTTTTGTACTGGTCAGAGATGACGTGTCCGGCTGGTGGATGGTGGCCGGAGCTGTCGTGTCCGATTTGTGGGACTGGCTGCACTGCTGATCCTTCATCACTGGAGGGTGAGGGGTACCTGCAAGAGACTCCGATGCTTAAGTTAGCATGGGTATTAAGTAGGTTTTTAGTAGAATCAGAGTATGAGTTATACTTGGGTGCTCCAGTGTATTTATAATGGTGTGGAGTGACCTTTTTAGATAAGATAAGTTAGTTATCTTATCTTATCTTATCTTATCTTTAGGTGAGGTCAGCTTATCTTCAAGGGAACCGCCTTTATCTCTATAGGCTTGGACTGCCTTTGGATTTAGGTCGTGTTCCTCTATTTGGGCCATTTACTGGGCTTTCCTGTCGATTTCGCCGATCTCTTTGAGAAGAGGTCGGATAGCCTGACCTGAAGAGGTCGATCGCTTTGTTACTGAACATTCCGGGTTGGATAGCTCGACCCATTGTGTGAACAGTGCCTCTGCTCGAGCTCGGTCTTTCTTTTTGAGGTCGAGTCCTAGTTCTTAAGACTTTGATCCTTCTCTGGTGAAGCCGAACTCGAGCATTTGTCGACTTCTTTCTTTGTAGAATCTTCCTTTTTTGAATGTGGAACGTTTTCTTCTGAAAGTGCGCGCTTTTATATTAGTGCTCTGTTCTTGGGAACGTGCGAGGGTTTAATACCTTCATTAATTGGTTTTAATTACCCCATTTCCCTTGGCTTTTTATTTTGAACTTTACACATAGAAACAGTTTCTCTTTTCCGTTTTTACTTGTAACTTCCTTTTCTTTCTCCCTTTCTGTTTCCTGAAGTTTGCGGTTTTCACATTTCTTCCCTGCGACATCATTTGGTGATTTCTTGGTGTCTCTCTTTGCTCGAAAGGCGATTCTGTCCCTCCGTCTTCGATCTTTTATGAAACTTCTTCCTTTGTTCAGGTTGGTTCTTCTTTTCATTGTTCTAATCCTTTTTTCTGATAAGGCTTTGATTCTGACTGAATGTACGTTGGGAAAGCTTGAGCCTTTTTGTAGTCTTGTGTTTGCTTGTTACTGTGATGTATTTTTTCTGGTTTCTTTTTCATCTTTATGCATACTCCTGGTATTTCTGTTGAGGCTTTCTAGGGCTTTACATGTTCTGTTGTTGCTTCTGGTTGTTTTTTGATACTTTAAAAACTGTATTTGTTTACTTCTGCAAAGATTGCCCCTTGATTTTTGCCCTGTTGATAGCTTTCCTTGAAGGTCGCGTCTTTGATGATATTTTGTTGTTTAGTAGCTTCGTTCGTTGATCAAAACTAGGATAGTGAATCTGGGAGGTATTTTATTTTGGTGATCTGTGGCTTGTAGCTTTCTTCTCAAAGTGTCGCTTTAGTTGAAAGAAAAAGAAAAAATGGTTTATTGTTTTCTTGTTGGGACGTATCGAGATGTAGGCTTGTAGGTTTCTTGAGTCCCTGTCCTGCTAACTGCCTCCAAAGGATGCCCCTGGATCTTTTTGGTGTGGGTCCTAGGGTTTCCTTTTGTTGTTTGTACTGTGCTGGATTATGTTGGCCAAGTTGTTTTGATTTCGTCCGAGATGTTTTTTAGTAATCCAATCTTCTTTTCTTGTTTGTAGGACTAGTTGGCCATGTCTTCTTGCAAAAATATTGTAGAGACGTCCTCTAAGGTCCCTGAGGGAATGTCCGATTGGTTGGACTCCCTTGTTTTGATGTGTGTTTCTGTGGTCAATGCTGAATTCTGTGTTGAGCTTAGAAAACATCACCGCCTTTGTAAGAGTAGAGATCAAGAGAGGAATTATGAATTGGTAGCACCTGACTCCGAGGAGAGGGTTTGCTTCCCTACCCTGACCCAGGGGGAGCGCCCTTTCTTTTATGCTTACGACTATTTTTTTAGCCAGTTGGACATCACTTTTCCCTTCACTTCCTTTGAGACCGATTTGTTGTGGTCGTGTAATGTAGCCCCATCCCAGCTACATCCGAACTCCTGGGGCTTTATTAAGATTTTTCAGCTTCTTTGCCGAGAATTGGATGTTACCCCTTCTCAAACTCTTTTCCTTTATTTGTTTGTTTTAACTAAGCCTGGGATTTCTGCAAAAAAGAAAGCCTCGTGGGTTTCTTTTAGATCTGCACAAGGACATAAGGTTTTTACCATGTATGACGAGTCCTTTAGGAACTTCAAGAACTATTTTTTCAAGGTTCGAGCTGTTGAAGGAGCTCGTCCCTTTTTCCTGAAAGCGAATGATGAGCCATCTTTCCGTCTGCATTGGCAGCAGAATGTAGTAGTATCCCGCTACATGTGAGAAATGCTCGACGAGATTGAGCAGGCCTTTGTAACAGTTTTGGAGAACCTTTGGGGGGAACCTCCTTATCTGGATACTAAAAAGTCTTTGGGGGACCCCTCCCTCATCCGAACTGCGTTGGGTATTACTTGATATATATTGTTCTTGTTTTTACTCTGCTTTTTTATCTTCTTTCTTGGTCTGTAAAACTGCTGGTTTTCATTTCGCAGAGATGGCCAAGAATAACGATGCAATGAAAGCTTTCAAGAAGGCGAGAAAGGCTACTGCAGCTCAGAACATCTCGACCAAGACTGATGGGGAAAGATCTTCTCAGATGACGTCAAAACCATCTGTGCCAAGCTCTCCTAGTCCGAGGAGAATGATTCCTACTCTTCGAGTCCGTTTGGTGGATCCTCCGCAGTCTTCTGCTGCTGCTGCATCTTCTCCTCTGGCTATTCCTCCTTCCAAAAGACCTCGGACTGTTGAACCCTTTAATCTGGATGTGCCTGATTTTGATCCTATTGGCTTTGTCGACCAGCAGATTGGTCTTTATGGTGCCCTCTCTATGGATGATGTTTCTCTCCTTTGCCATTTAGATTTTATAACTCGGAGTAGCATCAAGATGGCGCATATGGGTGCTGCCCTGTACCGAACTGCCCAAGACCTTCCTCTGCATGTTACCAAAGCCTTTATGGAGGAGGCTAAGCGGGAGTTTGACCGGATAAAGGGTTTGAAGGAGGAGCTCGAAGTGAAGGTGTCCAAACTGGAGAAGGAGTTGGAGGGCGAGAAAGCTAGTTCTATTGTTTTGGCAGCTTCTGTAAGGTTGGTTGAAGACACAGCATTAAGGCACAAGGATAGCTACATCACGTCCTATAGGAAAGTGATGCGTCTTAGGGAGGAGTTGGAGTCGGTCCGGGTTGATTATTCCGAGCTCCAGGGTCACCTTGTGGGCAGTATAAATGCTGCTTATGAGAACCTGAAGGAGCAGGTTCAAGTTATTGCACCTGAGGCCGACCTTACTCTCTTTAGTCTGGACAATGTTGTAAAGGATGGCAAGATTGTCCCTGACGACCCTGATGACGATGATGTTGAACCTCGCTCCGTGCCTACTACCAAAGCCTCTGTGGTGCCGACTTCTTCAGTTCCTTCGGTTGAGGCCAGTCATCCCGAGTCAGAACCTGACTGTCGAATCTTGAATCGGGATGATGGGACTGTGAATGCCGTGCCTTTTCAGACTCATCCTCCTTCACCCCGTGTTGATGCTGCTAAGGAGCCTTTGGATCCTTAATGAATTTTCTAATTGCTTGTGTAGGTAGCCCGGTTTGTGGGCTTCTTAAACTCTTTATTTTGTAAATGATGTTTCTGACTTTCGCTGCACTCCTAGTTGCTTGTTTAGCAACTTTATTTTGAAAAACAAAGTAATTTCCAAGCTCTTGGGGTTAGTTTTGGTAACCTCTTGGGCTTGTTATTATCATAACTTGTATTTTTTCGTAACATGTCCTTCTGAACTTGTCTAGGTACCTTTCTAGGTTTTTGGGAGTGTTAGAATTTTCATTGTCTAATCTCTTTGGACTGGCTTGAGCCTTTGCCTGATGTTATTTCCAGTAATTTGTGTTGTTTGGACCTCGTTCGGGTCTTTATCCGAAATTACTTTGTATAACGCTAAAGCTTTCGGGAGGCCGATTTCGCCATGTCGGTTTTGTCCAAGTTGTTGTTAGTAATCCTCTTTTTTGGACCTTGCTTAGGTCTCTTTCAGGGATTACCTTATGTTTTGGGCTGACTCCATCGTGTTGGGTCCTCCTAAGTTATTTTTGTAATCCTCTTTCTTGGACCTTATTCAGGTCTCTTTCAGGGATTACTTTTATAACTTTTATGCTTTCGGCCGACTTTATCATGTCGGATCCTTCTAAGTTATTTTTGTAATCCTCTTTCTTGGACCTTGTTCAGGTCTCTTTCAGGGATTACTTTTATAACTTTATGTTTTGGTCTGACTTCGTCATGTCGGGCCCTTCTAAGTTATTTTTGTAATCCTCTTTCTTGGACCTTGTTCAGGTCTCTTTCAGGGATTACTTCTTATAACTTTTATGTTTTGGGCCGACTTCATCATGTCGAGCCCTTCTAAGTTAAAGTAATCATCTTTTATAGGGTTGGCCAGACCTCTTTCCAGGGTTTACTTATAACTTTGGTTGACTTAGTCTGACTTCTTAACATCGTCCAGTCTTTAAGTTATTATTTAGCAATCTATTAAGACCTCGTCAGGTCCTTTCTCCAGATCACTTTCGATAACTTTTTGCATTATTCTGTTTTCATCTTTGCCGATTTGTAGAAGGTGAGTTCAATCCTTTAGTCGACCTTTAGATGAATTTGGTTTTCATCTCTACTGGTCATTATCGTGATCGTGCAGTAAATTTTATTTTTCACTTTCTGCCGATCTGTTGCTTTATAATCATGCGATGAATGTTTCAGATTAATGCGTCTTGAAAACTTGTAGAACATCTAACATATTTTAAAAGAAAATGAAAATATGTACATGTAGAGTTTTTATCCTTTTAAGTCGGATAATTTGTGGATCTCAACTTGGTGCCTCATTAAAAAACCTTTTCAGGAAAAAGAGTACACCCTATGCTAAGATCCTTTACCATTCCTAACTATAGTACCTTCTTAGGTTGCAGGCGTGCCATGGCTTGGGAAGCTCTCGCCCCTCGAGTTCGGACAGTCTGTAGTAGCCCTTCCCAAGTACTTCTATGACTCGGTAGGGTCCTTTCAAGTTTGCTGCCAGCTTTCCTTCTCCGGGTCGAGTTGTTCCAATATCATTTCGGATTAGGATGAGCCATTCGACGTTTTAATGATTCTTCCCTGATCCGAGCTCTTTCTTGGATTTCAGGAAGTAGGTCGAGCTCTTCCCTTTGAAGTTGGGAGTTGGCTTCTTCATTGTAGTGGAATACTTTAGGCGACCCTTCCTCGATCTCCACTAGGATCATTGCCTCCGTACCGTACGCTAATCAGAAGGGTGACTCCTTTGTGGTGGAATGTGGCGTTGTCCGATATGTCCATAGGACTTGTGGGAACTCCTCAGCCCAAGCTCCTTTTGCGTCCTGTAACCTCCGTTTTATCCCAGCTAATATGACTTTGTTAGCAGCTTCGGCTTGTCCATTGGCTTGAGGATGTTCTACAGAAGTGAATTGTTGTTTTATGTTTAAGTCGGCCACTACCTTTCTGAAGCCTGTATCTGTGAATTGTGTGCTATTGTCTGTGGTGATGGAGTATGGGACCCCGAATCTTGTGACAATGTTTCTATACAGGAATTTTCGACTTCTTTGAGCAGTGGCGTTAGCTAGAGGTTCTGTCTCGATCCACTTTGTGAAATAGTCTACCCCTACTATGAGGAATTTAAGTTGTCCTGACCCCTGAGGGAAGGGTCCGAGGAGGTCGAGACCCCCATTTTACAAATGGCCAAGGTGAGGTTACGCTGATGAGCTCCTCTGGCGGGGCGATGTGAAAGTTGGCATATTTTTGACATGGTGGACATGTCTTTACGAACTCTGTGGCCTCTTTTTGTAGAGTTGGCCAATAAAATCCTGCCCGAAGTACTTTTTTGGTAAGTGCTTATGCTTTGAGATGGTTGCCACAAATGCCACTGTGTATTTCTTCTAATACTTCCCTTGTATTGGAAGTCGGCACACATTTTAACAATGGTATTGAAATCCCTCTTTTATATAGAGTATTATTTATGATAGTGTAATGTTGTGCCTCCCGTTTTAACTTTTTTGCCTCCTTCTCATCTGTAGGAAGTGTTTCTGTTTTGAGGTAGTTAATTATAGTAGTCATCCATCCTTGATCTAGACCTGTTATGGCTAGGGCTTTTTCCTCTTTCGAGATTGACGGGTTCTGTAGTATTTCCTGGATGAGGCTTCTATTATTGCCTCCTAGTTTGGTGCTGGCTAGTTTTGAGAGTGCGTCAGCTCGGGCATTCTGTTCGCGGGGTATGTGGTGGATCTCATATTCCCGGAGTTATCCGAGCTATTCCCTGGTTTTTCCCAAGTAATTTTTCATAGTGGGGTCCTTGGCTTGGTAGCTCCCCGTTATTTGTGAAGTGATCACCTATGAGTCGCTGAAGATAATGAGTCTTTGAGCTCCGACCTCTTTAGCCAACTTTAAACCAGCTAGTAGTGCTTTATATTCTGCCTGGTTGTTTGAGGCAGGGAACCTGAATTTGAGGGAGAGTTCAATTTGGGTTCCTTAGTTGCTTTCAATTATCACACCTGCGTCGCTTCCAGTCTTATTCGAGGAACCGTCCATGTAGAGATTCCATTCTGTGGGGGGTTTTTGGGGTGTCTGCAAATTTTGCAATGAAGTTGGCTAAGTATTGTGATTTGATGGCTGTCCGAGTATCGTATTGAAGGTCGAACTCGGACAACTTGACTACCCATTGTAAGATTCTGCCTGCTAGATCTGTTTTCTGCAATATTCCTTTTATGGGCTGGTTGGTCCGAACCTTAATGGTGTGAGCTTGGAAGTACGGGCGAAGTTGTCGAGATGTTAGTATAAGTGCATAAGCAAATTTTTCTATTTTTTGGTAGCTCAGCTCGGACCCTTGTAGTCCTTTACTAATGAAGTATACAGGTTGTTGCCCCTTGTCATCCTCTCGAACTAGTGCTGAGACTACTGTCTGACTTCCTACTGCGAGGTACAACATGAGTGGCTCTCTCTCTCGTGGTCGAGTTAGGATAGGTGGTTGTCCCAGGAAACTTTTGAAATCTTGGAAGGCTTGCTCGCACTCTGTTGTCCATTCGAACTTTTTTCCATTCCTTAGAGTGGCGTAGAAGGGGAGAGACCTTATTAGTGATCCTGCTAGAAATCTGGACAAGGCTGCCAACCTCCCGTTGAGTTTTTGTACCTCTTTGACACAATTTAGGCTCTTCATATTGAGTATGGCCTGACATTTATCTGGATTTGTCTCGATTCTTCTTTGTGTGAGCATAAAACCCTAGAACTTGCCAGCTTCTACTGCAAAGGTGCATTTTGCAGGATTGAGTCGCATGCCATGCTTCCTTATAGTGTCGAACACTTGGACCAGGTCGGACAATAATGTCTCTTCACTTTGTGTCTTTATTAACATGTCGTCCACATAGGCTTCCATGATTTTTCCGATATGATCTGAAAAGACTTTATTCATTAGCCTTTGATAAGTAGCTCCCGCATTTTTAAGGCCAAAAAGCATTACGATGTAGCAGTAGTTTGCTTTTGGTGTTAGAAACGAGGTTTTTTCTTGATCGGGTGGATACATTGGGATTTGATTGTATCCGGAATATGCATCCATAAACGAGAGGTATTTATATCCGGATGAGGCGTCCACCAAAGCGTCGATACTTGGGAGTGGATAAGAGTCTTTTGGGCAGGCTTTGTTGAGATGAGTGTAATCAGTGCACATTCGCCACTTCCCGTTTGACTTTTTCACCAAGACGACGTTAGCTAGCCATAGTGGGTACTTGACTTCTCTTATGAATCCTGCCTCCAGTAGGGCTTGTACCTGCTCTTCCACAGCTTGGGATCGTTCTGGCCCAAGTTTTCTTTGTCTCTGCTGTACTGGCCGAGATCCTGAGTAGACCACCAACTTGTGGCATATTAGTTTGGGATCTATGCCTGGCATGTGTGCAGCTTTCCATACAAAGAGATCGACGTTATCTCTAAGAACTGTACGGGTGATTATTTTATGTCTCCTTTTAGAATCATGCCAATATTGGTTGTTTTGTCTGGGATATCTCCGATCTGGACTTTCTCTACTTCACCTTCAGGTTGTGGATGGAGTTCTTCACACCTCTGAACTCCACTAAGTTCAATTGTATGGAATTCTACTCCGCTGCCTCTGAGGTTTAGACTTTCGTTATAACAGCGGCGTGCCATCTTTTGATCTGCTTTTATCGTAGCTATCCCTTCTGCAGTTGGGAATTTCATGCATAGATGTGGAGTTGAGACTATTGCGTGATGCACAGAAACTTGTCTCTCAACAAAGTTCCCTTCGGCAAGTATACCGAATTGTCGTCAAGTAAAACCCACAATAGAGTGGGGTCGAATCCCTCAGGGATTGATTGGTCAAGCAACTTTAATTAGAGGAATGTTCTAGTTGAGCGAAGCAGAATTTGGTTTGAGAGTTGCAAGAAATTAAATGGCGAGAAAGTAAATAGCAAAAAAAATGTAAATACTGAAAGTAAAGAGCTGAAAATAAATGACGAAAAGTAAATTGCAGAATCTTAAGTGGGACTGGGGAAGATGCTCATAAAAGTAAATTGCAAAAATTAAAGAGAATGGGTAAGATCAGAAATGGGGAATTCATTGGGCTTAGGAGATGTTGCATTCTCCGGATCAAGTTCATTTTCACCTCTTCCTCAATCAATGCATTCATTGATCTCCTTGGCAATCTTAAGTGATCAAATTACAATTCCTTGTAATTCAATCTCTCAAATCTTGATCAATAGCCAATTCCTTGGTCAATTGCTCATGAGAAGAGATGAAGTATGATCACTGATTATACCACATGCATTCCCAAATCAAGTGTTGGTAGAATTATTGTCACCATATCCTTCCAACCCCAATTTGGTCCAACATGAGAAAGTATTTCTAGCATGATCTCTTTATTCCTCTTCCAAGGTTCAGAAGAGATCCAAGTATGAATAGCTTCTTTTCCAAGATAACTATCCAATTGGATGAAGATTGAAAGCTTTCTAGTAAAATCAAGAGAAAAGATAGAAGAAGTGATGAGCGGATATTTTATACGCTTTTTGGGGTAATTTCATATAGATTTTAGTATGTTTTAGTTGGTTTTCAGTTTATTTTCATTAGTTTCTAGGCAAAATCCACATTTCTGGACTTTACTATGAGTTTGTGTGTTTTTCTGTAATTTCAGGTATTTTCTGGCTGAAATTGAGGGAGCTGAGCAAAAATCTGATTCAGGCTGAAAAAGGACTGCTGATGCTGTTGGATTCTGACCTCCCTGCACTCAAAATGGATTTTCTGGAGCTACAGAACTCCAAATGGCGTGCTTCTAATTGAGTTGGAAAGTAGACATCCAGGGATTTCCAGCAATATATAATAGTCCATACTTTGCTCAAGGATAGACGACGTAAACTGGCGTTCAACGCCAGTTCTCTGCCCAATTCTGGTGTCCAGCGCCAGAAACAAGTTGCAAGTTAGAGTTCAATGCCAGAAAAGGATCCAAAGCTGGCGTTGAATGCCCAAAACAGCCCTAGGCACGTGAGAAGCTTTAGTCTCAGCCCCAGCACACACCAAGTGGGCCCCAGAAGTGGATTTCTGCACTATCTGTTATAGCTTACTCATTTTCTGTAAACCTAGGTTACTAGTTTAGTATTTAAACAACTTTTAGAAATTTATTTTGTATCTCATGACATTTTGGATCTGAACTTTGTACTCTTTGACCGCATGAGTCTCTAAACTCCATTGTTGGGGGTGAGGAGCTCTGCTGTGTCTCGATGAATTAATGCAAGTATTTCTGTTTTCCATTCAAACATGCGTGTTCCTACCTAAGATATCCATTCGTGCCTGACTATGGAGAAGGTGATGATCAGTGACACTCATCACCTTCCTCAATCCATGAACGTGTGTCTGACAATAACCTCCGTTCTACATCAGATTGAATGAATATCTCTTAGATTCCTTAATCAAAATCTCCGTGGTATAAGCTAAATTGATGGCGGCATTCATGAGAATCCGGAAAGTCTAAACCTTGTCTATGGTATTCCGAGTAGGATTCTGGGATTGGATGGCTGTGACGAACTTCAAACTCGCGAGTGCTGGGCGTAGTGACAGATGCAAAAGGATAGTAAATCCGATTCCGGTACGACTGAGAACCTGCAGATGATTAGCCGTGCGGTGACAGTTCACCTGGACCCTTTTCACTGGAAGGATGGATGGTAGCCATTGACAACGGTGATCCACCTACACATAGCTTGCCATAGGAGGACGTGTGTGCGTGAATCAGAAGACAGAGGAAAGCAGAGATTCTGAAGACAAAGCATCTCCAAAACTCCAACATATTCTCCATTACTGCATAACAAGTAACCTTTAATCCATGCTCTCTTGTTTATTCGCAATTCAACTGATAAATATAATTGACTTCCTTACTAAGAATTGCAAGATAGGCATAGATTGCTTCAAACCAACAATCTCCGTGGGATTCAACCCTTACTCACGTAAGGTATTACTTGGACGACCCAGTGCACTTGCTGGTTAGTGGTACGAGTGTGAAAAGTGTGATTCACAATTCGTGCACCAAGTTTTTGGCGCCGTTGCTGGGGATTGTTCGAGCTTGAACAACAGACGGTTTATTTTGTTGCTTAGATTAGGAAAATTTTTCTTTTTGGTTTAGAGTCTCTTATTATTGTTCTTGGTTAAAAATATCCTTCTTCAAAACAAGTGTTACATTTACTGCCCAATTGGCTAGAGTGTTGGTTTATGTTCTTGATGATTGGGCACCAGCTTTATTAAAAATCTTTTTCAAAAATAATTTTTCCTTGATTAAATCTTGTGCCAAACTTTAAGTTTGGTGTTTTCTTGTTGAGTTTTTTCTTTGGTTTTCGAAAATTTTATTTTGGTTTTCTAAAAAAATTTAAGTTTGGTGTTCTTTCTTCATGTTCTTGTGTTCTTGTGAGTCTTCAAAGTGTTCTTGAGTTTCCCTTGTGTCTTGATCTTAAAATTTTTAAGTTTGGGGTTCCTTGGTGTTTTCCCTCCAAAATTTTCAAAAAAAAAAAAAAAACAAGGAGCATTAGATCTGAAAATTTTAAATCTTGTGCTATCTTATTGTTTCTCTCTCTCCTCTTTAAATTCAAAAATATCTTTTCTCTCTA
>NC_029788.2:70323495-70325225 GCF_000816755.2 Arachis ipaensis
AGTGACCCTTCCATGAAAGAAGAGGTTAAAACAGTAACTGCTGAACTCAGTCCTGTAAAACAAGCTGCTGAATTCAATCAGCAATTGGACTTTCTAACAAAGCAGTTAGCCGAATTCAAGGATAAACTACAAGAGACAAGGATGGCTAATATAAATATGGAAGAACAATTGAAGCGAACAAAGCAGCAGCTGTCAAGACAAATAACAGAAGAATGCCAAGCAGTTTAATTAAGAAGTGGGAAAACATTAAATACCCCACCTCAAGGCAGCAAAGAGCCAAGGAATGAGCAAACCACCCAAAATTCACCTGAGGACAGTAAGAGCCCAGGGAAAAGTAATTCTGGCGTTAAAACGCCAGCAATCTGGTGGAAGGCTGGCGCTGAACGCCCAGACCATGCCCAAGACTAGCGTTCAACACCAGAAACAAGCAAGGATCTGGCGTTGAACGCCCAAAATGGGTAGGATCTGGCGTTGAAAGCCCAAAATGGGCACAGTTCTGGCGTTCAGACGCCAGGAACAGACAAGGAGTTGGCGTCTAACGTCACTCCAGCTTCTAACTCTGGCACTCAATTGCCAGTGAGGGATCAGACACACACAAGTGCTGATGACAACCCCGCTAAAAAGGCTTCTTCAACCACTTCTGTAGGCAATAAACCTACAGCAACTAAGGTTGAGGAATATAAAGCCAAGATACCTTATCCTCAAAAACTCCGAAAAGAGGAGCAGGATAAGCAATTTGCTCGCTTTGCAGATTATCTCAGGACTCTTGAAACAAAGATTCCATTTGCAGAGGCACTTGAGCAAATGCCTTCTTATGCCAAGTTCATGAAAGAGATCCTGAGTCATAAAAAGGATTGGAGAGAAACAGAAAGAGTTCTCCTCACTGAAGAATGCAGTGCAGTCATTCTGAAAAGCTTTCCTGAAAAGCTTAAAGACCCTGGGAGTTTTCTGATACCATGCATATTAGAAGGTAATTGCACCAAGACAGCTTTGTGCGATCTTGGGGCAAGCATCAACCTAATACCTGCATCCACTATCAGAAAGCTTGGCTTAACTGAAGAAGTTAAACCAACCCGGATATGTCTCCAACTTGCTAATGGCTCCATTAAATACCCATCAGGCGCGATTGGAGACATGATCGTCAGAGTTGGGCCATTCGCCTTTCCCACTGACTTTGTAGTGCTGGAATTGGAGGAGCACAAGAGTGCTACTCTCATTCTAGGAAGACCCTTCCTAGCAACTGGACGAACCCTCATTGATGTCCAACAAGGGGAAATAACCCTGAGAGTCAATGATGATGAGTTTAAGTTGAATGCTGTCAAAGCCACGCAGCATCCAGACACATCAAAAGACTGCATGAAAGTTGATCTTATTTACTCTTTGGCAGAAGAGATCAACATGGCTGAGAGTCTCGAATCAGAGTTGGAAGACATCTTTAAAGATGTTCAGCCTGATTTGGAGGATTCAGAGGAGTTGAAAGAGCCTCTGAAATTTCCTCTGGAAGAGGAAAAACCTCCTAAACCCGAGCTCAAACCATTACCACCATCCCTAAAATATGTATTTCTGGGAGAAGGTGACACTTTTCCAGTGATTATAAGCTCTGCTTTAAATCCACAGAAAGAGGAAGCACTTATTCAAGTGCTAAGGACACACAAGACAGCTCTTGGGTGGTCCATAGGTGACCTTAAGGGCATAAGCCCAGCTAGATGCATGCACAAAATCTTATTGGA
>NC_029788.2:70325264-70326057 GCF_000816755.2 Arachis ipaensis
GATTCTATAGGAGGTTTATAAAGGATTTTTCAAAAATCGCAAAACCTCTAAATAATCTGCTAGCTGCTGACACGCCATTTGTGTTTGACACAGAGTGTCTGCAGGCGTTTGAAACGCTGAAAGCTAAGCTGGTCACAGCACCAGTTATTTCCGCACCAGACTGGCATTACCATTTGAGTTAATGTGTTATGCTAGTGATCACGCCATTGGTGCAGTATTGGGACAGAGGCATGACAAGCTTCTGCACGTCATTTATTATGCTAGTCGCGTTTTAAATGATGCCCAGAAAAAATTACACAACCACAGAAAAAAAATTACTTGCAGTGGTTTATGCCATTGACAAGTTCAGATCATACTTAGTAGGATCAAAAGTGATTGTGTATACTGACCATGCTGCTCTTAAATATCTACTCACAAAGGAGGATTCAAAACCCAGGCTCATCAGATGGGTGTTGCTTCTGCAAGAGTTTGATATAGAAATAAGAGACAAAAAAGGGACAGAGAACCAAGTGGCTAATCATCTGTCCCAGATAGAGCTAGTAGAAGGGACGTCCCTCCCCTCTCTTGAGATCTCTGAGACTTTTCCGGATGAGCATTTATTTGCCATTCAGGAAACACCATGGTTTGCCGATATTGCAAACTATAAAGCTGCAAGGTTCATACCTAAAGAGTACAATAGGCAACAAAAGAAAAAATTAATCACTGATGCAAAGTACTACTTGTGGGATGAACCCTATCTCTTTAAGAGATGTGCAGACGGAATAATCCGTAGGTGTGTACCTAGAGAAGAAGC
>NC_029788.2:70326256-70358318 GCF_000816755.2 Arachis ipaensis
TATATCTTCAACAGGTTTGGGGTCCCTAGAGTACTAATCAGTGATGGGGGCACTCACTTCTGCAACAAACAGCTTTACTCTGCCATGGTCCGGTATGGGATTCGCCACAAGGTGGCGACTCCATATCATCCACAGACTAATGGACAAGCTGAAGTCTCTAACAGAGAGCTAAAAGGAATCCTAGAATGGACTGTAAATACCCGTAGAAAGGATTGGGCAAGAAGCTTGGATGATGCTCTGTGGGCATACAAAACAGCATTCAAGACTCCTATAGGGACCTCTCCATACCAACTGGTCTATGGTAAGGCATGTCACCTGCCCGTGGAACTGGAACATAAAGCTTACTGGGCAACCAGATTCCTAAACTTTGATGCCAAATTAGCTGGAGAAAAAAGATTGCTCCAGCTAAATGAGCTAGAGGAATTCAGATTCATTGCTTTCAAAAATGCCAAGCTTTATAAAGAAAAATAAAAAAAGTGGCATGACAGAAAGCTGTCATCTAGAATCTTTGAACCGGAGGCAACCCAGCCATGGGGCATCAATCCTCTAAGCATTTTGCCCTATTTTTATTTTTATTTGTTTATATAAAGTTCATTGATAACAAGGTAAAGAATCAATTGCATAAGTTCACAGGGTTACAGAAGGAATCTGCACACAAAATAGACAAGTGGGAAGGAATATGGTCCAGGAGTTCTATGCTAACACGTGGCAGACAGACAAGCAAAAACTATCTGGAACTGCTTTCTATGAATATCAGACCGTGGTCAGAGGAAAGATTGTTCATACCAACCCTGACAAGATCAGGGAGATCTTAAAGCTACCTCAGCTGAAGGATGATCCAGACTCTTTCAACAGGAGAATGATGAGAACAGACAAGGGTCTGGATAAGATCCTAGAGGATATATGTATCCCTGGAGCCAGGTGAACCACCAGCACGAAGGGTGTCCCAAATCAACTCAAAAGAGAAGATCTCAAACCAGTCGCCAGAGGATGGCTGGATTTCATTGGGCATTCTCTGCTGCCCATCAGCAACCGTTCTGAAGTCACTGTTAAAAGAGCAGTGATGATCCATTGCATCGTGATGGGAAAAGAAGTGGAAGTTCATCAACTGATTTCAACTGAATTCTACAAAATTGCTAATAAAAATTCTAAAGAGGCCAGGTTGGCTTACCCAAGCTTGATTTCTCTGCTTTGCAAGGATGCTGGGGTAAGGATGGGAATAACTGAGTATATCTCAATTGAGAAACCAATCACCAAAGCATCAATGGAAAAACAACAAGCGCAGGATGACCCCATCAAGAAGAAAACACAGGAATTTCTCCTAGAAATCCCTCAATCTGAATATTGGGAGTATCTTGAAACATCAGTTACCAAGATACAAGAAGCTATGGAACAAATAATAAAGGAACAGAAGGAACACAGTCAAATTCTTTGCTATTTGATTAAAGAACAGGAAGAGCAAGGGCGTGACTTGAGGGAATTGAAGCGTCAGAAGTTATCTCTTGAAGGACCAAGCACCCCACAGATCCGAGGAACATCCACTTCCCAGAACAAAGGTTGTTAAATTCCAATTGCTGCTTTAACTCTGTGATAGTTGTCGTTATAAGAGTTTACCTTAGGAGTCATATAGTAGTAATTAGTGTCTATTTTGATTTTACCTCCAATTAAGTTATAGTCTATTTCTCTCATCATCAGCAAACATGAATAAAATAGTAGATCTTTTGAATATGAGGCAATAAAATTCAAGTTTTTTTTAATAAGAAAAATTCTAATTAGTAACATGTGGTGGCAATGCTTTCTGTCTTCTGAATGAATGCTTGAACAGTGCATATGTCTTTTGAATTTGTTGTTTAAGACTGTTAAATATGTTGGCTCTTGAAAGAATGATGAACATGAGACATGTTATTGATAATCTGAAAAATCATAAAAATGATTCTTGAAGCAAGAAAAAGCAGCAAAGAACAAAGCTTGCAGAAAAAAAAAAGAAGAGAAAGCAAGCAGAAAAAGCCAATAGCCCTTAAAACCAAAAGGCAAGGGTAATAAAAAGGATCCGAAGGCTTTGAGCATCAGTGGATAGGAGGGCCTAAAGGAATAAAATCCTGGCCTAAGCGGCTAAACCAAGCTGTCCCTAGCCATATGCTTGTGGCGTGAAGGTGCCAAGTGAAAACTTGAGACTGAGCGGTTAAAGTCAAGGTCCAAAGCAAGAAGAAGAGTGTGCTTAAGAACCCTGGACACCTCTAATTGGGGACTTTAGCAAATCTGAGTCACAATCTGAAAAGGTTCACCCAATTATGTGTCTGTGGCATTTATGTATCCGGTGGTAATACTGGAAAACAAAGTGCTTATTATTTTCATTAGTTTCTAGGCAAAATCTACATTTCTGGACTTTACTATGAGTTTGTGTGTTTTTCTATAATTTCAGGTATTTTCTGGCTGAAATTGAGGGAGCTGAGCAAAAATCTTATTCAGGCTGAAAAAGGACTGTTGATGTTGTTGGATTCTGACCTCCCTGCACTCAAAATAGATTTTCTGGAGCTACAGGACTTCAAATGGCGTTCTTCCAATTGCGTTGGAAAGTAGACATCCAGGGCTTTCCAGAAATATATAATAGCCCATACTTTGATCAAGGATAGATGATGTAAACTGGCGTTCAATGCCAGTTCTCTGCCCAATTCTGGCGTCCAGCGCCAGAAACAAGTTGCAAGTTGGAGTTCAACGCCAGAAAAGGATCCAAAGCTAGCGTTGAACGCCCAAAACAGCCCCAGGCACGTGAGAAGCTTTAGTCTCAGCCCCAGCACACACCAAGTGGGCCCTAGAAGTGGATTTCTGCACTATCTGTTATAGCTTACTCATTTTCTGTAAACCTAGGTTACTAGTTTAGTATTTAAACAACTTTTAGAGATTTATTTTGTATCTCATGACATTTTGGATCTGAACTTTGTACTCTTTAACGGCATGAGTCTCTAAACTCCATTGTTGGGGGTGAGGAGCTCTGCAGTGTCTCGATGAATTAATGCAAGTATTTCTGTTTTTCATTTAAACATGCGTGTTCCTACCTAAGATATCCATTCGTGCCTAACTATGGAGAAGGTGATGATAAGTGACACTCATCACCTTCCTCAATCCATGAACGTGTGTCTGACAATCACCTCCGTTCTACATCAGATTGAATGAATATCTCTTAGATTCCTTAATCAAAATCTCCGTGGTATAAGCTAGGTTGATGGCGGCATTCATGAGAATCCGGAAAGTCTAAACCTTGTCTGTGGTATTCCGAGTAGGATTCTGGGATTGGATGGCTGTGACGAACTTCAAACTCGCGAGTGCTGGGCGTAGTGACAGACGCAAAAGGATAGTAAATCCTATTCCGGTACGACTGAGAACCTGCAGATGATTAGCCGTGCGGTGACAGTGCACCTGGACCCTTTTCACTGGAAGGATGGATGGTAGCCATTGACAATGGTGATCTACCTACACACAGCTTGCTATAGGAGGACGTGCGTGTGTGAATCAGAAGACAGAGGAAAGCAGAGATTCTGAAGACAAAGCATCTCCAAAACTCCAACATATTCTCCATTACTGCATAACAAGTAACCTTTAATCCATGCTCTCTTGTTTATTCGCAATTCAACTGATAAATATAATTGACTTCCTGACTAAGAATTGCAAGATAACCATAGATTGCTTCAAACCAATAATCTCCGTGGGATTCGACCTTACTCACGTAAGGTATTACTTGGACGACCCAGTGCACTTGCTGGTTAGTGGTACGAGTGTGAAAAGTGTGATTCACAATTCGTGCACCAAGAAGAATAATGAAAACTAATATTGATCCATCAAATTACAACAGAGCTCCCTAACCCAATGAAAGGGGTTTAGTTGCTCATAGCTCTGGAAATGGAAAACAAAGATGGAGAATACATCATGAAAACTAAAACTAAAAGTGTAGAAAAAGTAAAATTATACAGAGAGTAGTTCTCAAAAGTTCCAACTTCCCCTCCTCCAAAAAGCTTTTTTCTAATTCAAAACTACTTAGCTTTACTTGCAGAAAGAAAGTGTGAAGTAGGCAAGGTCTTTAGCTTAGGACGTTAGTGGCGTTAACGTTAAGTGAGAGTGTGGGTTCGAGAACGTTAGTGACAATCACCTTTTTCACTAATGTAGGCTTGCCAATCCTTCGAGAACGTTAGTGACACTTATCTTTGTCACTAACATTTCAAGGTGCCCCTACTTCCCACGTTAGAGTCCACGTTAACTAAGTTAACGTAGCTTCTAACGTGGTAATGATAGCCATCTCCAACGTTAGTGATAAAGGTGAGTGTCACTAACGTTGGCTTATCATCTCCTTTATCCACGTTAGCTTCCACGTTAACTAAGTTAACGTTGGAGCTAACGTTGCTCATAGTGGCTTGTGGTGGTACATCCCAACGTTAGTGACAAAGATAAGTGTCACTAATGTTGACGATCACTTGCTTTCTCCACGTTAACTAAGTTAACGTGGCAACTAACGTGGCTCATTATAGCTTGGCCAACGTTAGTGACAAAGGTGAGTGTCAATAACGTTGGCTTCTCTTTTGCTTCCCAATGTTAGAGTCCACGTTAACTGAGTTAACGTGGCTCTTAACGTGGCCACTTATGAGCTTGGTCCAACGTTAGTGACAAAGGTGAGTGTCACTAACGTTGGCCTTATTTCTTTCTTCCACGTTAGAGTTCACGTTAACTTAGTTAACGTGACTCTTAACGTGGGCTAGTTGTTTTCAGGGTTTGATTATGTTCTTAGACTAGGTGCTCTGTGAGGGGGCGACTCTTTAAGATAAGCTTTTAGCCAGCACTCCCGAACCAGTTGGTTCAAGGTGCTAGGTGTTGAGACACCCTTAAGGACTTACTCCCTCAAGTCTCTTTCCCCCATACATACACACCACAGGCACATGGTTTGTTCTTTCCTTTCTTGAGACCTTGGTGTCCAGCACCTCTTTGGGTTACTAAATGTTCTGTAGCAAGGTTGCTCTTGATAGTGGATTTTCAGTTGATAATCCCGGGTTAGTTAACCCAAGTTACCAAGTGATGAAGCACTCCTACGAACTTATTCATACAAGCAGATCCTTGGTACAGGAGCACCACAGACACATCTCTCAAGTTTCAAACCCTTGGTGCCTAGCCTTATTCTTTATTAACTTTTCTTTCTTTTTCAACTCTTATTGCTCTTTTCCCCTTTTTCTTATTAGGATCTTGTTATTTAGCTAGTCTCATGGGGTGTATTTCAAGCATATAATTCAGGACAGATAGTTGTCTTCCCACCCTTGTTGGTGAACTAACTTAGCTAACTTATGACCACATCACACACTAAGGAACTTACTCCACAATATGAACTCCAATCTGGTCTTTGATAACAAACATTCTCTTTTTATTTGATTCAAAAGGAGACAAGTAACACAATAAGTAGAATGGAATTGAAAATAGGCAACTTGACTAGTAATCATAGACCTAGGCAATGAAAAATTTAAAGACAAAATTGAAAATTTCTAAACTACCATGGAACATGTTCTATTTCATACATGATTTTCCTTATTTAAAGCTTGAAAAAGATGGAACAGATAGGGAACTCCACCACCTTTTACTCATGGGATTGCCCATGCTCTCCCTCTGGCTCGTCCTCGTTGTGTCTACTTGTTGCGCTTGAGCTCCCACCTCCTTTGCTTTTTCCAATCAACTTCTTCCAGAAGCCAGCATCTTCCATCTTCTTCTTTAAAGTTTCCTTCTGCTGTTTTACCTTCCTTTCTTCTTGTTCTACAAAATCTTTTTGGACCTCATCATATGTAGGGATGGCATAGTGTAGATTATGCATATGACTAGACATGTAGTTCAACTTGGCTTGAGTGTTTATGTTGAACTCCTCCCTATGTAGTTGCCATCCTTCATTAAGTACACTAAACTCATTGAATACCTTCGTCTGAGCTAGCTGGCATTGGTTGAGTTCTTGAAGGCGCTTATCTTGACACTCTTGCCTTTCAGACACTTGATTGATGGCTTGAGTGAGCTGAGAATAATGTTCCATTTGCTGTTTCTGCCACTCCCCTTGTTGATTCATCCAATTAGAAAGGAGCTCTTCTTGACGATCCATCCTTTGAGCTTGAACATGCAGTTGTTGTTCTTGTCCCTCCATATAACTCCTTGCTAGTTCCTCAATGGCTCCATGAATGTGATTCAGGTTTATGTTGGTTGGGTCATAATATTCTCTTTGTTGGTGTTCTTCCTGATGAGACTCTTCTTGGTGAGCTCCTCCTTTTGGTTTTGGCTTTCCTATGTGAGGTCTTCTTTGTTGTTGGGCTGGTGTCACATGAGTTAGACACTAAAACGTAATTAGCCTCCCAGGATTTAACCAATCTGGGTTGCTATCCTCGAAGACAACCTTGGCCTTCGTGCACCGTCTGAGGATAGTGCTGGGGTACCAAAGCCTGGCACCCACATCAGTCTTCTCAGCTGACTCTTGAATCTCCTCAGCTATAAGTTCGTGCACATTGATATCTCCACCTTGTACTAAGCAATGTACCATAGTAGCTCAAGTGACGTTGACGTCGGAATTATTTGCTGCTGGGAGGATAGATCTCCTCACGAGTTCAAACCATCCCTTGGCTTCAGGGCTGAGGTCTCCTCTCTTGATGAACCTGGGCCTCTTATCCGCATACCTTTCCCAGTCAGCTCCTATAACACATATGTCATTCACAATTTGTTCGAGTTCATCATTATCAGGGCTCCTACTTACTCTTGCTTGATAACCAAGCTCATCAAAATGTGGTGATTTGAACTGAAGAGTCCTTGTTATAGCATTGGGGCTGAAATCCACCTCTCTCCCTCTTACGTAACTTTTGAAGGTGGGGGCCTTGGTTTTGTCTTCTCTGACCACGTTTGCATAGAACTCTTTGATGAGGTTTGCATTTATCTTCCCCTCCGGGTTCGTAAGCCTTTGCCAACCCCTTTGTTCAATATTCTCTCGAATATGTGGGCACTCATCCTTGTCAATTTGGAATGTTAAGTCAGGCAGTATCTTTTTGAGCTTTATCCGTTCAAATTCGAGTTCATGGAATGCAGTTTTGAATCTCTTCTCATCGAAAGGAATGCTCTCTACTGGTTCCTTCCTCTTTTGCCTCTTGGAGCTTGATGATGCCATGAGTTTGAGTTGATGTGTGAAGTGGGTGGAAGGTACGGATAGATGATGAATTCGGTTGGTTAGGACAAGGTGTGATGAAGGGGAAGAGTGTTTGGTTTCGAGAATGAGAAGTGTGGGGAGTGAAATTGGAATATTAAGGGTGTACTTAGTGCGAATCACTTATATAGGGAAGTGGTGTGTGGATGAAAGGTGTGGATTGATGAGTTTGGTGTATGATGAACGGATGGGGTTCTGCAGGGGATGAGCACAAGGATCATCATCTTTATGAGGGAGATTGGTTCGGTCTTCAAGGGTCTCATTCTTTCAATGTTGCATAGCACATTTCCCAATGCATTTCCCCTTGAGACATGTGTGTATTCTCCCTTCATGAAGTAGCCGAACCCTCCTCATTTAATTGTCCACTCAATCCACTTCAATACCCCTCTCTTCTCTCCTACAAAATACAAGAAATGTGATTAAAAAAATGTGTAGAAAGTGGTGGCAAAATTAAAAGAATAACTAATTTTTAAAGCTTTTGTTTTAACTAACTAAGTGCCATTCATTAGTGCAAACCAACTGACTAACTCAACATCCATGTGTGCAACTTTTGCAACACCAAACTTAGTTTGGTGCCATGTGATGTAAAAGATTTGTTCAAGGCCCCTAAGAGTGACATTATGTGGGTTACATGTATGTTCTCTTAGTGTGCCTTGAACACCAAACTTGTTCCTCACTATATGTTGTACACAATGACTCATGCAAGTGCATATCAAGTTGATTTGAAATTCATGAATCTTGCATTATTAACTAATCTAAAAGCATATAAAACATGGGTTGCCTCCCATGAAGTGCTTCTTTAGCGTCACTAGCTTGACGTTTTGCCTTTGTCATGGTGGTTGGTAATGCTTCAGATCTTCCCCTCTTGCAGTAGACCTATATCCATTGGCTTCATCAAGAATATCCACATGTTCTAAGGAAAGAACTCTGTTGATGGTGAAGACCTTAGGTAACTGAGATGGGATAGTGAGGAGATGAGGTGGAATATTTGGCAAGTAGGCTGAGATCATTTTATCCCCCGGAGAAAAGTCCTCTGTAGGGATCTTCTTGTTTCTCCACCTCCTTGGTGCCTTCTTCTTTGTCCCTTTTGATGTTGCCTTGCTCTTTGTGACCTCCTCTTCTAAGGGAATTTTGTTGCTGGTCTCATATGACTTTGGTGGTTTAGGTTCCTCCTGATTTTCCTTGAGCTGTGACAGCTGCTGATTGCCTTGTTCATCCACTAAGGGGTTTCCCAGAGGTGTTGGTTGTGCTTCAGTGCTTGCTTCCTCCCTCAGTATCTCATTATGATCTTTGCTTGGTTCTTTGTTCTCTTGATCTATTTCTTGTGAGAGTTTGAAGACATTGAAGCTGAGTTGTTCATCATGGATCCTCAAAATTAGCTCCCCTCGCTCTACATCTATGAGTGCTCTGGCTGTAGCTAAGAACGGTCTTCCCAATATGATTGGGTGAGTGTGACTTTCTTCCATGTCCAATATGACAAAGTCTGTGGGAAGGAAATATTTCCCAACCTTCACCAGCACATTTTCAACCACTCCTACTGCTTGTTTTTGAGTTTTGTCAGCCAGCCTGATGACTACATCTGTGGGCATTATCTCATGGATTTGTAGCCTCTTCATATGTGATAAAGGCATCAAGTTGATGCTTGCTCCCAAATCGCAGAGTGCTTTATCAAACATTGTTTCTCCTATGGAACAGGGGATGTGAAAACTCCCTGGGTCCTTCCTTTTTATAGGAAACTCTGGTTGAATGAGAGCACTGCACTCCTTATTCATCACTATTGTTTGTCCTCCCTTGAGTGAGCTTTTCCTGGTCAGCAGCTCCTTCATATACTTAATGTATGAGGGCATTTGTTGGAGGGCCTCGATGAATGGTATGTTTATATAGAGGGATGCAAACAGGTCAAAAAACCTTGACTATATTCTCTTCTCTACAGCACTATTGAGTAATTGGGGAAACGGTGCATAGAGTTTCAGCAGCTCCTTCTGTGTCAGCTCTTTTTGTGAAATTTTGGGTTCTTGGTGATCCTTTTCCTGTTTCTCTGCTGATGTCTCTCCAAGTTGTTCTAATGGCTTGTTTTGCTTTTCCTCAGTCTCCTTATTACTTATAGTAACCATCTTGTAATCTTCCCATCTGACTTTCTTTGCTTCACCTCTCGGATTTTTCTCTGTGTCACTTGGGAAGCTATCAGTACGTTTGGGAATTTTTTCAGATAAGTATCCCACTTGAAATTCCATCTTGATGGTCCCCCTGGTTCTTGATACTAGCTCGCACCTCCTCTTTGAATACCTTATTATCTTGAATCTCTTTGCATATGCCTTCAAGCAGAGTCTCAATTTTGGAGAGTCTTTCTTCAGATGATGGTGAGTTGAGAGTGGATGGGTGAGTTGGGTCATTTTGGTTTTGGTATGGATGTGGAGAGGTGTTGTTAGGGTGGTCTTGATATGATCTCTGTGTGGAATGTTGGTGAGCTACATTGTTGTTGTGGTTGTGACGTCTCTGATCTTGGCTTTGATCTTGTTGATTTCCCCACCCAAAGTTTAGGTGATTCCTCCATCCAGGGTTGTATGTTTTGGAGTAAGGATCATGGGTCTGCCTGGGTGAGTTTCCAACGTAGTTGGCTTGTTCTTGCTCCTCCTCTGCTTCAGCATTCACTCCCTCTTGGGTTGTTGATGAGGTGGTGATTGCTGCCACTTGGTTCCTCTCTATCTTCTTGGTAAGGTCAGCCAGCTGCTTGGTAATAAGGTTGTTTTGGGCCAGCAGTGCATCCACATGGTTTAGCTCCATCACTCCTCTAGTGTTGCCTCTTTCAGAAGCATAGAAGTAGTCATTCTCCGCTACAGTCTCAATGACATCTATGGCTTCTTCAATGGTCTTCTTCTTGTTCAGAGATCCCCCGGATGAATGGTCTACTGCCTTCTTTGATTCATAAGAGAGGCCTTCATAGAAAATGTGTAGTTGCACCCATTCATCTGGTGGACACCTTCTTGTCAGGTCCTTAAACCTCTCCCATGCTTCATATAGAGTCTCACCATCCTGCTGCCTGAATGTTTGCACCTCAGCTCTCAGCCTGTTGATCCGTTGAGGAGGATAGAATCTTGCCAAAAATTTGTTCACCACATCTTCCCAGGTTGTTAAGCTTTCCTTCGGGAAGGACTCTAGCCATTTGGATGCCTTGTCCTTGAGTGAGAAGGGAAATAAAAGCAGTCTATAAGTGTCAGGATGAACACCGTTAGACTTCACAGTATCACATATCCTCAGGAAGGTGGTTAGATGTTGATTGGGGTCTTCTTGGGCACTTCCTCTGAATGAACAATTGTTTTGAACAAGGGTGATGAGCTGTGGCTTTAGTTCAAAGTTGTTGGCATGTAAGGTTGGCTTTTGAATGCTACTCCCACAGTTTCCTGGATTTGGGTTGATATAAGAGCCTAAAACTCTTCTCTCCTGCCCAGCATGATTTGCTAAACCTTCTCTGCCATGGTTGTGAGCTTCTTCTTCATGATGGTTCTCCATATTCTCCTCCATGTCTGGTTCAAAGTATTCCTCCTCTTCCTCTGCATCAACTACTCGTTTTTCTCTTGCTTCCCTCTATAATCTCAAGAAGGTCCTCTCAGGTTCAGAATCAAAGGAAGTTGAAGCCTCGCTTCTTCTCCCTGTCATGCAACCAACAAGGCACAAGAAAGGAAATAGATGCAAAAAGTGTTTCTGTTAGAAATGCTGTTAGTGTGAGTGATGCAATATATCGAACAGTCAGTGGGTCAGTGAACTGAATTGTAAATAATGAAGAAAGATGAGTAGGGGGTACAGGGAAGAAAATAACTAAAACTGCAAGTAAATTACTCAAACAGAAATTTAAATCAAACAAAAGAAAAATGCTCAATCTAGTTATCCTCCAATCTAATCATTGTTGATACAAAATCAATCCCCGGCAACGGCGCCATAAACTTGATGCACGGAAACTTGTCTCTCAACAAAGTTCCCTTTGGCAAGTATACCAAATTGTCGTCAAGTAAAACCCACAATAGAGTGGGGTCGAATCCCACAGGGATTGATTGGTCAAGCAACTTTAATTAGAGGAATATTCTAGTTGAGCGAAGCAGAATTTGGTTTGAGAGTTGCAAGAAATTAAATGGCGGGAAAGTAAATAGCAAAAAAAATGTAAATGCTGAAAGTAAAGAGCTGAAAATAAATGACGGAAAGTAAATTGCAGAATCTTAAATGGGACTGGGGAAGATGCTCATAAAAGTAAATTGCAGAAATTAAAGAGAATGGGTAAGATCAGAAATGGGGAATTCATTGGGCTTAGGAGATGTTGCATTCTCCGGATCAAGTTCATTTTCACCTCTTCCTCAATCAATGTATTCATTGATCTCCTTGGCAATCTTAAGTGATCAAATTACAATTCCTTGTAATTTAATCTCTCAAATCTTGATCAATAGCCAATTCCTTGGTCAATTGCTCATGAGAAGAGATGAAGTATGGTCACTGATTATACCACATGCATTCCCAAATCAAGTGTTGATAGAATTATAGTCACCATATCCTTCCAACCCCAATTTGGTCCAACATGAGAAAAAATTTCTAGCATGATCTCTTCATTCCTCTTCCAAGGTTCAGAAGAGATCCAAGTATGAATAGCTTCTTTTGCAAGATAACTATCCAATTGGATGAAGATTGAAAGCTTTCTAGTAAAATCAAGAGAAAAGATAGAAGAAGAATAATGAAAACTAATATTGATCCATCAAATTACAACAGAGCTCCCTAACCCAATGAAAGGGGTTTAGTTGCTCATAGCTCTGGAAATGGAAAACAAAGATGGAGAATACATTATGAAAACTAAAACTAAAAGTGCTGAGAAAGTAAAATTATACAGAGAGTAGTTCTCAAAAGTTCCAACTTCCCCTCCTCCAAAAAGCTTTTTTCTAATTCAAAACTACNTATTTCTTTCTTCCACGTTAGAGTTCACGTTAACTTAGTTAACGTGACTCTTAACGTGGGCTATGATGGCTTTCGAGGACGTTATTGGCGATTACTTTCCTCATTAACGTTGTAAGCTAGCTCCCATTCCACGTTGGTGGTCATGTTAGTTAGACTAACGTGGCTTTTTCTTGCTTTCTTTGTCCTGAAATCAAGCAATAAAGTGCATCAAAGTTCTAATCCACATCATGAGACATGCATCATCCAATTTGTCATCTAATTCATGCAAAATTCTCATGAAATCATGTAAAGTGCTCAATGTATGCTTAAATCAAGATGTAAGTGAAATTCTATCCAAGACTTGCTTATTTCCTAAGAAAATGCATGAAACTACCCTAAAATAGTAAAGAAAAGGTCAGTGAAACTGGCCAAAATGCCCTGGCATCACTGCGCCGAGTTGATTTAATGTTGTCCGACCTATTAAGGCATTGAAGGCTGAACTCACGTCGACCACGATGTAGTCTATCTTGAGTGTTCTGGATTGATTTCCTTTTCCGAAGGTTGTGTGCAGTGGGACGTATCCTAGTGGTTGCACTGGAGTGTCTCCCAGTCCGAACAGGCTGTTTGGATATGCTCTAAGTTCTTTTTCTTCCAAGCTGAGCTTGTCGAAGGCAGTTTTGAATAAGATGTTGGCGGAGCTCCCTTGGTCTATTAGTGTGCGGTGGAGATTTGTATTTGCCAGTATAATGGTGACGACCATGGGATCGTCGTGTTCTGAGATGATACCAGATGCATCTTCTTTGGTAAACGTAATTGCAGGGATGTTGGGTGCTTCCTCCTTTCCTTCGACATGATATACTTCTTTGAGATATCTTTTGCGAGATGATTTGGAGATTCCTCCTCCTGCAAACCCTCCGTGTATCATATGAACATGTCTTTCTGGTGTACGAGGTGATCGCTTAGTTTGTCCAACCTCCTCGTCCCTTCTCCTTTTTCTTTGCTCATCGTCCTGGGTGGCCAGATACCGATATAGTTTTCCTTCTCTCACTAATTTTTCTATGACTTTTTTTAAGTCAAAGCATTCGTTGGTGGAGTGCCCACGGACTCGATGGTATTCACAATATTCGTTCCAGTTTCCTCCCCCTCTTTTGCCTTTGAGTGGTCGAGCTGGGGGTATTTTTTCTGTGTAGCAGACTTCTTTGTAAACATCCACAAAGGAAACCCGAAGAGGGGTGTAGTTATGATATTTTTTAATTTTTTCCCCTTGTCGATCTTCCTTCTTTTTGGGCTCTTTATCGTTGTCTCGGTAGGTGAATCCAGATTTTGAGGTTTCTCCTAGTCGAGAATTTTCTTCCATGTTGATGTATTTTTCTACTCGTTCTTGCACTTTATCCAGAGATATGGGGTATTTTTTTGACATGGATTGGCTAAAAGATCCCTCTCGTAGGCCATTGATGAGGCCCATGATGGCGGCTTCTGTTGGTAGGCTTTGTATGTCTAGGCATGTTTTGTTGAATCTTTCCATGTAGTTGCGAAGACTTTCCCAATCTCCTTGCTTGATTCCTAATAGACTAGGGGCGTGTTTAGCCTTATCTTTTTGGATGGAGAATCTGGCCAGGAACTTTTTGGCTAAGTCGTCAAAGCTTGAGATGGACTTCGGAGGTAGGTTGTCAAACCATCTAATTGCTGTCTTTGTGAGAGTTGTTGGAAAAGCTTTGCAGCGAACTGCATCTGAGGCGTCGGTGAGGTACATTCTACTTTTGAAATTGCTGAGGTGATGGTTGGGATCTGTAGTGCTATTGTATAAAGTCATATCCGGAAGTTTGAAGTCCTTAGGGATTTTGGTCTTCATGATCTCCCTAGTGAATGGATCTTGATCCTTGCGAGAGTTGTCCTAAGGGGTGGACCGAGTAGCTTTGGCTTTGAAATCGGCTTCGAGTTTTAGAAGTTTATCTTCTAATTCTCGGCGTCACCTTACCTCTCTTTGTAGATCCTTTCCAACTTCTCGTTGATACTGGGTTTCTTTTTCAAGTTGCTTTAAACGATCTTGAAGCGCTTCTATCACTCCATGATTTGATGAGTTTTTGTCCTCGTTAGATTCTGGGGTATCTTTCAGTGTATTGTCCGCATTTTTGTGCGGTGTTCTATCCTCTAGATCTGAATCGTGGTCGTTGTCATGGTCGTCCGCCATGATGATAGGATGACTTCCAAGTTCCCCAGCAATGGCGCCAATGTTCCGAGGGTTACCTAAAACTGTAGGTCGATCTCGGACGAGATCTTCTGTACTGGTTGGAGATGACGTGTCCAGCTGGTGGATGGCGGCCGGAGCTGTCGTGTCTGACTTGTGGGACTGGCTGCACTGCTGATCCTTCATCACCGGAGGGTGGGGGTACCTGCAAGAGACTTCGATGCTTAAGTTAGCATGGGTATTAAGCAGGTTTTTAGTAGAATCAGAGTATGAGTTATACCTGGGTGCTCCAGTGTATTTATAATGGTGTGGAGTGACCTTTTTAGATAAGATAAGTTAATTATCTTATCTTATCTTATCTTATCTTTGGGTGAGGTCAGCTTATCTTCAAGGGAACCGCCTTTATCTCTATAGGCTTGGACTACCTTTGGATTTGAGTCGTGTTCCTCTATTTGGGCCCTTTACTGGGCTTTCCTGTCGATTTGGCTGACCTCTTTGAGAAGAGGTCGGATAGCCTAACCTGAAGAGGTCGGTCGCTTTGTTACTAAACATCCCGGGTCGGATAGCTCGACCCAGGGTGTGAACAGGTCCCTTTTAGGCTCAAGAAGAATGAGTATCCAAAAATCTGAAGAGAGATCCAGAGAAGAGTTTGGGAAGTCCTAACCAATCCCATTCAAGATGTTGAGATTTTAATAGTGCAAGAGTTCTATGCTAATGCATGGGTTACTAAAAACTATGACACTAGTGTGAACCCAAATCCAAGGAATTGGAGCACCATGGTCCGAGGGAGAATCTTATATTTCAGACCAGAAATGTGAGGTTGGCGTTCAACTTGCCTTGATGTAAGGAGATCCACATCCTTACAATAGGAGAGTTAACTTTGATTAGAGACTGGATGAAGTGCTCTCAGACATCTATGTGGAAGGCACAGTGGAGAGGGATTCCCAAGGCAAACCTATTCAATTAAGAAGGCTTGACCTAGAGGATGGTTAGAATTCATCCAATGCTCTATCATCCCTACTAACAATCGGTCAGAAGTGACCATTGATAGAGCTATCATGATCCATTGCATCATGATTGGAAGTGAGGTGGAAGTACATGAGGTGATCCCTGAAGAATTGTACAAGATTGCTGAGAAGCTTTCCACCAATACAAGGTTGGCATTCCCACATCTCATCTGTCATCTATACAATTCGGCTGGAATTGTCATAGAGGGGGATATCTCCATTGGGGAGGACAAGCCCATCACTAAGAAGAGTATGGAGCAAACTAGAGAGCATGCACAAGAGCCAGTGTAGCCGCCTCAGCATGAGATCCCTGAGATGCCTCAAGGGATGTATTTTCCTCCTCAAAGCTATTGGGATCAATGGCATACTTCCATGGGAGAATTGAGCTCTAACATGGAGCAATTGAGGTTGGAGCATCAAGAACATTCCACAATCCTCAATGAAATAAGGGAAGACCAAAGATTCATTAGAGAAGATTAAAGGGCTATGAGGAAAGAACAACAAAGGCAAAGGAGTGACATAGAAGAGATCAAGCACCACATTCGATCCTCAAGGAGGAGTACTAGCTGCCACCATTAAAGGTGGATTCGTTCTTTTTATCTCCTTTTCTTTTGTTATTTTTCTGTTTTTTGTTATGTTGTATTGTCTGTTCTCTTGTTCTTATTGCATGATCATTTCCATCTATGTCTTAAAGTTATAAAATGTTCCATATATCTCGCACCTTGCTTAAAAAATTTTAATTGAAAAGAATTGAGAGATACATAAATTTCAAGTTATATAATAAGAATAGTTCAATTATTTTGATGTGGTGGCATTGCTTTTGTTTTCTGAATGTATGAATAAATAGTGCATATTTGAAGTTGGAATTTAGAATGTTGGCTCTTGAATGAAAAAGGAAAAGTATTATTGGTAATCTAAAAAATCTAAATAAATTGATTCTTGAAGCAAGAAAAAGCAGCAAAAAGAAAAAAAAGAAAAAAAACGGGGAAAAGTATGTTGCAAAAGGAAAAAAATTTACATATTGATGTGTGGAAAACGATCCAACACAAAACTCACCGGCAAGTGTACCAGGTCGCATTAAGTAATAATAACTCATGTGAGTGAGGTCGATCCCACAGGAATTGAAGGATTGAGAAATTTTAGTTAGGTGGTTGATTTAGTCAAGCGAACAAGAGTTGATTTGAGTGATTTGTATCCAACAGAAGCTAAATTTCATGGAATTTAAAAGGGAGAGGGATAATTGACAAGAATTTAAAGTGTAGAAGAATTAAAAGAGCTGAATCTTAAGGTGCAAGTAATGTAAATTGCAGAAACTTAGATTGCAAGAAATGTAAATAACTGAAACTTAAAGTGCAAGAAATATAAATGGCTTGAATCATAAAAGGACTTGGGGACTGGGATTGCAGAAGTTAAACAAGCAAAAGTAAATGACAATTAACAAAAGCAGTAGAAGGTGAATTGAGATGCAGCAGATCTAAACAAGAAAGGAAGAATTGCTTGTAGAAACATTCAGTAGATAAACTAAATGGGATTACAAGATCTCAGGGGTCAAGAGACTAGAAAACCAAGCCTAGATCTCACTGCCTTCCTTGATCCAATTCAATGAACAATTGCAAACAAAATGAAATTCAAAACAGTAAAGAAACTTGGATTCAAATCACCAATTCTTGAATTATGTAGAGAAAGGAACAAAGAGATCTCAAGGTGAGATTGAGACAGAATTTCCTCAATTCTCCACACTTCAGACTCAAGTAAAGCTTTGCAGAAAAGAAAACAAGAAAACCCAGAGGAAGAGAATTTAATTCTCCTCCCAATTTTCCAAGATCCAAAATCAAAGTTACAAAAATGAAAATTCTAAAAGAGGTAAAAAGTTCAAAGTAAAGTAAAAGCCCCCCCATCTAAATCAAACTAGCTTCTATTTATACACTTCCTTCTGTTGATCATTAAGCCTTGAATTTGGGCCTTGGCCTTGATGGAATTGGATTGAAGATAGACTCAGTTGATTGCTCTTGGACTTGAGAAGAAATCCGTTTGTAATTTGGACTTTGGAGCATTCACATTTGAGTCAACGTTTGAGGCAAACATTGACTTAAATGTTTATGTGTTAGCATTATGCAGAACGGTGCTTTTCTGTCACTCACATTTGAGTTCACGTTTGAGGTCAAACGTGAGCTCAAACGTGGTTCTCTCTAGGGAAATTTTTAGCCAACGTTTGACCTCAAGTTTGAGGCAAACGTTGACGCAAACGTTAAGTCCTCCTAGTGCTTTTTTTTGAGCCAACGTTTGACCTCAAGTTTGAGGCAAACGTTGGTACAAACGTTAAGTCCTTCTGGTGCATTTTTTTGAGCCAACGTTTGACCTCAAGTTTGAGGCAAACGTTTGCGCAAACATTGGCTCCTCTAGGGTTAAGTTTTGAGCCAACGTTTGACCTCAAGTTTGAGGCAAACGTTGGTGCAAACGTTGCTTCCTCCAGGGTTCTTCTTAAGCCAAAGTTTGACCTCAAGTTTGAGGCAAACGTTGGCACAAACGTGAGCTCTTCCCAGGGTGATTTTCCTGCCTTCATTTCCATTGCTGCCATCCCCTTTCTTCAACCTTCCTCCAAGCCTTTTGGTCACCTGTCATCAATCAACAAATGCATCAAAGCTATGCAAAAATAATGAAACTTCTTCTCATCCTTGACATATGATGAGCGGATAATTTATAAGCTTTTTGGCATTATTTTTAGTATGTTTTTAGTATATTTTAATTAGTTTTTATTATATTTTTATTAGTTTTTAAATAAAAATCACTCTTCTGGACTTTACTATGAGTTTGTGTGTTTTCTGTGATTTTAGGTATTTTTTGGCTGAAATTGAGGGACCTGAGCAAAAATCTGATTCAGAGGCTGAAAAAGGACTGCAGATGCTATTGGATTCTGACCTCCCTGCACTCAAAGTGGATTTTCTGGAGCTACAGAAGCCCAATTGGCACGCTCTCAATTGCGTCGGAAAGTAGACATCCTGGGCTTTTCACCAATATATAATAGTCAATATTTTTCCCGATATTTGATGGCCCAAACAGGCGTTCCAAGTCAGCTCAAGAATTTTGGCGTTTAACTCCAAAACTGGCACAAAAGCTGGAGTTAAACGCCCAAACTCGAACAAAAGCTGGCGTTTAACTCCAAGAAAAGTCTCTACACATGGAAGCTTCAATGCTCAGCCCAAGCACACACCAAGTGGGCCCGGAAGAAGTTTTCTGCATTAATTACTCATTTCTGTAACCCTAGGCTACTAGTTTTCTATAAATAGGACCTTTTGCTATTGTATTTTCATCTTTGATAAGTCTTATGCTATCTTAGACACGTTTGAAGGCTGGCCATTTGGCTATGCCTGGACCTTGTTCTTATGTATTCTCAACGGTGGAGTTTCTACACACCATAGATTAAGGTGTGGAGCTCTGCTGTTCTTCATGAATTAATACAAGTACTATTATTTTTCTATTCAACTCAAGTCTATTTCTTCTCCAAGATATTCATTCGTACCCAAGAACATGATGAATGTGATGATTATGAGACCCTCATCACCATTCTCACCTATGAACACGTGACTGACAACCACTTCCGTTCTACATACAAACAAGCTTGAATGTGTATCTCTGGGGTTTCTAATCTCAGATTGGAACCTTCGTGATATAGGTGATGCCAGGGCATTTTGGCTAGTTTTACTAGCCATTTTTTGTATGCTTTAGGGTGGTTTCATGCATTTTTCTAGGAAATGAGCAAGTATTTGGATGAAAATGCATTCACACCATGATTCAAGCAAACATTGTGAATTTTGAATGATTTCATGAGAATTATGCATGAATTGAATGATAAATTGGATGATGCATGATCCCATGATTAAGAGCAAGACTTTGATGCACTTTGTTGCTTGATTTAAGGACAAAGGAAGCAAGAAAGAGCCACGTTAGCAGCCACGTTAGTCTAACTAACGTGACCACCAACGTGGAATGGGAGCTAGCTTGCAACATTAATGAGGAAAGTAATCGCCAATAATGTCCTCGAAAGCCATCATTGCCCACGTTAAGAGTCACGTTAACTAAGTTAACGTGAACTCTAATGTGGAAGAAAGAAATAAGGCCAACGTTAGTGACACTCACCTTTGTCACTAACGTTGGACCAAGCTCATAAGTGGCCACGTTAAGAGCCACGTTAACTCAGTTAACGTGGACTCTAACGTTGGGAAACAAAAGAGAAGCCAACGTTAGTGACACTCACCTTTGTCACTAACGTTGGCCAAGCTACAATGAGCCACGTTAGTTGCCACATTAACTTAGTTAACGTGGAAGCTAATGTGGAGAAAGCAAGTGATCGCCAATGTTAGTGACACTTACCTTTGTCACTAACGTTGGGATGTACCACCACAAGGCAATATGAGCAACGTTAGCTCTAACATTAACTTAGTTAACGTGGAAGCTAACGTGGATAAAGGAGATGATAAGCCAACGTTAGTGACACTCACCTTTGTCAATAACATTGGAGATGGCTATCATTACCACGTTAGAAGCCACGTTAACTTAGTTAACGTGGACTCTAATGTGGGAAGTAGGGGGACCTTGGCAGCCTGACCAAGCTTTCTTCAAACAAGAATAACTTGAGCCACAAAGCTCCAAATGAGGTGATTCCAGTGGCATTGGAAAGTAGGATTCCAGAGCTTTCCAAGAATATATGGCACTACATGGTGGACACTAAATTTGAGGGAGAAAACCTGCCCCGAAAGTGCAAAGATGAACATGGTATCAACCTGTAGTAAGGCCAGCTGACCTCTTCACCTTCCAAGAAATATAACTCGAGTTGTAGAGCTCCAAATGATGCGCTTCCAAAGGCGTTGGAAAGTAGACATCCAGGGCTTTCCAAAATATATAATAGTATAGGGTGGATATTAAGTTAAGCTTGAGAAACTGGCAATTTTCAGCCCCTGATCGCGGACGTTATTGGCACTCACGTTTGCCAATAACGCCAGCCACTATGCCAGCAACCCTATCCCCTTCAAAAGAGCATAACTTAAGTTACAGAGGTCCAATTGAGGTGATTCCAGTTGCGTTAGAAAGCTGACATTCAGAGCCTTCCAACGGTATATAATACTCTATTGTGGGCATGAAATTGGAACACAAACCAGAGGCATCTTTTAAGCCCCAAATATACCAACTGGGTAGCAAGTGTGACGTTAGCCACACTAACTTCAGCACAAACGCCACACTTGTAGCGTTAGTGTGGCTAACGTTAGCACTGACATTAGCACCTGGACCTCAACTTGATTCTCTTTCAAGGACCACCCAACCTCAAGGAAGCAAGCCCACAAGTGTCAACCAATCAAGGCCACAAGAAGCATCTAGAATAGGAATTTTTATTTAATTGTAAATTGCTTTTAATTTCATTTAGGAGAGCCTATATAAGGGCCTTAGCTTTTACATTCAAAGGACATTCTAGAAGGGGGGACTGAAACGGAGGACAGACATTCTGGAATTGGGGGATTGAAGAGGGGTCTTTGGACTCCCTCCCCTCACACACTTTTCCTTCTCTTTCTTTTCTTTGTACTTTTCATTTATGAATTTTGAACTTTCAATTTTAGTTTTAATCTTTATCTTTACTTTTCTGCACTTTCTTTCTTTTCTATTTTTGTAGAGAAATGATCAACTAACTCTTTACATTGGGTTAGAGAGCTCTATTGTGATTTAATGGATCAATTTTAGATCTTATTCTCCTTCTTCTTTCTTTTCTCTTGATTTTACTAGAGAGCTTTCGATCTTCATCCAATTGGGTAATTGTCTCGGAAGAGAAATTGCTCATACTTGGATTTTCTCTGAACCTTGGAAGAGGAATGAGGAAATCATGCTAGAAATGCTCTCTCATGTTGGACCAAATTTGGGTCTGGATGGATATGGTGACTATAATCCTACTAACACTTTGATTTGGGAATGCATGTGGTATAATCAGTGACCATACTTCATCTCTTCTCATGAGCAATTGACCAAGGAATTGGCTATTGATCAAGATTTGAGAGATTGAATTACAAGGAATTGTAATTCGATCACTTAAGATTGCCAAGGAGATCAATGAATGCATTGATTGAGGAAGAGATGAGAATGAACTTGATCCAGAGGATTGCAATATCTCTTGATCCCAATGTTCATTTTATTTTTAGTTCTTACATTTACTTTTCTTGCCATTTTACTTTTCTGCACTTTATAGTTTTTCCTTTATAATGGATCCTATTCCAGCATGATCGAGAACCGACAGATGATTAGCCGTGCGGTGACAGCGCATTTGGAACGTTTTCACTGAGCGGACGGGAAGTAGCCATTGACAACGGTAATGCCCAACATAAAGCTTGCCATGGAAAGGAGTATGAATGATTGGAAGAAGGCAATGGGAAAACAGAGGTTCAGGGGGAACAAAGCATCTTCATATGCTTATCTGAAATTCCAACCAAAGAACTACATAAGTATCTCTATCTTTCTTTTATGTTTTATTTATCTTTTAATTATCAATTCTCCATCACCATCTGAATTTGCCTGACTGAGATTTACAAGGTGACCATAGCTTGCTTCAAGCCGACAGTCTCCGTGGGATCGACCCTTACTCACGTAAGGTTTATTACATGGACGACCCAGTGCACTTGCTGGTTAGTTGTGCGGAATTGTGACAAAGTGTCATTCACGTTTAAGAGCTCCAAGTCCTTTGGCGCCATTGTTGATGATCACAATTTCGTGCACCAAGTTTTTGGCGCTGTTGCCGGGGATTGTTCGAGTTTGGACAACTGACGGTTCATCTTATTGCTTAGATTAGGTACTTTTCTTTTTATTTTCTTCAGAATTTTTAAGAATGAATTCTAGAGTTTCAAGGTGATGTTCTTATCATCACAAAAGCTGATTGATTCTCATCAATTTAGCTGCTGAATGTAATGTCCTGTTGAAGCTTGACTAACCATGTCTAATCTTTTTAGACTGAAGCTTTAGACTAACATTGCATGATTCCTGGAATTCTTATTAAAAATTTTGAATCCCTTTATTTTCTTTTCCACTAAATTTTCGAAAGAAAATTATAAAATCATAAAAATTAAAAATATTTTATGTTTCTTGTTTGAGTCTAGTGTCAATTTTTAAGTTTGGTGTCAATTGCATGACTTTCTTCTTCTTGCATTTTTCGAATATATACATTATGTTCTTCATTAATCTTCAAGTTGTTCTTGATGATTTACTTGCTCTGATCCTTAAATTCTCTTGTTTTATGTGTTTTGTTGTTTTTCATATGCATTTTCAATTTGTTAGTGTCTCTAGTATGAAAATCTCTAAGTTTGGTGTCTTGCATGCATTGTTTATTTGATCCTAGTTGCATTTTTATTGTTTCTCAACATTAAAAATTCAAAAATATTTTTAAAACTATGTCTTTTCAAGTCAATAATACATAGAATTGAAGATTCAGAATATTCAGTAGAGGAATCAAACAGAAAAAGCTGGGCGATCAAAACGCCCAGTGAAGAAGAAAAACTGTCGTTTAAACGCCGGCCAGGGTACCTGGCTGGGCATTTAACGCCCAAAAAGGTAGAGTTATGGGCGTTAAACGCCAGAATGGATGCCATTCTGGGCGTTTAACGCCAGAAGGACACTAGAGGGAAGATTTTGTTTTTAATTCAAATCTTTTTCAAATTTTCATAATTTTTCAAAATCAAATCTTTTTCAAATCATATCTTTTCAATCATATCTCTTCAAAATCAATTTCTTTCCATTTTTTATTATTTTTGAAAATCCTTGCTACTATTAATGATTCACTTCAAAATTTTCAAGTTGTTACTTACCTATTAAGAAAGGATCAAATTTTAAATTTTAAGAATCATATCTTTTAATTTCTTATTAGTCAAGTAATCAACTTTAATTTTAAAACTTTCTTTTTTTTTAAATTGATTTTCAATCATATCTTCTCAATCATATCTTTTCAATCACATCTTTTGCAAAATTAACTCTCAATCATATCTTTTTGACTTCTAATTTCAAAATCTTTTTCAAAAATCACTTAATTTCTTTCCCAATCTTAATTTTCAAAAATCTCAATCAAATTTTCAAAATTTCTTTTAATATTTTACTTTAATTTCGAAAATTCTTCCCATCTTCTCACATCCTTCTATTTAAGGGACTAACACTCCTCTTCAAGGTACAATTCGAACTCTATTCCTCTTGATAAGTTCGAATTCTCTTCTATCTACCTCCTCCTTCTATTCTTCTTTTCCTCTGACACCTCAAGAAATCTCTATAATGTGACATAGAGGATTCCCTACTTTTTTGTTCTCTTTTCTTTCATATGAGCAGGAGCAAAGATAAAGGCATACTTGTTCAAGCTGATCCTGAACCTGAAAGGACCTTGAAGAGAAAGCTAAGAGAAGCTAAAGCACAATTCTCTCTAGAGGGCCTAACAGAGCTTTTCAAAGAAGAAGAAACAATGGCAGCTGAAAACAACAATGCCAACAATGTAAGGAAGGTGCTTGGTGACTTTACTGCACCTACTCTCGACTTCTATGGGAGAAGCATCTCAATCCCTGCCATTGGAGCAAACAACTTTGAGCTTAAGCCTCAATTAGTTTCTCTAATGCAACAGAATTGCAAGTTTTATGGACTTCTATTGGAAGATCCTCATCAGTTCTTAGCTGAATTCTTGCAAATCTGTGACACTGTCAAGACCAATGGGGTTAACCCTGAAGTCTACAGACTTATGCTCTTCCCTTTTGCTGTAAGAGACAGAGCTAGGACATGGTTGGATTCACAACCTAAAGAAAGCCTGAACTCTTGGGAAAAGCTAGTCAATGCCTTCTTGGCAAAGTTCTTTCCACCTCAAAAATTGAGCAAGCTTAGAGTGGAAGTCCAAACCTTCAGAAAGAAGGAAGGTGAGTCCCTCTATGAAGCTTGGGAAAGATACAAGCAATTAATCAGAAGATGTCCTTCTGACATGCTTTCTGAATGGAGCATCATAGGAATCTTCTATGATGGTCTGTCTGAACTATCCAAAATGTCATTGGACAGCTCTGCTGGAGGATCTCTTCATCTGAAGAAGATGCCTGTAGAAGCTCAGGAACTCATTGAAATAGTTGCAAATAACCAATTCATGTACACTTCTGAAAGGAATCCTGTGAATAATGGGATAGCTCAGAAGAAAGGAGTTATTGAGATTGATACTCTGAATGCCATATTGGCTCAGAATAAAATATTGACTCAGCAAGTCAATATGATTTCTCAGAGTCTGTCTAGAATGCAAGCAGCAACAGGCAGTACTAAGGAAGCTTCCTTTGAAGAAGAAGCTTATGATCCTGAGAACCCAGCAATGAAAGAGGTGAATTACATGGGAGAACCCTATGGAATAATCCTTCATGGAGAAATCATCTAAATCTCTCATGGAAGGATCAATAGAGACCTCAACAAGGTTTCAACAACAATAATGGTGGAAGAAACAGGTTTAGCAATAGCAAGCCTTTTCTATCATCTTCTCAGCAATAGACAGAGAATTCTAAGCAAAGCCACTCTGACTTAGCAACCATTGCCTCTGATCTAATCAAAACCACTCAAAGGTTCATGACTGAAACAAGGTCCTCCATTAGAAATTTGGAGGCACAAGTGGGTCAGCTGAGTAAGAAAATTACTGAACTCCCTCCTAGTACTCTCCCAAGCAATACAGAAGAGAATCCAAAGAGAGAGTACAAGGTCATAAACATGTCTCACATGGCCGAACTTGGAGAGGAGGAAGAGGCAGTGATCTCCACTGAGGAAGACCTCAATGGACATTCACTGACCTCCATGGAGTTCCCTAATGAGGAACCATGGGAATCTGAGGCTCACACTGAGACCATAGAGATTCCATTGAATTTACTTCTGCCATTCATGAGCTCTGATGAGTATTCTTCCTCTGAAGAGGATGAAGATGTTACTGAAGAGCAAGTTGCTAAGTACCTTGGAGCAATCATGAAGCTAAACGCCAAGTTATTTGGTAATGAGACTTGACAGGAAGAACCCCCCTTGCTCATCAAAGAACTGGATGACTTGACTAGGCAGAAATTACCTCTGAAGAGACAAGATCCTGGAAAGTTCTCAATATCTTGTACCATAGGCACCATGACCTTTGAGAAGACTCTGTGTGACCTAGGGTCAAGCATAAACCTCATGCCTCTCTCTGTAATGGAGAAGCTAGGGATCATTGAGGTACAAGCTGCAAGAATCTCACTAGAGATGGCAGACAATTCAAAGAAACAGGCTTATGGACTTGTAGAGGATGTCTTGGTAAAGGTTGAAAACCATTACATCCCTGCTGATTTCATAATCCTAGAAACTGGGAAGTGTATGGATGAATCCATCATCCTTGGCAGACCCTTCCTAGCCAAAGCCAAAGCTGTGATTGATGTTGACCGAGGAGAATTGATCATTCAAGCGAATGGAGACTCCTTTGTGTTTAAAGCTCAAGGATATCCCTCTATCACCATGGAGAGGAAGCATGAAGAGCTTCTCTCAATACAGAGTCAAACAGAGCCCCCACATTCAAACTCTAAGTTTGGTGTTGGGAGGTTCCAATATTGCTCTGAACATCTGTGAGGCTCCATGAGAGCCCACTGTCAAGCTATTGGCGGCCCTTCCTGAGATCCGGAATGTCTAAACCTTGTCTGTGGTATTCTGAGTAGGATCTGGGAAGGGATGGCTGTGACGAGCTTCAAACTCGCGATTGTTGGGTGTGTGACAGACGCAAAAGAATCAATGGATCCTATTCCAGTATGATCGAGAACCGATAGATGATTAGCCGTGTGGTGACAGCGCATTTGGAACGTTTTCACTGAGAGGACGGGAAGTAGCCATTGACAACGGTGATGCCCAACATAAAGCTTGCCATGGAAAGGAGTATGAATGATTGGAAGAAGGCAATGGGAAAGCAATGGTTCAGGGGGAACAAAGCATCTTCATACGCTTATCTGAAATTCCAACCAAAGAACTACATAAGTATCACTATCTTTATTTTATGTTTTATTTATTTTTTAATTATCAATTCTCCATCACCATCTAAATTCGCCTGACTAAGATTTACAAGGTGACCATAGCTTGCTTCAAGCCGACAGTCTCCGTGGGATCGACCCTTACTCACGTAAGGTTTATTACTTGGACGACCCAGTGCACTTGCTGGTTAGTTGTGCGGAATTGTGACAAAGTGTGATTCACGTTTAAGAGCTCCAAGTCCTTTGGCGCCATTGTTAATGTTCACAATTTCGTGCACCAACATATAAGCAATTATAGCACAAAACCTCATGAAAATGCATCAAATTACTCATGGTTGATTGAATCTAAATACACATGAATTTCCACCCAAATGGCTTACTTGTAACCCAAGAAAGTGTATAAAACCTATTAAAAACAAAGGAAAAAGGCTAGTAAAACTAGGCTAAGATGCCTTGGCATCACAACACCAAACTTAAATCTTGCTTGTCTCCAAGCAGGCATCAAACATAAGAGAGAATGACATGAAACAGAGAAGTGTGCATATCCTTATTGAGCATATAGTTGAATTTAGTCCATGGGGTTTGTATGCAGACAATGGTGGTTCATTTATTGCTTGCTGTTACATAAGAGATGTTTCCTCAAAGGTTTACTAAGTTTGCTGCTATAAGGCTTTACTTTGGCTTGTTCCCTTGCTAACGTTTCCTTCTTTGTTTTGCTCAGAGAGCTTATTATTCTTTGAAGGCTTGGTGGAAAATGTTGCAGCAGCCTTTGGCTTAATTTTTGCTCAACATTCCTTCACCACAGACACATGGCTCACCCTTTTCTTCCTAGGATCATTGATGCCCAGCATCTCTTTGGATAACTAAGTGTTTTGTAGCTAGGTTGCTCTTTATTGTGAACTTTCAGTTGGCAATCCCAAATCGATTGATCTCAGTGGCCAAGTTTTGAAATACTCCTCAGAACTTACTTGTCCAAGCATATCCTAATACAAAAATACCACAGGCATGTGTCCTTGGGTCCAAGCTATTGGTGCCTAGCCTTATTGTTTATTTTCTTTGCCACTTTTGGCTTTTTCTCTTCCTTTTTCTTTTTGTTATTTCATTCTCAAGGGATCCTAAATGATACAAGCCTTTATAACAACAAACCAGTTCACACTTCAAAGAACATATAATTATGCAGCATTTATTTTATGAGCCATACATTAAATCAACAAATACCACCACTGACTTTCATTCTCACTTTTGCAACATTGGATATTTACTTCCTAATTCAAACACTTCTCTTTTATTGAATTAAAAAGGCACAAGGGACAAAGCATGCATTTAGTCAAGTGAAAGTGAATAAACACAAGAACACACTTAAGCTAGCATACTTATTGCAAAGTTAAACAGACAAGATGCAAAAACTATTAAAGAAAAATTTACTATCAACTAAACAAGCATACTCTTTCTTTATTGAATGTGATAAGCAAAGAGCAATTTCATCTTTCAACCAAATAAACACTTTAGTAAGACATACAAGAATTCCCAATTTAAAGTACTTCTTTAACAACAAAGATTAAGTGTAGATACAACCTTTCGGGTTGCCGCTTTTCATTCTTCCTTCTATTGTATCCCTTTTGAGTCATAATGCAAATTGTCTTCAAATGTTGGCTAGTTTCCTGCATAATTCTCAAAATTTGCTTGCTTCTCAAGCCCTTAAGTGAATGGTTAGTATGCATGAATTGGGTGTGTCTTTTGGATTTATTTTGGTGTGGGAACACCAAACTTAATTCCTTGCCACTACCTCTGATGCAACAAGTTAACCAATTATGAATTCTCTTGGTCTTGCTAAAGGTTATGGAACTAAAAATTAGAAGGCAATGAAATGGTTCTGTGATTTGTCTGATTGCTTGGATCTAGCATTCTGCAGGAAGTGAGAGTGTACTTTTAGAAAAAAATATTGGTGGAACACCAAACTTAAAATCTTTCATTCTCCCTTAAATTGTTTTGGTGTGCAACACCAAAATTAGATCCTTGCAATACAGACAAAACTACTCAACCTTTTTATTGAACTAGCTATGAAAAGGAAACTACTTCAGGTTGGGTTGCCTCCCAACAAGCACTTCTTTATTGTCATTAGCTTGACATCCTTTGTTCTTGCTTAGCTTAGGTTCTGAACCTCTTTTTCTTTGTCCCATTGTCCTCCTAAGTAAGGCTTTGCTCTGTGACCATTTGCTGTGAAATGACTCTTTGTTGCTTCATCTAGCAATTCAAGGCTTCCATAAGGAAAAACCTTTGTCACCAAGTATGGACGAGTACACTTAAACTTAAGTTTGCCAGGGAAAATCTTGAGTCTTGAGTTATACAGGAGTACTTGCTGTCCTGGTTTGAATTCCTTCTTTAAGATCTTCTTGTCATGCCACCTCTTGGCTTTTTCCTTGTATATCTTAGCATTTTCATAGGCTTCTAGCCTAAATTCATCTAACTCATTTAGTTGTAATAACCTTTTCTCCCCTGCTGCCTGAGAATCAAGAAGCCCAAAAAGCTTTGTGTTCAAGTTCTATAGGGAGGTGGCAAGACTTGCCATTCAATAGCTGAAAGGGGGACTTTCCAATGGGGGTTTTGAAAGCTATCCTGTATGCCCAGAGTGCATCTTCTAGCTTCCTAGCCCAGTCCTTTCTTGTGCTTCCCACTGTTTTCTCTAAGATCCTCTTCAACTCCCTATTTGCAAATTCAACCTGGCCATTAGTCTGAGGGTGGTATGGTGTAGCTACTTTATGAATTACTCCATATTTGTGGAGGAGTTTCTCCATCTGTTTGTTGCAGAAATGACCACCACCATCACTAACAAGACCCTTGGGCACTCCATATCTGGTGAAAATGTGCTTTTTAAGGAATTGAAGGACAATCTGTGCATCACAGGTGGTTGTGGCTATAGCTTCCACCCACTTTGAGACATATTCCACTGCCACCAAAATGTATCTGAAAGAGTAGGAAGGGGGAAAGGGTCCCATGAAATCAACTCCCCATAGATCAAATAGCTCTACTTCCAGAATAAAATTTTGAGGCATCTCATTCCGTCTTGTCAACCCTCCAGCTCTTTGGCATTCATTGCACTGGTGAACAAACTCTCTGGCATCCTTGAAGATAGTTGGCCAATAGAAGCCACTCTGCAGTATCTTTGCGGCTGTTCTCTCTAGTCCAAAGTGTCTACCATAGGCTGAACCATGGCAATGCCACAATATATCTCTCATTTCGTTTTCAGGGACACACCTCCTAATTACTCCATCAGAGCATCTCTTGAATAAGAAAGGTTCATCCCACAAGAACCTTCTTGCTTCATGAATTAGTTTCTTCACTTGTTGCTTGGAAAATTCTTGAGGTATCTTCCTTCCCACCTTGTAGTTTGCTATGTCGGCAAACCAAGGTGCTTGCTGAACTTGAAACAGGTGCTCATCAGGGAAATTCTCATTCACTTGCTGTGGTCTATCCTGACTGGCTTTTTGTGGCACTCTTGATAAATGATCTGCTACTTGATTCTCACTTCCCTTTCTATCTCTTACTTCAATATCGAACTCTTGCAGCAACAACACCCACTAATAAGCCTTGGTTTTGAATCTTGTTTAGACATTAAATACTTGAGAGCAGCATGGTCAGTGTATACTATAACCTTTGAACCAATCAAGTATTGTCTAAACTTATCAAATACATATACAATTGTCAAAAGCTCTTTCTCAGTTGTGGTATAATTTTTTTGTGTTTCATTTAACACTTTGCTGGCATATTATATGACATGGTGTAGCTTGTCTTTCTTTTGCCCCAACACAGCACCAATAGCAAGGTCACTTGCATCACACATAAGTTTAAAAGGTAGTTTCCAATCAGGGGGTGTGATAATTGGTGCTGTAATGAGTTTTCTCTTTAAGGTTTCGAAGGCATATTTGCAGGTGTCATCAAAGATGAAAGGGCTATCAAGCATTAGCAAGTTGCTCAATGGTTTTGCTATTTTTGAAAAATCTTTGATGAACCTCCTGTAAAAGCCAGCATGCCCAAGAAAGCTCCTTATTGCTTTCACATTAACAGGTATAGGAAGTTTTTCAATAATTTCTATTTTAGCTTTATCAACTTCTATACCTTTTCATGAAACTTTATGCCCGAGAAATATCCCTTTAGGAACCATAAAATAGCATTTCTCCCAATTTAATACCAGGTTAGTTTCTTGGCATCTTTTCAAAACAACAGTTAAATGATGCAGACAAGTGTTAAATGAATTGCCAAAGACAGAAAAATCATCCATGAAGACTTCTAAAAATTTTTCCACCATATTAGAGAAAATGGAAAGCATACACCTTTGAAAGGTGGCTGGGGCATTGCTGATGAGCGGATAATTTATACGCTTTTTGGCATTGTTTTTAGTATGTTTTTAGTAGAATCTAGTTACTTTTAGGGATGTTTCTATTAGTTTTTATGTTAAATTCACATTTCTGGACTTTAGTATGAGTTTTTGTGTTTTTTTGTGATTTCAGGTATTTTCTGGCTGAAATTGAGGGACTTGAGCAAAAATCAGATTCAGAGGTTGAAGAAGGACTGCTGATGCTGTTGGATTCTGACCTCCCTGCACTCAAAGTGGATTTTCTGGAGCTACAGACCTCAAAATGGCACGCTTCTAATTGCGTTGAAAAGTAGACATCCAGGGCTTTCCAACAATATATAATAGTCTATACTTTGGCCGAGTTTAGACGACGTAAAATGGCATTGAACGCCAGTTCTACGCTGCTGTCTGGAGTTAAACGCCAGAAACACGTCACAAGCCAGAGTTGAACGCCAGAAATACGTTACAAACTGGCGTTCAACTCCAAGATTGACCTCTACACGTGTAACATTCAAGCTCAGCCCAAGCACACACCAAGTGGGCCCCGGAACGAATGTGATGAACGTGACAATCATCATCATTCCCCCACGAACGCGTGCCTGACAACCACTTCCGTTCCACCTTAGATTGAATGAGTATCTCTTGGATCTCTTAATCAGAATCTTCGTGGTATAAGCTAGATTGATGGCGGCATTCATCAGAGTCCGGAAAGTCTAAACCTTGTCTATGGTATTCCGAGTAGGACTCTGGGATTGAATGACTGTGACGAACTTCAAACTCGTGAGTGCTGGGCGTAGTGACAAATGCAAAAGGAGGGTGAATCCTATTCCAGCATGATCGAGAACCTCAGATGATTAGCCGCATTGTGACAAAGCATTTGGAACATTTTCACAAGAGGATGGGATGCAGCCATTGACAAGGGTGATGCCTCCAGACGATTAGCCATGCAGTGACAGCGCATCGGACCATTTTCACATAGAGGATGAAAAGTAGCCATTGATAACGGTGATGATATATTTTTCTTCAGAATTTTTAAGAATGAATTCTAGTGTCTTGAGTCAATTTCAAGTTAGAAAAAAAATATTTTGTGTTTCTTGTTTGAGTCTTGAGTCAATTTCAAGTTTGGTGTCAATTGTATGTTCATCTTGCATTTTTTCGAAAAATTCATGCATTCATAGTGTTCTTCATGATCTTCAAGTTGTTCTTGGTAAGTCTTCTTGTTTGATCTTGATGTTTTCATGTTTTGTGTCTTTTCTTGTTTTTCATATGCATTCTTGCATTCATAGTGTCTATACATGAAAAATTTTTAAGTTTGGTGTCTTGCATGTTTTCTTTGCAATAAAAATTTTTCAAAAATAAGTTCTTGATGTTCATCTTGACATTCAAAGTGTTCTTGGT
>NC_029788.2:70358371-70359400 GCF_000816755.2 Arachis ipaensis
TCAGGAAAGCAGAGGTTCAGAGGAACGAATGCATCTCCATACGCTTATCTGAAATTCTCACCAATGATTTACATAAGTGTTTCTATCCTTATTTTATTATTAATTTTCGAAAACCCCATTACTATTTTATATCCGCCTGACTGAGATTTACAAGGTGACCATAGCTTGCTTCATACCAACAATCTCCGTGGGATTCGACCCTTACTCACGTAAGGTATTACTTGGACGACCCAGTGCACTTGCTGGTTAGTTGTATCGAAGTTGTGACAAATTATGAATTGAGATTAGAGCACCAAGTTTTTGGAGCCATTACCATAGATCACAATTTCGTGCATCAAGTTTTTGGCACCGTTGCTGGGGATTGTTCGAGTTTGGACAACTGACGGTTCATCTTGTTGCTCAGATTGGGTAACTTTCTTTTTGTTTTCTTTTCAAAAAGTTTTCAAAAATCTTTCAAAAATTTCTCCTTTGTTTTCAAAAAAAAAATAAAAAAATAAAAAAAAATGTTTTTAAAAATATATTTTTTCTTCAGAATTTTTAAGAATGAATTCTAGTGTTTCATAAAGCATGTTTAAGCGTGGTTGGCTGTAAAGCCACGACTATAGGGCACGTTAGGCATGTCATGTCTGAGTTACATACTAAAGCTTGGCTGGCTATTAAGCCATGCCTGACCCTTTGATTGGAGCTTTAGACTAAAGAACATAAGATTCCTGGAATTCATATTAAAAATTTTGGAATCCTTATTTTTCTTTCTCAAAATGATTTTCGAAAAAATTAAAAGAAAATACAAAAAAAATATTCATAAAATCATAAAAATCAAAAATATTTTTGTGTTTCTTGTTTGAGTCTTGAGTCATGTTATAAGTTTGGTGTCAATTGCATGTTCATCTTGCATTTTTTCGAAAAATTCATGCATTCATAGTGTTCTTCATGATCTTCAAGTTGTTCTTGGTAAGTCTTCTTGTTTGATCTTTGCATTTGCATGTTTTGTGTCTTTTCTTGTTTTTCATATGCATTCTTGAAATCTTA
>NC_029788.2:70360121-70361297 GCF_000816755.2 Arachis ipaensis
ATCACAAAATAAATGAAAAATTTAGAAACAGAATCAAAAACAGCGGAAGAAAAATCACACCCTGGAGGAAGCACCTGTCTGGCGTTCAACGCCAGAACAGAGCATGGTTCTGGCGCTGAACTCCCAAAATGGGCAGTATCTGGGCGCTGAACGCCCAAAATGGGCAGCATCTGGGCGCTGAACGCCAGAATTGCACCCTGGAGAAGAGCTGGCGCTGAACGCCCAGAACAAGCATGGTTCTGGCATTCAACGCCAGAGATGGGCAACAAATGGGCGTTGAACGCCCAAAATGGGCACCAACCTGGCGCTGAACACCCAGAGTTGTGTGCAAGGGCATTTTACATGCCTAATTTGGTGCAAGGTTGTAATTCCTTGAACACCTCAGGATCTGTGGACCCCACAGGATCATCTCAGGATCTGTGAATCTCACAGGATCCCCACCCACCTCACCCTCTCTCTCTCCATTCATGGTCATCCCTTCTGTTTTCCATTCACCACTCACATCCATAGACACATCCCTCTATCTCCTCCATCTCTTCTTCTTCTTCATCTATTCTTTCTTCTCTTGCTCGAGGGCGAGCAATATTCTAAGTTTGGTGTGGTAAAAGCATAAGCTTTTTTTTTCCATTACCGTTAATGGCACCTAAGGCCAGAGAAACCTCAAGAAAGAGGAAAGGGAAGACAAATGCTTCCACCTCTGAGCCATGGGAGATGGAAAGATTCATCTCACAAGCCCATCACTAAGAAAAGGATGGAGCAAACAAGAGAGCACATTCATGAATCTCAACAGGCACATGAAGAAGCTCATCATCAAGAAATCCCTGAGATACATCAAGGGATGCACTTGCCTCCACAGAATTTTTGGGAGCAAATCAACACCTCCCTAGGAGAATTAAGTTCCAACATGGGACAATTAAGGGTGGAACATCAAGAACACTCCATCATCCTTCATGAAATTAGAGAAGATCAAAAAGCAATGAGGGAGGAGCAACAAAGAAAAGAAAGAGACATAGAAGAGCTCAAGGACATCATTGGTTCCTCAAGAAAGAAATGCACCCATCACTAAGGTGGACTCATTCCTTATTCTTACTTTCCCTGTTTTTCATTTTCTATGTTAAGTGCTTATCTATGTTTGTGTCTTCATTACATGATCATTAGTAGTTAGTAACTATGTCT
>NC_029788.2:70361402-70381566 GCF_000816755.2 Arachis ipaensis
AGCTATGTTTCATTGATAGTTTGGAATTTATAGTATATTCTCTTCTTTTTATCCTATTTGATTTTTAGTTGCTTGGGGACAAGCAACAATTTAAGTTTGGTGTTGTGATGAGCGGATAATTTATACGCTTTTTGGCATTGTTTTTAGTATGTTTTTAGTAGGATCTTGTTACTTTTAGGGATGTTTTCATTAGTTTTTATGTTAAATTCACATTTCTAGACTTTACTATGAGTTTGTGTATTTTTCTATGATTTCAGGTATTTTCTGGCTGAAATTGAGGGACTTGAGCAAAAATCAGATTCAGAGGTTGAAGAAGGACTGCTGATGCTGTTGGATTCTGACCTCCCTGCACTCAAAGTAGATTTTCTGGAGCTGCAGAACTCAAAATGGTACGCTTCCAATTGCGTTGAAAAGTAGACATCCAGGGCTTTCCAGCAATATATAATAGTCCATACTTTGGCCGAGTTTAGATGACGTAAAAGGGCGTTGAATGCCAGTTCTACGCTGCTGTCTGGAGTTAAACGCCAGAAACACGTCACAAGCCAGAGTTGAACGCCAGAAATACGTTACAAACTGGCGTTCAACTCCAAGATTGACCTCTACACGTGTAACATTCAAGCTCAGCCCAAGCACACACCAAGTGGGCCCCGGAAGTGGATTTATACATCAATTACTTACTTCTGTAAACCCTAGTAACTAGTTTAGTATAAATAGGACTTTTTACTATTGCATTAGACATCTTATGATCATATTTTTATCATGTGATCTCGTTTTGGGGGCTGGCCATTCAGCCATGCCTGGACCTTTCACTTATGTATTTTTAACGGTAGAGTTTCTACACTCCATAGATTAAGGTGTGGAGCTCTGCTGTTCCTCAAAGATTAATGCAAAGTACTACTATTTTTTTATTCAACTCAACTTATTCCGCTTCTAAGATATTCATTCGCACTTCAACCCGAATGTGATGAACGTGACAATCATCATCATCGTTACTCACGTAAGGTTTATTACTTGGACGACCCAGTGCACTTGCTGGTTAGTTGTATCGAAGTTGTGAATGAAAAATGATTTATTAAGACGTGCGTACAGAGTTTTTGGCGCCGTTGCCTGAGATCACAATTTCGTGCACCAATTACATAGCCCAAAGGGCATCCTTCTGTAGGCGAAAACTCCAAATGGACATGTGAAGAAAGTCTTTTCTTGATCCTTAGGATCCACCACTATTTGATTGTATCCAGAATACCTATCCAAGAAGCAATAATAGGCATGGCCGGCCAATATTTCCAGCATCTGATCAATGAATGGGAGATGAAAGCTATCTTTCCTTGTAGCATCATTTAATCTTCTATAATCTATACACATCCTCCATCCAGTCACTGTCCTAGTGGGGATCAACTCATTCTTCTCATTAGTGATGACTGTCATTCCTCCTTTTTTTGGTACAACTTGAACCGGGCTCACCCATGAGCTGTCAAAGATTGGAAAGATTATCCCAGCATTCTATAACTTCATGACCTCTTTTTGAACTACCTCCTTCATGGTTGGGTTGAACCATCTTTGGGGTTGAACTACAGGCTTTGATTCTTCTTCCAACAAAATTTTGTGCATACAAATGGCTGGGCTAATGCCTTTGATGTCTTCAATTGTCCACCCCAAGGCTGTTTTGTGAGCTTTCAGCACTTCAATTAACCTTGCTTCTTCTTCTATATTCAAGGAGGAGTTAATGATCACTGGCAGGGCCTCTTCTTCTCCAAAAAACACATATTTGAGGTGAGGGGGAAGGGGCTTCAACTCCTGTTTTGGCTTCTCTTTCTCCTTATCTTTAATGGAGATTTCTACCACTTTCTCTTCTTGTTCCTCCTCCACTTCTTCTCCATGTTGCTCTTGACAGGTGGCCTCTAACATTTCCTCAATCAGACTTTCTATCATATCTACTTTCATGTAGTTCTCTTGTTCAGGGGGGTGTTGCATTGATTTAAAAACATTAATGACCATTTGCTCATTGTGCACCCTGAAGATCATCTCTCCCTTCTCTACATCAATAATGGCTCTGATGCACGGAAAACTTGTCTCATAACAAATTTCCTTCGGCAAGTGTACCGAATTTGTCGTCAAGTAATAACTCACAAAAGAGTGAGGTTGAATCCCACAGAGATTAACGAATTAAGCAATCAATGGTTAATTGATTATCCTAGTTAGACGAATCAGATTTGAATGATGAGCAGCAGGAAGTGTAAATAACATGAATGTAAAGGAAAAATTATAAAGTGCAGAAAAGTAAAATAGCAAGAAAAGTAAATGTAAGAACTAAAAATAAAATGAACATTGGGATCAAGAGATATTGCAATCCTCAGGATCAAGTTCATTCTCATCAAACTTAGTGTCCACCCCATACTATTATATATTGTTGGAAAGCCCTGAATGTCTACTTTCCAATGCCTTTTTAAGCGCATCATTTGGAGCTGTACAACTCGAGTTACACTTCTTGGAAGGTGAAGAGGACAGCTGGCCTTACTACAGGTTGATACCATGTTCATCTTTGCATTTTCGGGGCAGGTTTTCTCCCTCAAATTTAGTGTCCATCATGTAGTGTCATATATGCTTAGAAAGCTCTGGAATCCTACTTTCCAATGCCACTAGAATCACCTTTTTTGGAGTTTTGTGGCTCAAGTTATTTATGTTTGAAGAAGGCATGGTCAGGCTGCCAGGTGGGACTTTTGCCCACGTTAACTACCACGTTAATCTAGTTAACGTGGAAGCTAACGTGGGTCTTTTTGTTTCGCAAACGTTATTGGAGATCACCTTTTCCACTAACGTTGGCATCTCCCTTTCCTTCCACGTTAGTTCCCACGTTAATCTAACTAACGTGGAGACTAACGTGGATCTTCTAGCCTTCGCAAACGTTAGTGGCACTCTCTTTTTCTACTAACATTGGCATATACCCCTTTCACAAGCGTTATTGGGGCTCACCTTCCCCATTAACGTTTCTTGGTGTCTTTTGTCCCTACGTTAAAGTTCACGTTAGCGTAGCTAATGTGACTCTTAACGTGGGTCTTCCTTGCTATCGTTCCATGCTCTCCTTCTTCAAAGTTAATGCCACTAACTTTTCTCACTAACGTTGGGGCTTTCCTTCCTTCCACGTTAGTGCCCACGTTAGTGTAACAAACGTAGCCACTAATGTGGCTCTTCTCTTCTTCTTTTGGCCTGAAATCAATCAAACAAAGTGCATCGAAGTCTTGCTCTTAATCATGGGATCATGCATCATCCAATTTATCATATAATTCATGCAAAATCCTCATGAAATTATGTAAAGTGCACAATGTATGCTTTAATCAAGATATAAGTAAATATCTACCCAAAACTAGCTTATTTTCTAAGAAAATGCATGAAACTACCTTAAAAACAGTAAAGAAAAGGTCAGTGAAACTGGCCAAAATGCCCTAGCATCACAACACCAAACTTAAAGCTTGCTTGTCTCTAAGCAAGTACTGGAACAAAAGAATGATGAATGGAATGCCAAGAGAAAATGAGTCATTCTTGTGGAAGTCATGTCCCTGGTTTTATGGTGGTTTCATGCATAGCAACTTAGGTTTATTCCTTCACTGGCTTTCAGACCTTTATCATGTCGTAGAATACTCACTTTGCTTGTATCCCATGAGACTTTTATTCATTGATCCCTTTTGTTTCTTGTCAATTCAGGGCTTATTTGTGTTCTTAGGCTAAGTCGCTTTGTAAGGGGGCAACTCTTTAAAATAAGCTTTCAGTCAACACTCCTGAACCAGTTGGTTCAAGGTGCTAGGTGTTGAAACACCCCTACGGACTTACTTCCTCAAGTCTCTCCCCCATACATACACACCACAGGCACATGGTTTGTTTATTTTCTTTTCTTGAGACCTTGGTGTCCAGCACCTCTTTAGGTTACTAAATGCTCTGTAGTGAGGGTTACTCTTGATAGTGGACTTTCAGCTGATAATCCTGAGTTAGTTAACCCAAGTTACCAAGTGATAAGGCACCCCTAAGAGCTTATTCATCCAAGTAAATCCCTCACACAGGAACACCACAGACACATGCCTCGAGATTAAAACCATTGGTGCCTAGCCTTATTGCTTACTCTTTTTTTCTTTTATTTTTTTCCACTTTCATTGTTCTTTCCCTTTTTCTTATTAGGATCTTATTATTTAGCTAGTCTCATGGGGTGTGTTCAAAGCATATGATTCAGGACAGATAGTTGTCTTCCCACCTTGTGGTTGAACCAACTTAGCTAACTTATGACCACACCACAAACTCAGGAACTTACTCCATAGTATGAACTCTACTCTGGTCTTTTATAAAACACTCATTCTCTTTTCATTTGATTTAAAATGGACAAGCATACTAGTAAGCAAAGTAAGGATGCAGTAATGACATTCAGACTAGAAAACATAGCCTTAATCAATAAAAAGTTTAAAAAATAGAATTGAATCACCATCCTTTTGTTAGTGTTCATGTTGATTGCCTTTACCACCTTGATTTCAGGATTTGGGTATTGTATGATGGGTGGAGCATCCTCTTCATCAAAAACTTCTTGAATTGGTGGTTCAATGAACTCACCCTTTATGCAACTCTCTATTTCATTGGAGTGTGGGCTACCTTGATTGACTTCCTCCCTTTCTTCTACATGATATTGCATTGTGTCTTTTGGGAGTGAGTTTGCATGTTCCTTTGTCACCACTAGTAGTCTCTGTGGGTATTGAGTCTTGGGCTTATATACTCTCACAACCTTCTCCTTCTTCATAGAAATCTCACTTGGTATAGGTTCCTCTTTTTCTTGTTCTTCTGATTGCTCCCTTGTTTTTGACCCTTGAATGAATTCCTCTATTTCTGAAGAGAGTGAAGTGGACTCTCTTTGTGATCTCAGCTCTTCAATGAATTGTTCTTCAGAATAGAGTTGTGCATTCTGTCTCAATTTTTTGTCATGGTCTTTTTTTGCTATTTTCTCCTCTTCGATTGTCTTTATTATCTCTTCAAGGAGGAGTTCTATCCTAATGAGTCTCTCTTCTTCTCTACTTCTTTTGAGCTCTTCCATGAAGAGTTCCATCCTAGCAAGTCTATCTAAAGGTGGTTGGGTAGGTTGTAATGGTTGGGCGGGGTTGGTTTGTGAATGGAATTGGTTGTTTTGTGGTTGTGTGTTCCGAAAGTGGTATGACTCTTGTGGGTAGTGGATTGAGTTTTATGGATGGTGAAATAAGTTGTATGGATTTGGAAAAGACTTTTGTGCTGAGGCATACTCAAATGATGAAGAATTTAGGCATGTAAAACTTGGAGGTGAGGTTGTATAATTGAGAGGTGATGGCTCTTGATGAATGGGGTATGAATGAGTAAAATCTCTTTGATTATGATCTTCCCAGCCACAACTTGAGTAGTGATTAATTTCACCAAAATATGGACCATTTTGTGGCTCTGGAAAGTACCACATTTCATGTTCTTGATACTCCCACCCACCATGAGCATAGTAGAGTGAATCATTCTGTGGTGGTGGAGAGTTTCCCATGAAATTTGATCGACTAAAATACGATGGATGCTCCTTTCCTTCCTGCAAAAAGCTCTATCTCAAACAATAATCACCAAAAGAAATTGGAAGCTCCATTGTCATAGATGAGGAAATTTCCAGTGAGGCAATATCACAAACAGTTAGTTAGCAAAAGAAAATAAAGAAATAGAAGAAAACAAAGACAAAAGAAAAGTGTCTAATCTAGTAAATCAATCAACCGGTAGTTTGTTAATCACAATTAATCCCCGGCAACGGCGCCATAAACTTGATGCACGGAAAACTTGTCTCATAACAAATTTCCTTCGGCAAGTGTACCGAATTTGTCATCAAGTAATAACTCACAAAAGAGTGAGGTTGAATCCCACAGAGATTAACGGATTAAGCAATCAATGGTTAATTGATTATCCTAGTTAGACAAATCAGATTTGAATGATGAGCAGCAGGAAGTGTAAATAACATGAATGTAAAGGAAAAATTATAAAGTGCAGAAAAGTAAAATAGCAAGAAAGTAAATGTAAGAACTAAAAATAAAATGAACATTGGGATCAAGAGATATTGCAATCCTCAGGATCAAGTTCATTCTCATCTTTTCCTCAATCAATGCATTCATTGATCTCCTTGGCAATCTTAAGTGATCGAATTACAATTCCTTGTAATTCAATCTCTCAAATCTTGATCAATAGCCAATTCCTTGGTCAATTACTCATGAGAAGAGATGAAGTATGGTCACCGATTATACCACATGCATTTCTCAACTCAAGTGTTGGAAGGATTATAGTCACATATCCATCCACACCCAATTTGGTCCAGCATGAGAAAGCATTTTTAGCATGATCTCTTCATTCCTCTTTCAAGGTTCAGAAGAGATCCAAGTATGAATAGTTTCTTTTCCAAGATAACTACCCAATTGGATGAAGATCAAAAGCTCTCTAGTAAAATCAAGAGGAAAGAAAGAAGAAGAAGAATAAGAACTACACTTAATCCATTGAATCACAATAGAGCTCTCTAACCCAATGTAAAGAGTTAGTTGATCATTGCTCTACAAAAATAGAAAAGAAAGAAAGTGCAGAAAAGTAAAGATGAAGATTTAAACTGAAATTGAAAATTCAACATTCATAAATGAAAATTACAACTAAAAGAAAGAGAAGGAAAAGTGTGTGAGGGGAGGGAGTCCGAAGACCCCTCTTCAATCCCCCATTCCAGGATATTTTCAATGTAAAGACTAAGGCCTTTATATAGGCTCTCCTAAATTATAAAATGAAATTAAAAGCAAATTACAATTAAATAAAAATTCCTATTTTAGATGCTTCTTGTGGTCTTGATTGGTTGACAATTGTGGGCTTGATTGCTTGAGCTTTGAAGTGGACTTGAGAGAGAAGTGAGTCAAGTTGAGGTCCAGGTGCTAAAGTTAGTGCTAAAGTTAGCCACACTAACGCTACAAGTGTGGCGTTAGTACTAAAGTTATTGTGGCTAACGTTGCACTTGCTGCCCAGTTGGTGTTTTTAGGGCTTAAAAGATGCCTCTTGTTTGTACTCCAATTTCATGCCCACTACAGAGTATTATATATTGTTGGAAAGCTCTGAATGTCAGCTTTCTAACACAACTGATATCACCTCAATTGGACCTCTGTAGCTCAAGTTATGCTCCTTTGAAGTGGACATGGTCGCTGGCATAGTCGCTAGCGTTACTGGAAAACTTGAGTGCCAATAACCCTAGCGATCAAGGCTTCATTATTGCCAGTTTCTGGAGCTCAAAAAGCCTTGAATGTCTACTTTCCAATGCCTTTGGAAGCGCATCATTTGGAGCTCTACAACTCGAGTTACACTTCTTGGAAGGTGAAGAGGTCAGCTGGCCTTACTACAAGTTGATACCATGTTCATCTTTGCATTTTTGGGGCAGGTTTTCTCCCTCAAATTTAGTGTCCACCATGTAGTGCCATATATGCTTAGAAAGATCTGGAATCCTACTTTCCAATGCCACTGGACTCACCTCATTTGGAGTTTTGTGGCTCAAGTTATTCTTGTTTGAAGAAGGCATGGTCAGGCTGCCAGGTGGGACTTTTGCCCACGTTAACTACCACGTTAATCTAGTTAACGTGGAAGCTAACGTGGGTCTTTTTGTTTTGCAAACGTTAGTGGAGATCACCTTTTCCACTAACGTTGGCATCTCCCTTTCCTTCCACGTTAGTTCCCACGTTAATCTAACTAACGTGGAGACTAACGTGGATCTTCTAGCCTTCGCAAACGTTAGTGGCACTCTCTTTTTCTACTAACGTTAGCATATACCCCTTTCGCAAGCGTTATTGGGACTTACCTTCCCCATTAACGTTGCTTGGTGCCTTTTTTCCCTACGTTAGAGTTCATGTTAGCGTAGCTAACGTGACTCTTAACGTGGGTCTTCCTTGCTATCGTTCCATGCTCTCCTTCTTCAAAGTTAATGCCACTAACTTTTCTCACTAACATTGGGGCTTTCCTTCCTTCCACGTTAGTGTAACTAATGTAGCCACTAACGTGGCTCTTCTCTTCTTCTTTTGGCTTGAAATCAATCTAACAAATTGCATCAAACTCTTGCTCTTAATCATGGGATCATGCATCATCCAATTTATCATATAATTCATGCAAAATCCTCATAAAATCATGTAAAGTGCACAATGTATGCTTGAATCAAGATGTAAGTGAATATCTACCCAAAACTAGCTTATTTTCTAAGAAAATGCATGAAACTACCTTAAAAACAGTAAAGAAAAGGTCAGTGAAACTGGCCAAAATGCCCTGGCATTAGGCTCTGGCTGTGGCTAGAAATGGCCTTCCTAAGATGATTGAATTGTTTCCTTCCTCTTCTGTGTCTAAAATCACAAAATCCACAGGGAAGATAAACTCCCCCACTTTTACTAAGAGATTTTCCACAATTTCATTGGGTGTCTTGATTGATCTATCAGCCATTACCAATGACATCCTGGTGGGTTTTAGTTCATCTATGGAAAGCTTTCTCATCATTGAGAGGGGAATTAAGTTGATACTAGCACCAAGGTCACAGAGAGCTTTATTGAGAATCATTTTTCCAATGGTGCATGAGACTACAAAGCTCCCTGGATCTTTGAGCTTTGGTGGAATACCCCTTTGAATCACAGCACTACATTTCTCGGTGAGTAACACAGTCTCCTTCTTAAGCCAACTTCTCTTTTTATTAATAAACTCTTTCAGAAATTTGGCATATAGAGGCATCTGCTCCAATACCTCAGCCAAAGGAATGTTTATCTCTAACATCTTGAAAGTCTCAAGGAACTTATGAAAGTGTTGATCCTTTGCTTCTTTGTTGAATCTTTGGGGATGTGGCAGTGGAGGTGTAAAGCTCTTCTCTGCTTGCTACTGTCCTTGGGTTTGTTCCTCCTTTTCTCCCCTTGAATTATGTAGCTGGCTGTCCTTCTCTTTGAGCTTCTCCAGGACATTTTTGCTTATTGTCATGTCCTTGTTGCTAGCTTCCTCTTTCTCTGTTGGCTCTTTGTTGCTTTCTTTAGGCTTCTTGGTTGCTTCTTTGTTGTCCACCAATATCTTTTCACTCCTTAGCTGTATAGCTTTGCACTCCTCTTTTGGATTAGAAATGGTGTCGCTTGGTAATGAGCTTGATGGCCTTTCAATTGTAATTTTCTTAGAAAGCTGTCCAATCTGCCTCTCCATATTCTTCATGGAAGTTTTCTGGTTCTTTGTTGTCATCTCTTGGTGCTTCATCATTTTCTCCATTAAGATCTCCAAGTTGGTGATCCTCTGAGAGTCTTGTGAGATTGGTTGGTTGTGAGATGTTGAGGGTTGATGGTAAGTGTTTTGATTGGTGGCTTGGTTATTGGATGGATGATGGTTAGAATTAGGGTAAGTATTTTGTGGTTTTCTGTATGTATTTTGGTTATTATTCTGCTGGTTGTTGTGGTTTGTGTTTTTCCAATTGTTTTGGTTTGAATTCATTTGCCATGGCTGTTGAGTATGAGTGTGATTGTCTCCCCATTTAAAGTTCGGATGGTTCTTCTAGGATGGGTTATAAGTGTCACTATAAACCTCATTGTGTCCAGAGCCTTGATTGTGCATGTAATTCACTTGTTCTTGCTGTTGATCTTCACAAGCTTCTTCACCTTGCCCCCATGTGGTTGATGGCTAACTTGTATTTACTGCTGCAACTTGGAGGCTATCAATCCTATTGGCCATTTGCTCAAATTATTGCTGAATCTGTTGCTGCATCATTTTGTTCTGAGTTAGGATTGAGTCTACTCCTTCCAACTCTATCACTCTTTTCCTTTGTGATGGTTGGCGTTGCCTTTGGTGAGCAAAGAAATATTGGTTGTTAGCTACCATATCAATGAGATTTTGGGCCTCCTCTGCAGTTTTCATGAGTTGCAAAGAGCCTCCAGCTGAGTGATCCAGTGCTTCTTGAGCCTTCAAAGTGAGTCCTTCAAAGAAGTTTTGAAGCTTGCCCATTCAGTGAACATGTCTGGTGGACATTTCCTGAGCAAAGCTGTGTATCTTTCCCATGCCTCATATAGAGTTTCAGCATCCAATTGTGTGAATGTTTGCACTTCAGTCATCAATCTAATAATCCTCTGAGGTGGGTAAAATTTTACAAGGAACTTACACACTAGATCCTCCCAAGTGTTGATGCTCTCTCTTGGAAATGTCTCCAACCATTGAGTAGCTTTGTCTCTGAGAGAGAATGGGAATAGCAACAGCTTGTAGATGTCTGAATGCACACCATTAGATTTGACAGTATCATATATCCTCAAGAAAGTGGATAAGTGTTGGTTTGGATCTTCAAGTGGCCCTCCTCCAAAAGAGCAATTGTTTTGGACCAAAGTGATGAGTTGTGGCTTCAATTCAAAGTTGTTTGCATTGACATTTGGGGTAAGAATGCTACTCCCACAATGTCTAGGATTTGCAAATGTATAGGAAGCCAAAACACTTCTCTGTGGTGGATTGTTGTTGTTGTTGGCTGCTCCTGCTGGTGGATTTGTTGGGTTTGTTGAGTGTTCCTCCATGTCTTGGAATTCTTCTTCTAAGTCCTCTTCTCCAACAATGCCTTTCTCTCTTTCTGCTCTTCTTAACCTCCGAAGGGTTCTCTTGTCTTGTTCACAAAAAGTGGGTATAGCTCCCCTTGTTCCTGACATACAACTAAAATATAAAAATCACATAAAACTAGAAAAATAGTAACACTTCAATCCATTGCTAGAGTGAAGTTTTGGTTAGCTTAGGCAAAAATTCAAACAGTTAATATGTTAGTTAAAAATAAAGAAAAAAAATGCATAATCTAGATCATCACCTCACTTAATCATTGTCAACCTAATCAATCCCCGACAACGGCATCAAAAACTTGATGTGTGGAAAATGATCCAACACAAAACTCACCGGCAAGTGTACCGGGTCGCATCAAGTAATAATAACTCACGTGAGTGAGGTCGACCCTACAGGGATTAAAGGATTGAGCAATTTTAGTTAGATGGTTGACTTAGTCAAGCGAACAAGAGTTGATTTGAGTGATTTGTATCCAACAGAAGCTAAATTTCATGGAATTTAAAAGGGAGAGGGATAATTGACAAGAATTTAAAGTGTAGAAGAATTAAAAGAGCTTAATCTTAAGGTGCAAGTAATGTAAATTGTAGAAACTTAGATTGCAAGAAATGTAAATAACTGAAACTTAAAGTGCAAGAAATGTAAATGGCTTGAATCATAAAAGGACTTGGGCACTGGGATTGCAGAAGTTAAACAAGCAAAAGTAAATGACAATTAATAAAGCAGTAGAAGGTGAATTGAGATGCAGCAGATCTAAACAAGAAAGGAAGAATTGCTTGTGGAAACATTCAGCAGATAAACTAAATAGAATTACAAGATCTCAGGGGTCAAAAGAGTAGAAAACCAAGCCTAGATCTCACTGCCTTCTGATGCACGAAAAACTTGTCTCTCAACAAATCTCCCTTCGGCAAGTGTACCGAAATTGTCGTCAAGTAAAAACTCACAATAGAGTGAGGTCGAATCCCACAGGGATTGATTAATCAAGCAACTTTAATTAGAAGAATGTTCTAGTTGAGCGAATCCAGAATTTGGGTTGAGAGTTGCAGAAAATAAAATGGCGGAAATGTAAATAACAGAAAAGTAAATGCTAGAATTAAAGGACTGGAAGTAAATGACTGAAAATAAAATGCAGAATTGTAAATGGGAAAAATGGGAATGCTGATAAAAGTAAATAGCAGAATTTAAAGAGAATGGGTAAGATCAGAGATGGGGAGTTCATTAGGCTTAGGAGATGTTGCAATTCTCTGGATCAAGTTCATTTTCATCTCTTCCTCAATCAATGCACTCATTGATCTCCTTGGCAATCTTAAGTGATTGAATTACAATTTCTGCAATCACTTTTCTCATTAACATTGCAAGTTACCTCCCCTTTTCTTGCTTCCTTTTGGTCCTAAAATCAAGCAATAAAGTGCATCAAAGCTCTAGTCCAAGTCNNNGTTTCATGCATAGCAACTTAGGTTCATTCCATTATTGGCTTTTAAACCTTTATCATGTCCCTAAACATCCACTTTGTTTATATCTCATGAGACTTTTATTCATTGATCCTTTTATTGTTATTTCAAGGGTTGTTTGTGTTATTTAGGCTAAGTGCTCTGTAAGGGGGCAACTCTTTAAGATAAGCTTTCAGCCAACACTCCCGAACCAGTTGGTTCAAGGTGCTAGGTGTTGAGACACCTCTAAGGACTTACTCCCTCAAGCCTATCCCCCATACATACACACCACAGGCATATAGTTTGTTTATTTTCTTTTCTTTAGACCTTGGTGTCCAGCACCTCTTTAGGTTACTAAATGCTCTGTAGTGAAGGTTACTCTTGATAGTGGACTTTCAGCTGATAATTTCGAGTTAGTTAACCCAAGTTACCAGGTGATAAGGCACCCCTAAGAGCTTATTCATCCAAGTAGATCTCTCACACAGGAGCACCACAGACACTTGCCTCAAGATTAAAACCATTGATGCCTAGCCTTATTGCTTATTCTTTCTCTTTTGTTTTTCACTTCCATTGTTCTTTCCCTTTTCTCTTCTTAGGATGTTGTTATTAACTTAGTCTCATGAGTGTATCCAAAGCAAAGTATTCAGGCCATATAATTGTCATCCCAGCCTTGTGGTTGAACCAACTTAGCTAACTTATGACTACCCCAAAGATTTATGAATGCACTTCCACAATATGAACTCTACTCTGGTCTTTTAAAAAAACATAATCATTCTCTTCTTCAATTGATTCAAAGGGACAAGCATACAAGTAAGTTAAGTGATGGTGCAGTAACATAAAGACTAGTGCACATAGACCTATTCAATACCACAAACTTAAAAGACATGATTGAAAAAGGTTTAACATAACATGGAAGCAAGTTCTATTTCATACAAGATCTTCCTTATTTTAAGACATAGAGAAAGATGGAACAAAGAAGGAACTCCACCACGTTTTACTATTGTGGATGTCCATGCTCTTTTCCTTGCTTGTCCTCCTTGTTTCCTCTTGTATTTCCTCGCATCCGTGCCAATCTTGCTTGCTTCCAATCCTCAAGTGCCTTCCTCACTGACTCATGACTCTCTTCCACCCTTTGTCTTTCCTTTCGTGCTAATTCATCCTTCATTTCGTCATACTTGGCTATTCCTGGATGCAATACTGGCAGCTGTCCCACTAAGTAACCAAGCCTGGCTTGAGTGTTGCTTGAGGGGGTTTGTGGCTTCGGGTAGATGAAGAGTGGGTTGGTTAAAGCAATGTGTGATGAAGGGTTTAGTGTGCCAATAGAAGTGTGGAGAGTGGGTTGGATTTGAATGTGAGGAGTGAGCATGCACTAAGGTTCACTTATATAAGAAAATCATGAGTGAATGAAGGGTGTGGATTGCATGAATGTTTACTAGATGGACGGATGGGGTTGTTTATGAAGGAAAGACAAGGATCATCACTTAATGAGAGTGATTGGTTCGGTCTTCAAGGGTCTTCTTTCTCCAATGTTGCATGGCAACGTTTTCCCATGCGTTCCCTCTTGAGACATGTGTGTAGTGCTCTTCATTAAGTGGCGAAATCTCCCCCATTTAATTGTCTAATCAATCCCTTTTCATGCTTCTTTTCCTTTCCTATAAAGATTTGAAATAAGGAAATTATTATCATAAAAAAATTAAACTCTACGGCTAGAATAAAATGAAAGAAAGGATTTGATTGTTTATTTATGAATTCCAACTCACTAACTAACTAACTATTGGTGGGTCCTTATATGCATTTTGGTGGCACCATGGGGTGACACCAAACTTAGTTTGAAGCAATGTGATGAAAAGTTTTGTTCAAAGCTCCCAAGACTAGCATGCATCTTGGTTTGCTTTGAACACCAAAACACCAAATCACTATATTCTGCATAAGAAGAATTTCACCAATTGTTTGTTAAGTTTGGGTTGAAGCTCATAAAGATTGACTTATTCATTATCATCTGAAAGCATATAAAACATGGGTTGCCTCCCATGAAGCGCTTCTTTAGCGTCACTAGCTTGACGTTTTTCCTTCATCATGGTGGTTGGTAGTGCTTAAAGTCCTCCCCTCTTGCTGTGGACTTGTATCTATTGGTTGGATCAATGATCTCCACATGTTCCAGGGAAAGAACTCTGTTGATAGTGAAGACCTTAGGTAACTGAGATGGTACAGTAGGGAGATTAGGGGAAATATCTGGGAAATAAGCTGAGACAACTCTATCCCCTGGAGAAAAATCTTCCGTAGGAATCTTCTTGTTCCTCTATTGCCTTGGTACCTTCTTCTTTGTTTCTTTTGAGGTTGCCTTCCCCTTGGTGACCTCTTTTCTCCAAGGAGTTGTGATGCTGTCTTCACCTGCCTCTAGAGGTTTGGGTTCCTCCAACTTTTCTTTAAGCTGTGGCAATTGCTGTTTTCCTTGTTTATCAATTGAGGGGGTTTCAGAATGAACTGGCTGTGCTTCAGTGCTTGTTTCCTCCATCAGTGTCTCCTTATCGTTTGTGCCTAGTTCCTTGTCCTCTTGATCTGTTTCTTGTGAGAGTTTGAAAACATTGAAGCTGAGTCGTTCATCATGGATTCTCAATATTAGCTCCCCTTTCTCTACATCGATAAGTGCTCTGGCCGTAGCTAGGAATGGTCTTCCCAATATGATTGGGTGAGTGAGACTCTCTTCCATGTCCAGAATGACAAAGACTGTTGGGAGAAAGTATTTTCCAACTTTTAGCAACACATTTTCCACCACTCCTATTGCTTGCTTTTGAGTTTTGTCAGCCAGTCTGATGATTACATCTGTGGGCATTATCTCATTAATCTGCAGCCTCTTCACCAGGGATAAAGGCAGTAAGTTGATGCTGGCCCCCAAATCACATAGTGCTCTATCGAACATAGTTTCACCTATGGCACAAGGGATGTGAAAACTCCCTGGGTCTCTTCTTTTTGTAGGCAGCTCAGGTTGAATAAGGGCACTACATTCCTTGTTCATCACTATAGTCTGGCCTCCTTTGAGTGAGCTTTTCCTGGGAAGAAGTTTCTTCACATACTTGATGAATACAGGCATTTGTTGAATTGCCTTGATGAATGGTATGTTTACATGCAGAGATGCAAACAAGTCTAGGAACCTTGAGTATATTCTCTTTCCCACAGCACCATTGAGCAGTTGAGGGAAGGGAGCATAGAGTTTCAGCAACTCTTGTTGTGAAATTTCTGGTTCTTTGTGCTCTCTATCCTCCTCTTTTGTTGAGTTGTCTTCAGGTTGTTTGCACATTTTGCCTTGCTTGTCTTCAATCTCTTGATCACTTGTAGTGACCATTTTGTAATCTTCCCAAGGCCAACAGAGCATCTACATTGTTTAGCTCCATCACTCCTCTTGTGTTCCCTCTTTCGGAAGCATAGAAGTAGTCATTTTCTGCTACTGTTTCAATAACATCTATGGCTTCCTCAATGATTTTCTTCTTGTTCAAGGATCCTCCAGATGAATGGTCCACGGCCTTCTTTGACTCATAAGAGAGCCCTTCATAGAAAATGTGCAGCTGGACCCATTCGTTGAACATGTCAGGTGGACACCTCCTTGTTAAGTCCTTGAACCTCTCCCATGCTTCATACAGAGTCTCACCATCTTGTTGCCTGAAAGTTTGAACCTCAGCTCTCAGCCTATTGATTCATTGAGGAGGGTAAAATCTTGCTAAGAATTTGTTCACCACATCTTCCCAAGTTGTCAAGCTCTCCCTTGGGAAAGATTCCAACCACTTGGCTGCTTTGTCCCTGAGTGAGAAAGGAAATAAGAGCAGTCTATAGGCGTCAGGATGGACACCATTAGATTTCACTGTGTCACATATTCTCAGAAAGGTGGTCAAATATTGATTGGGGTCTTCTTGAACACCTCCTCCAAACGAACAGTTGTTCTGAACAAGGGTGATGAGCTGTGGTATAAGTTCAAAGTTGTTGGCATGGATTGTTGGCTTTTGGATGCTACTTCCACAATTGCCTGGGTTTGGATTAATGTAAAAGCCCAAAACTCTTCTATCCTCCCCAGCATGATTTGCTCCACCTCCTCTGCCATGGTTGTGAGTCTCTTGTTCATGATGATTTTCCATGTTTTCTTCCATGTTTGGTTCAAAGTATTCCTCAAAGTGTTCCTCCTCTTCTTCAGCACCAACTACATGTTTTTCTTTTGCCTCCCTTCAGCTCTCAGGTTCAGAATCAAAGGAAGCTGAAGCCCCGCTTCTTCTCCCTGTCATACAACCAACAAGTACAAGCAAGGAAAATAGGTGCAGACAGTATTTGTGTCAGAATTGCTGTTAGTTGTGGGTGATGCAATATATCAAACAGTTAGTGGGTTAGCAAACAGAATTGAAAATAACAAAGAAAAACAAAAGAGTAGAGGGTGAAGGGAAGAAGTTTAACTAAAACAAAAAGTAAATCACTCAAACCGAAAATAAATTCACAAAATAAAAATGCTCAATCTAGTGATCTTCCAATTTAATCATTGTTGATGCACAATCAATCCCCGGCAACGGCGCCATAAACTTGATGCACGAAAAACTTGTCTCTCAACAAATCTCCCTTCGGCAAGTGTACCGAAATTGTCGTCAAGTAAAAACTCACTATAGAGTGAGGTCGAATCCCACAGGGATTGATTGATCAAGCAACTTTAATTAGAACAATGTTCTAGTTGAGCGAATCCAGAATTTGGGTTGAGAGTTGCAGAAAATAAAATGGCGAGAATGTAAATAACAGAAAAGTAAATGCTAGAATTAAAGGACTGGAAGTAAATGACTGAAAATAAAATGCAGAATTGTAAATGGGAATGGGGGAATTGCTCATAAAAGTAAATAGCAGAATTTAAAGAGAATGGGTAAGATCAGAGATGGGGAGTTCATTGGGCTTAGGAGATGTTGCAATTCTCCGGATCAAGTTTATTTTCATCTCTTCCTCAAAGGTCTTGAGTTTAAAGCAGTTCCTTTCTTTATTTGGGCTTGGCTTTACTTGCAGAGAGAAAGTGCGAAGTGGGTGGAGACTTTAGTTCAGGACGTTAGGGGTGTTAATATTTAGTGAGAATATAAGTTCGAGAAAGTTAGTGACACTTAACATTGTCACTAACGTTCCAATGCACCCCTTTGCCTCACGTTAAAACCCACGTTAACTAGGTTAACGTGGCTTTTAACGTTGCCTTATGAACCTTCGAGAACGTTAGAGACACTCAACAATATCACTAACGTTCCAGTGTGCCCCTTCTTGCTTCACGTTAAAGCCCACGTTAACTAGGTTAACGTGGCTTCTAACGTGGCCATTGCCATCCTTCGAGAACGTTAGTGACATTCAACATTGTCACTAACGTTCCTATGTGCCCCTAGGTCTCACGTTAGAGTCCACGTTAACTAGGTTAACGTGGCTTCTAACGTGGCCATTGCCATCCTTCGAGAACGTTAGTGACATTCAACATTGTCACTAACGTTCCTATGTGCCCCTAGGTCTCACGTTAGAGTCCACGTTAACTAGGTTAACGTGGCTTCTAACGTGGCCACTTATGAGTAATTGCCAACGTTAGTGACAATGTTAAGTGTCACTAATGTTGGCTCAACTTCTCTTCTCCACGTTAGAGTTCACGTTAACTTAGTTAATGTGACTCTCTAACGTGGGCAATTATGGCTTTTTGAGAGTATTATTGCCAATCACTTTTCTCATTAACCTTGCAAGTTACCTCCCCTTTTCTTGCTTCCTTTTGGTCCTGAAATCAAGCAATAAAGTGCATCAAAGCTCTAGTCCAAGTCATGAGTAATGCAACTTAATAATTGTTACTAAACTTATGCAAAATCCTCATGAAATTATGTAAAATGCACAATGTATGCTTGAATCAAGGCATAAGTGAATATCTACCCAAAACTAGCTTATTTCCTAAAGAAATGCATGAAACTAACCTAAAAACAGTAAAGAAAAGGTCAGTGAAACTGGCCAAGATGCCCTGGCATCACCTTCCTTGATCCAATTCAATGAACAATTGCAAACAAAATGAAATTCAAAACAGTAAAGAAACTTGGATTCAAATCACCAATTCTTGAATTATGCAGAGAAAGGAACAAAGAGATCTCAAGGTGAGATTGAGACAGAATTTCCTCAATTCTCCACACTTCAGACTTAAGCGAAGCTTTGTAGAAAAGAAAACAAGAAAACCCAGAGGAAGAGAATTCAATTCTCCTCCCAATTTTCCAAGATCCAAAATCAAAGTTACAAAAATGAAAATTATAAAAGAGGTAAAAAGTTCAAAGTAAAGTAAAAGTCCCCCCCCATCTAAATCAAACTAGCTTCTATTTATACACTTCCTTCTATTGATCATTAAGCCTTGAATATGAGCCTTGGCCTTGATGGAATTGGATTGAAGATAGCCTTAGTTGATTGCTCTTGGACTTGAGAAGAAATTTGTTTGCAATTTGGACTTTGGAGCATTCACGTTTGAGTCAACGTTTGAGGCAAACGTTGACTCAAACGTTTGCGTGTTAGCATTATGCAGAACGGTGCTTTTTTGTCACTCACATTTGAGTTCACGTTTGAGGTCAAACGTGAGCTCAAACGTGGTTCTCTCCAGGGAAATTTTTAGCCAACGTTTGACCTCAAGTTTGAGGAAAACGTTGGCGCAAATGTTAAGTCCTCCTGGTGTATTTTTTTGAGTCAATGTTTGACCTCCAGTTTGAGGAAAACGTTGGCGCAAACATTGGCTCCTCCAGGGTTAAGTTTTGAGCCAATGTTTGACCTCAAGTTTGAGGCAAATGTTGGCGTAAACTTTGCTTCCTCCAGGGTTCTTCTTAAGCCAACGTTTGACCTCAAGTTTGAGGCAAACGTTGGCACAAAAGTGACCTCTTCACAGGGTGGTTTTGCTGCCTTCATTTCTATTGCTGCCATCCCCTTTCTTCAACCTTCCTCTAAGCCTTCTGGTCACCTGTCATCAATCAACAAATGCATCAAAGCTATGCTAAAATCATGAAACTTTTTCTCATCCTTGACATATAAGCAATTATAGCACAAAACCTTATAAAAATACATCAAATTACTCATGGTTGATTGAATCCAAATACACATGAATTTCCCCCTAAATAGCTTACTTGTAACCCAAGAAAGTGTATAAAACCTATTAAAGACAAAGGAAAAAAGGCTAGTAAAACTAGGCTAAAATGCCTTGGCATCACATATGCATGTGAAAAAGAAAAAAATAAATGGCAAAAAAAATTATAAAAAGCAGAAAAAGCCAATAACTCTTTAAACCAAAAGGCAAGGGTAAAAGGATCCAAGGCTTTGAGCATCAATGGTTAGGAGGGTCTACAAGGAATAAAATCTTGGCCTAAGCGGCTCAACCAAGCTGTCCCTAATCATATGCTTATGGTGTGAAGGTGTCAAGTGAAAATTTTGAGACTGAGCAATTAAAGTCGTGGTCCAAAGCAAAAAGAGTGTGCTTAAGAACTCTGGACATCTCTATCTGGGGATTCTAGCAAAGTTAAATCACAATCCGAAAAGGGTTCACCCAATTAAACTGTCTGTGGCATTTATGTATCTGGTGGTAATACTGGAAAACAAAGTGCTTAGGGTCACGGTCAAGACTCTAAAAGTTGTGTTCAAGAATAAAAAAAGAACTGAACTAGGAGAGTCAATAATATCATATGGATTCTAAGTTCCTAAGGAGACCAACATTTTTTAGTTTCAATGGATAGTGAGATGCCAAAACTAATCAGAAGCAAAAAGCTACTAAGCCCCGCTCATCTAATTTTAACTGATCTTCATTGGAAACTCTGAGATTTATTGTATCTTACTCTTCTTTTTATCCTATTTTGTTTTTAGATTCTTGGGGACAAGCAAAAGTTTAAGTTTGGTGTTGTGATGAGCGGATATTTTATACGCATTTTGGCATCATTTTCATATAGTTTTTAGTATATTTTGTTTGATTTTTATTAAGTTTTCATAGGTTTTAGTTTTAAATTCATATTTTTGGATTATAATTTAAGTTTGTGTATTTTTATACAATTTCAGGTATTTTCTGGCTGAAATTGAGGAGCTGGAGCAAAAGTCTGATTCAGAGACATAGAAAGAACTACAGATGCTGTCCGGATCTGACCTCCTTGCACTCGGAAGAG
>NC_029788.2:70381890-70447091 GCF_000816755.2 Arachis ipaensis
GGAGCGTTCTCAACGGCTACGGAAAGCTGACATCCAGAGCTTTCCCGTAATATATAATAGTTCATACTTTGCTTCAGAATATAAGGCCCAAAATTGGCATCCAACGCTAGCCTCCTGACTTATTCCAGGCATCCAGCGCCCAAAAGAAGAGACCAAGGTCCAAACGCCTAAAGAGGACCCCCTAGCCAGCGTTCAATGCCCTAGAAGGCTTCTAGCATGTGGACCTCATCAAACCTCAGCCCAAACACTCACCAAGTGGGCCCTAGAAGTGGATTTTAACACTAAAAGATTATTTTACCCTTTCTTATGTAATCCTTAGTCATTCGTTTAGTATTTAAGGGATATTTTACATAATCATACAGAACTTTATGCCATATTTCCTTTATATGATTACATTTTCTATAAGTATGAGTTTCTAAACCTCCTAGGTCGAGGGGAGGAGCCCTGCTGAGTTTTATGGATTAATAAAAGTACTACTTTTCTTTCTCCATTTGTGTTTGATTCTCTATTCTAAGATGTATCTTCATTCTTTATCAATATGAATGTGTTGAACTGGCGTAAGGTTATCACATTCTACATGGGTTCAGAGTGAGTCTTTCATCGGACAATGATGAACCACCAGCTTGATTATACATCTCTTAGATGGCTAATCCACAACTTCGTTGGGGACTTCTCGAGACACCAATTCAGCCAAAGTATGGGGAGATTAGGGTCTCTGTGGTAGAGGCTAGAACCCAAAGGTGCAGCATCCTCTGATCCAGAAGATTCGACCTTGTCTGTGGCATTTTGAGTAGGATCATTAAGGAGAAAGAACTGCAGGAGCTTCACCTTCAATCAGACTGGATCCGTACTAACCCTGGGGTTCAGATCTGAAGGAGCATTGGCGACCTCTCAATTGGAAAAAATTACATACAGTCTGCCATAGAAGAAATCATTCACAATTAAAGAAGACAGTAAGACTAAAGTTAATCCAGAAGGATAAAACATCTCCAAGCTTTAACCATCTTCTTATCACTGCTTATAATTAAACCTTGTAATTCCATTTTTATTCCTTTTATGCTTTTAACTAAATCCAACAACTCTTCTACTCGCCTGACTAAGACCTATAAGATAAACATAGCTTGCTTCAAGCCACAATCCTTGTGGGATCGACCCTGACTTGCTCAGGTATTACTTGGACGACCACTCATCTAATTGAAACTAATCTTCATTGATATTTTTGAAATTTATTGTATATTAATGACTTGCATCATCTACCCTTCTTTCAGGCATAAAGAAGACCATAAAAGAGCATAAATCTCATTTGATCAGTACAATTCATGCATTATTTGATGAATATTATGGTACACTACTTTGAGATGAGTTGTGCTGAATTTCAGGTGAGAAAAGCATAAAAAATGGGGTAGAAGACAAACAAGAAGCTGGGCGTGTGAAACTGGCGTGACACTTGAAGCAAACGCCACAAAAATGCACTGGCCTAGCACGCCAGGAGCTGGGCGTGGCACGCCAGGAGCTGGGCGTGGCACGCCAGTACTAAAGTCCAGAGAAGAGATTCAAAGCATGCATATGGGCGTGGCACGCCAGAGACTTGATGTGGCACGCTGATACAAAATTCCAGAGAGCTACAATGAAGGACATAAAAAAGGCGTGGCACGCCAAATTAAGCGTGGCACGCCCGACCCATCAACTACTATGGACGTGCCACTTGAGCAAAGGGGCGTGGCATGCCCACTCTCCATCCCAAGAAGAACCTTCACTATGGCGTGCCACTTGGTGTCGAAGGCGTGGCACGTCAGCCCCAAGAAGTCACTTGGGCGTGCCACTTGAGAACCCAGGCGTGGCACGCCAAGCTTGAAGAGCTCACAAACCCATGGGCGTGCCACTTGAGCAGCATGGCGTGGCACGCTGGTACAACAATCCAGAGAAGGGGCTAAAGGCAATTGAAGACTAGGCGTGCCACTTGAGCAACCAGGCGTGGCATGCCAATGCACAAAGGACCAAAAGCAAAGACTGGGCGTGCCACTTGGTATCGAAGGCGTGGCACGCCAACTACTGGAACCAAGACAAGATCATGGGTGTGGCACGCTGGTATAAGCTTCCAGAGAGGATGAAGGAGGCCAATTACATAGGGCGTGCCACTTGAGTTCGAAGGCGTGGCACGCCATTCACCATTCTTCACTTAGGCATGCCACTTGAGTTCGAAGGCGTGGCACGCCATTCACCATTCTTCACTTAGGCGTGCCACTTGAGTAGCCAGGCGTGGCACGCCAGTGTCATTCAGAAGAGGAGCATTGGGGCGTGCCACTTGGGTTCGTGGCGTGGCACGCCAAACAGAGCAACCACTCACTCACAAGAAGGGCGTGGCACGCCAGTACAAGTTTGCAGAGGCAAAAAGAAGTGAGAAAAGCATGGGGCGTGCCACTTGAGTTCGAAGGCGTGGCACGCCAACACAAGAAATCCACTATGGCGTGCCACTTGAGCTCGAAGGTGTGGCACGCCAAGGTTGAAGGAGAGATGAGCGTGCCAGTTGAAGGACTAGGCGTGGCACGCCAAGCTGGAAATGAAGAGCACGTGACACGCCAGAGGCACGCCAGCCACACGCCAGCTGAGAAGTCAAGCTTATTAAGTGTTTACTTTTCCCTCCAAAATGTAATTTTCCTTTTTCACTTTTGTAATTCTTTTATTTTACTAGGAATAGTATAAATACCCCCAAAGAGTACTGAAGAAGGGGTTAAGCAGTCAGTTTTAGATCTACTTTTACACTTCACTTTTGAGTACCTTTTGAGCTATGAGTAGCTAACTTCCCTCTCATTGAGAGAGGGAGCTCTGTTGTACTTGATGGATGAATGATAGTGAAATCCTTCTTCTCTTCATCTTCTCTTTGATTTGCTAGAAGGAATTTTGTTCTTAATGCTTAGTGTTCAATTATCTTGGGAAAGAGATTGAATGCAATTGGGTTTCATGGGAACCTTGGGAAAGGAAACATGAAACCATGCTTGAAATCCCTTCTCACACTAGAGAAGAATATGGGTTTTGGTATTTGGATATGTGACATATAATCCTCCCTCTACTTGGACCTATGATGGTGTGTGGTATAATCAGGGACCAAGCATATCTCTCTTCATGAGCAATTAGACCAAGGAATTGGCTATTGATCAAGATCTGAGAGATTGAGTCACCAATGGATTGGGGCTCAATCATTCATGATTGCCAAGAAGTCAATGAGTTGCATGATTGAAGAGGATATAAGCTAGATTTGATCCAAAGAGACAACATCTCCCAATCTCAATGAATTTCCCCATTCTTATCTATCTAATTCTTTATAGCTTATTTTTACATTCAGTAATTCGCCATTCCCATTTACATTCAAGTCATTTATGATTCTGCACTTTACTTTCTGCCATTTATATTTCTGTACTTTATTGCTTTTCTTTATATTCTAGTCATTTACATTTATGTCATTTACAATTCTGCACTCTACAATCCTATTGATCCGCTTGACTAATTCATCAATCGATTAAAATTGCTTGAATTTGCCAATCTCTGTGGATACGATCCCACTCCACTGTGGGTTATTACTTGACGATAATTTTGGTGCGCTTGCCAAAAGGACTAATTCACCAATTTTGAATGGGGTGTGAATTCCAGTCATCATATTCTCTTCTTTTTATCCTATTTTGTTTTTAGTTTCTTGGGGACAAGCAACAATTTAAGTTTGGTATTGTGATGAGCGGATAATTTATACCCTTTTTTTACCAGAGAAGCTTAAACACCCTGGAAGCTTTATGATACCATGCACTCTAGGTGATGCTTATACAAGGACAATTCTGTATGACCATGGGGCAAGCATTAACCTACTACCTGCTTCTTTAATAAAGAAGCTCTGTTTGACTGATGAAGTCAAACCAACCCGCATATGCCTTCAACTTGCTGATGGTTCTATTAAGATACCATCAGGAGTAATAGACGACATGATTTTCAGGGTTAGATCCTATGCCTTTCCCACTGACTTTGTGGTATTGGACATGGAGGGTGATGAGCGGATAATTTATACCCTTTTTGGCATTGTTTTTAAGTGGTTTTTAGTATGTTTTAGTTACTTTTTATTATACTTTTATAAGTTTTTATGCAAAAATCATATTTCTGGACTTTACTATGAGTTTGTGTATTTTTCTATAATTTCAGGTATTTTCTAGCTGAAATTGAGGGACCTGAGCAAAAATCTGATTCAGAGACTGAGAAAGGACTGCATATGCTGTTGGATTTTGACCTCCTGCACTCGAAGTGGATTTTCTGGAGCTACAGAAGCCTAATTGGTGCGCTCTCAATTGCGTTGGAAAGTAAACCTCTTGGGCTTTCCAGCAATATATAATAGCTCATGCTTTGCTCGAGATTTGATGGCCCAAACTGGTGTTAAATGCCAGCCAGAGACCCTTTTCTGGCGTAAAACACCAGAACTGGCACCAAAACTAGAGTTAAACGCCCAAACTGGCACCCAAGCTGGTGTTTAACTCTAAGAATGGCCTATGCACGTGAAAGCTTCAATGCTCAGCTGAAGCACACACCAAGTGGGCCCCAGAAGTGGATTTCTGCACTATCTTCACTTAGTTACTCATTTTATGTAAACCTAATTTACTAGTTTAGTATAAAAACTACTTTTAGAGATTCAATTTGTAACTCATGACATTTTACATCTCATATTGTATTTTCTATGGCATGAGTCTCTAAACCCCATAGGTGGGGGTGAGGAGCTCTGTTGTGTCTCAATGGATTAATGCAATTACTATTGTTTTCTATTCAATCACGCTTGATTCTATTCTAAGATACTCACTCGTACTTCAATAAAGAGAATATGATGATCCGTGACACTCATCATCATTCTCAAATATATGAACACATACTTGACAACCACTCCCGTTCTACCTGATCTCAACGTAGTCATTGGGCGACAGCTTGATTGCGTATCTCTTGGGTCTCTAATCCACGGACCGAGCCCGTGGGATTAGAACCTTCGTGGTAGAGGCTAGAACCAATTGGCAGCATTCCTGAGATCCGAAAAGTCTAAACCTTGTCTGTGGTATTTCGAGTAGGATCTAGAACGGGATGACTGTGATGAGCTTCAAACTCACGAATGTTGAGCACAGTGACAGTGTGCAAAAGGATAGAGAGATCCTATTCCGACACAAGTGAGAACTGAAGATGATTAGCCGTGCAGTAGCTGTACCTTGTATTTGTCATCCGAGACGAGAGATCCGACAGTTGATTAGCCGTACAGAAACTGTGCCTGGTATTTTTCATCCGAGAGGATCATACAGCTTGCCATTGAAGGAAGCCATGTGTGTTTGGAGAAGAAGACAGTAGGAAAGTAGAGATTCAGACGACAGAGCATCTCCGGAACGTTAACCTATTCCTCATTACTGAATCACAAGTCCCATTTATTTCATGTTATTTACCTTTCATAAACAAAATCATTTTTATCATTAATCTCCTGACTAAGATTTACAAGATAACCATAGCATGCTTTAAGCCGACAATCTCCGTGGGATCGACCCTTACTCACATAAGGTATTACTTGGATGACCCAGTGCACTTGCTAGTTAGTTGTGCGGAGTTGTGAAAAGTGTAATCACAATTCCGTGCACCAGAGGGGCACAAGAGTGCATCCCTTATCCTAGGAAGACCCTTCCTAGTTACAGGACAGACCCTCATTGATGTTGAAAAAGGGGAGGTAACCCTAAGAGTCAATGAGAAAAAGTTTGTACTGAATACTATCAAAGCTATGCAGCATCCAGACATTCCTGAGGAATGCATGAGCATTGACCTCATTGATTCCGTGTTGGAAGAGGTCAATATAGCCGAAAGCTTCAAGGAAAGGCTTGATGATATCCTTGATGATACTTTGACCGACTCTGAGGAACCTCTGGAAACCTCTGAGGAAGTGGAAAAGCCTTCTAAACTTGAGCTTAAGCCATTACCTTCCTCCCTGGAATATGCTTTTCTGGGAGAGGGGGATACGTATCTTGTAATCATAAGCTCTGCAGTAGAGCCACAGGAAGAAGAATCACTAATTCAAGTGCTTAAAATACATAGGACCATCCTTGGGTGGATTATAAGTGACCTTAAGGGCATTAGCCCAGCCCGATGCATGCATAAAATCCTGCTAAAGGATAATGCCAAACCAGTGGTACAACCACAGAGGCGATTGAATCCAGCTATGAAGGAAGTAGCGCAGAAGGAAGTCACTAAGCTCTTGATGCGGGTGTATCATTGCCTATTTTTAGTAGTTATTTTAGTAGATTTTTGTTTAGTTTTCATACAAATTTTGCCAATAAATGAGTAACAGCATGAAAAATCTCTGCATGAAACAAAATCTCAAGCATAGGTGAATTTTAGTTAATATACAGGGTAAATATGATGAAATAGATCGATCACACTAAGTGAAGTTATGATTTTGGGCATTATTAGCACACTTAGTATAATGAAGTTTGTCTTGTATGTTACTTTGATACACTTTGTTTGTTTGATTTCAGACCAAAAGAAGCAGAGAAGAGCCACGTTAGTGGCTATGTTAGTGCCACTAACGTGGCCATTAACGTGGAAGGAAGGAAAGTTTGGAACGTTAGTGGGAACGTTAACGGCATTAACTTTGAAGAATGAGAGCATGGAAAGTTAGTGGCAACGTTAACGCCACTAACTTTAGCAAAGCAAAGGAAAACCCACGTTAATGGCAACGTTAACGCCACTAACGTGCACCATTAACGTGGGAAAGAGGGACAAGGAGCAGCGTTATTGGCAAAAGTGAGTGCCAATAACGCTAGCGAAGGACTAAGATGCCTACGTTAGTAGCCACGTTAGTGCCACTAACGTGGACACTAACGTGGGCAAAATCTCACCCGGCAGCCTGACCATGCCTTCTTCAAACAAGCATAACATGAGCCACAAAGCTCCAAATGAGGTGATTCTAGTGGCATTGGAAACTAGGATTCCAGAGCTTTCCAAGCATATATGGCACTAAATGGTGGACTGATAAACCCCAATTTTGTGGTTTATCTTGTGCTTAATTTGTGAGATTTTATCACCTTTTTCCATATTTATTCAATGAAATAACATGGTTTTGTAATTCTCCCTTGAATTGTGCTTAAATGTGAAAACATGCTTTTTAGGCCCTAAAATTAGTGATTTTAATTTACTTTAATTCCATTCGATGCCTTGATGTGTTTGTTGAGTAATTTCAGGTTCATAAGGTAAGTATTGGATGGAAGAAGTGAGTAGAAAAGCATACAAAGGGGAAAATGCATGAAGAAACAAAGATTGGAAGTGCATCAAAGGACGCGCACGCACACAAGGCACGCACGCGCAAAAGTGATCTCGCCCATGGACGCGCACGCGTGCCTACCGCTTCCGCGTGGATGGAGAAATTGTCAATCGACGTGCACGCGCACATGGCGCGCATGCGCCAATACTCTTACATGGCCCACTTGAAGGCAAAACACTGGGGGCGATTTCTGAGCTACCCAGGCCCAAGTCCAACTTGTTTCTGAGTGTATTTCATGCAAAATTGAAGTCCAAGCAAAGGGGGAGCAATTGTTTGTAGTTTTAGCATCATGTAGGTTAGTTTCTAGAGAGAAAAACTCTCTCTTCTCTCTAGAATTTGGTTAGGATTAGGTTAATTCCTCTTAGATTCATGTTTAATTCCTTGATTTCAACTTGTTTCCTCAACAATTTCTTGATCTAATACTTCAATTCTTCTTGATTCTCTTGTTAAATTCTCTTTTGAGCATCTTTTTGTGATTGATGAACACTTGTTGGATTTGGATTTTTCTTTAATGAGATTTGATGTTTCATGTTCTTTTGATGATGATTTGAGTTGTGATTATTGATTTCTTGCAATTAGTAGTTGGTAGTTTTTATTATCTTTTGTCATTTACTATGCTTTCCATTTGTACCCACCAAGTGTTTCACAAAATGCTTGGTTGGGCTTTAGAGTAGATTTTTGAGCATTCTTGGCTTGGAAAGAGTAATTAGGCAATCTTGAGTCATAAAAACCCAACTCATGTTGGTGATCTAGAGTTGTTAGCTAATATTGTTTCCATTGACGCTAATCTTTTGCTAATTTAATTAGTAAGTTGATTAGGACTTTTGGATTGAGATTAGCTAGTCTTGTTAGACTTTCTCTCATGGAAGATAACCTATATCTTCTTCCAATGTTGGAGATGACGTAATAAGATAAATTCTTGTTTATATTTGTGACATGATTAATTAGTCTTGTTTGACATTCTCCCTATGTGAAGATGACATGATACCTTCTTCTGTTTGTTGGAGTTGACTAAATAAGATGAATTAATCAATGCATGACTAGGATAGAAAGCCTATGATCTCAATTCTTGCCATGAATGTCTCTCTTTGTCACTTGCTTTCTCTTATTTACTTGCTTGATTTATTCTTCTTGTCCTTTAAATTCTTGTCCCTTTATATTTTATTGTCCCTATATAAATCAAAACCCCATTGTCCCCTCATAGCCAATAATTGACCACTTCATTGCAATTCCTTGTGAGACGACCCGGAGTCTAAATACTTCGGTTAATTCGTATTTGGGGTTTGTACTTTGTGACAACCTAAAATTTAATTTGATTTGAGGATTGACTATTGGTTTGGACTATACTAACAACGGGATTATTTTGTGGAATTCCGAACCGGTGTAAATCCTTGCATCAAAAAATGGTGCTGTTGCTAGGAAGTTGCAATGGTATTATGTTATTGGTTATTGTATATATGTGAATATTGTAAATAGGTTTACCTTTTGCTTCTTTGTTAGTTTTTGCTAGTTTTAGGATTTAATTTTCTTACTTTTTATTTGATTTTATTTTCATTTTCTCTTGCTATCATGAATTCTCACTTTGGTTATAAGTTTGGTTCTAACTATGTTGTAGGAAATGAGGGCTACAATGAAGATGTGTATCAAGAATGGGATAATTAAAGGTGGGAGGATCTATATGCATATGATCAATCCTCATGGCAATAACCTCCACCAATTCCCTATGAAGAAGAGCCATTCTATGATGCATACCAATCCAATGGTTATGGTGAATCCCCTTGTGACTTCCAAGAACTACCACCATACACCTATGAGCCATATCCTCAACATAGCCATCAACCATACTCACAAGCCACCTTTCACCAACCATCTTCATATGACCCTAATCTATATCCATCCTACCAATAATTATATGAGCCATATGAACCACATATAGAGCCACCACCATTCCAACATCAACATTTTCAAGAGCCACCCCCTCCATACTATTACTAAGATGAACCACCTCCAATGTATGAAAATTTCCAACCACAAGATGAATACTACTTTCCATTACAACCTCCTATGGAATAATACTCATGTCCTTCAATCCAAGAGTCATATGATCCTACTCGTGATATCCAAGAGGAACAAGAGTCAAGTGATCGTCTCAAGGAAGCATTGGATCAATTTCAAGCAACCATGGAGTGTGTTGTGCAACAAATGGAAAGAATGGGAAATATTGAACCACCACAACTCTACCTAAAAGAACCACCTTCCGACTATAATACCTTTCCCTCAAACAATAAACCCTCTCTTCCACCATCACCCCCCGATGAAGCCCTTATGCTAGAATTAAAGGATCTTGAATCTCACATCTTAAGGCAACACGAGGAGGATGAAAAGAAATTTGAGGAGTTAAGAGCAAAAATGGCTATCATGGTAGAAGCCATTGGCAACATAGTCTCATCCCGCCTAAGCCTATGCGATCAAGGCACTTCCATTGTGGAATGTGGAGAAACAACCAAGGAGCTTAGTGAGGGAGTGAACTTGAAGCTCCAAGGTGAAGAAGAGGAGTTAAAGCAAGAAATGCAATAAGAGGAGGAGGTAGAGATTATTGAACAAGAGGAAGAAGTGGTTGAAGACTTAGGAGATGCGGAATTACCTTGGGAGTCTAGGATTGAAGAAAACCCCTCCAAAATGATTGAATTTGATGCTAAGGAGGAATGTGCACAACCTCCAAGGCATATCCCTTATGAAGAATTGGATGGGATAGAGCAAGAATTGAGTCCCCTTGGTGATGAAGATCAAGCATTATGTCTTAGTGGTGAAGAATCCTTTGAGCATGAAGAACCTTCTCCCGTTAGGTTTGAAAGCGTTGTGGAAGTAAATTTTTCTCACCCTCCCAATTATGACTTGAGTAAGGGAAAAAGCTTAGATAATATTGTTGAACAAAGGATCACATTTGAGAAAACTTGTGAAGAGGTGGAGATCCTTAGAAAAAGGAGGATGGGAATTGAATACGCTTTGTCAAGACCCTTAGGAGCTTCTTTGCCTAGGTTACCATCTACTCCTACATTTGAGTGGGTAAAATTCATTTCTATTACCTTCATTATCCCACTCGAATATGACTTGCTTGAAATGGATGGTCAACTTAGGATGCTTTATGGGATGAAGCGTAAAAGAAAGATATTTCGTAGTTGGCGTTGTAAGTCTAGGCTCATTATGGTTGAAGCTTCAAGGAGTAAAGGTTGGACTAGTGCTCAATTGGATGGGTCTAGGAGGATAGTTTGGTGCTTCCATGAAAATTCATCTCTCTTGCCACCCGGAGGAAACCACCATGATCAACTCAAGGACGGGTGTGAAAACAAAGTGTGGGATCCCGGATCGCACAAGGAAGATCAACTTTGGGAGCCTATGGTTTGTGAAGAACTCCATCAAAGCTTGGAGTTATTAACTTTGAATGATGAAGCACAATGGAACTCCAAGCATTGGTGGATGTTCAAGGATGGATTCAAGCACAAGCCACCTTGATGAAGAGCTCCCCATAAGTCCAACTTAAGGATAATAAACAAAAGTGCTAGGTGGGAGACAACCCACCATGGTAAACTCTTTCTTTTTTTCTTTCGTATATATTGGTAGAACTAGTTTAATTTCATGTTTTGAATTGCTTAGTTGAGTTTATTTGGGAGTCTAGTAGGTTAAATAAGGTTTTATGATATTTTGGTAGTTGTTTAGAGGTTTGGAATGCTTGGTTTGGTGCAAAAACATAGAAAAATTTTGAAAAACATAGCACCACCCACACGCACGTGCACTCCACGCGTACGCGTGAATCAAGCAATTTCGGCCATCCACGCGGACGTGCCATGTACGCGTACGCGTGGATTAAATTTTTCCGACCTCCCATACATTCACCCGATAGTTATGCCTGAAGTGGGCCAACTTTGTGCCCCAGGGCACGCGCACGCGTACCTTGTGCGTCAGCGTCAACTCTCTGCTTTGCCATGCACGCGTACGCGCACTGCACGCGTACGCATCGCTTCCATTTCATCAATCTACGCTTACGCGCACATGACGCGCACTCGTGGATTGCCCTGTTTCACTCACCTTCTTTTCTTTTCCTCTTCCCATTTCTTTCCTTCTTCTCTCTTCTCTTCTTTTCTTTCCACCCTTCAAACATCATCCAACACTACCAAGCATCATATAACACCATTTCTTTTAGTTAGTTAGTTAGTTTAATTTTTTTTTCCATTATAAGTGTTGGATTACTAATCTTGTTTACCATTTACTGCTGCTTATTACTAATGGGATGTTAGTTTAACATCATTGTCGTTATTGTCATTGTTGGATTTCTTTGTTGAGGTTGCAATTTATTACTTGGTTTGGAATTTTTCATGTTTAACACTTTTGAATACCAAGTACTTGTTACATTGACTTCATGCATCTTAACTCTTTGAATTGCATGTTCTGGCCACCATGCATTCATCATCTATTGTTAGGCAATTGTACATTATCAATGCATTTTTTTAGATGCTTGTTCTAATTGATCATCACCTATTTCATGCATTGAGACTGTAGAATTTTGAAATTCAATCGAAAGCTTACCTAGTGACATATTTTTCAGCTTTTCAAGCTTTGTGGGCCATGCTTGCTATGTGATTGATTTTCACTTCTATCTTCTTTTTCCTAAGATCCATAGCATCCATGTGTTTCACCTCTATGTCACTTAGGTGTTGCAACAACTTCAATATGTTTCATTGATTATTGTGTGAGTTTCATATACCATTTTGTTCACTAAGTCTACCTACACATCAATCATTGTCCATGCATTATCCAATTTCACAATTGCTTGATTAATTGCTTGAATGCTTTCATGCCTTTTCACTACTTGTGTGGTTGACTTAACCTACAAGTCTTTTAAAGTATCTCAAGCACACTAGAATGAGTGAAGTGCATGTTTTCTTTTGTATATTTGTGACATGATTTTTAAATACTAGGGTGTGAATTCTAAACCGCATGCAAGTTAGGACCCACACACTTATTTTTTATTATTGTCACACTAATTCACTCACTCAATTCTAGTGATTTACCTCATTCCAACAATACATGCTTCCTTGCTTGTGCATTTACTTGTCTTATTATCTCATGTTTTCTATGTTCAGGATGAATCATCATAAGCAAAAACGGAAGTGGGAGAAAAACACGCAGCATCGGTTGACCTACTTGCTGAAGGTAGCAACTAGGAAAGTCGCCATACCCCCTTTGTTCATCTTTGGATGCACCGAGGACGGTGCAAACTTTTAAGTGTGGGGAGGTCGTCCGACCGCTCGGAATTTTTGGGTGACAAGTTTCTAATCCCAACAATTTTGCATTTTATTTTTAGGTCTTTTAGGATTTTTGGTTGCATTGCATATGTATATATTAAGCTTAGTCAAAATCACGATATTTTCCAAGGATTTTATTTATAGGGCACCCTAATTGAAAAAAAAAATTTAGAACTTGCTTGAATTATATACTTTGTGGATTATGTTTTGAGCTAAGAACACAAGCATGTGATATTTGAGCCTAACTGTGTGGTTACATCATACATAACCACTTACTTTCATTCTTGTGTGCATTATTCTCTTCCTATGATTGTAATCTTTGATTTGTTTGATTCTTTATGTCCATTACTTTATGTATACATGCATTTATATGATTGAGGCCATTGTTCAAATAGCTCACTTACCCAAATAAGCCTACCTTTTATCTTCCATTGATAACCAATTTGAGCCTATGCTTAACCCATATGTTCTTAATTGTAGCACATTACAAGCCTAAGTGAAAAATAATAAATGTCCCTTGTTTAGATCTTTGATTAGCTTAGACTAGTGAGAGTGTTCATCATTTGATTTTGGGAGAGTTGGGAACATTGGGTAAAGATAAAAGTGTGTTTACGTTTTTGTTGAAAAATCATGGGAATTGGGTACATACTCATGTATTAATCATGTGTAAACCATATGCATTGATGTTCTTGTATATATTTCCAAAAAAAAAGAGAAAATACATAATTGAAATAGAAAAAGAAAGACAAAGAATTGCAATAAGAAGGGGACAAAATGCCCCAAAGCAAGGTTCAATAAAAGTCAATGCATTTGGGTGGTGATCAAAAAGAGAATGCATGAGTGTGTGAAAAAGTGAAGAATGGGTAGTTAGGTTTGTTTAGAATTGTATAGGTTGTCATAGGTTAGGTGGGAAGTTTAAGTTAATCAAAGACTCAAATCTCAAGCCCACTTGATCATATGCATCCTACCTTGACCCTAACCCCATTACAACCTATGGGAAGTCCTCATGATATTTGTATACATGCATGAAATAAATGTTGATTGTTAGATGGAAAACAAATCTTGGAAAATATGATTAGGGGAGGATTGAGTGAATCAACCCCATACACTTGAGTGACTAGAGCGGATACACATCCGGTGAGGGTTCGATTGTTCAATTACATGTTTCCACCCATGATCATCTCTTTTCTTGCAAGTTTGAAATATCTTTTTAATAATTCAATTCAATTGTGGGTTGAGTGATAGCTATTGCCTTAGCCCTTGTGTTTGTATATGTATTCTTGGGAATTGATTTATTTTGACTAAGTGGATGCATTCATGTAGATAGATTGCATATAGATAGGTTGCATGTAGTTAGTTTGCATTGAATAAATGTTGATGTCCCTTTGCTTCTTTCTTGATTTTATTAGCATGAGGACATGCTTAGTTTAAGTGTGGGGAAATTTGATAAACCCCAATTTTGTGGTTTATCCTGTGCTTAATTTGGGAGATTTTATCACCTTTTTCCACATTTATTCAATGAAATAGCATGGTTTTGTAATTCTCCCTTGAATTGTGCTTAAATGTGAAAACATACTTTTTAGGCCCTAAAATTGGTGATTTTAATTCACTTTAATTCCATTCGATGCCTTGATGTGTTTGTTGAGTAATTTCAGGTTCATAAGGCAAGTATTGGATGGAAGAAGTGAGTAGAAAAGCATACAAAGGGGAGAATGCATGAAGAAACAAAGATTGGGAGTGCATCAAAGGATGCGCACGCGCGCAAAAGTGATCTCGCCCATGGACGCGCACGTGAACCTGCCGCTTCTGCACGGATGGAGAAATTGTCAATCGACGCGCACGCGCACATGGCGTGCACGCACCAATACTCTTACATGGCCCACTTGAAGGCAAAATGCTGGGGGCGATTTTTGAGTTGCCCAGGCCCAAGTCCAACTTGTTTCTAAGTGTATTTCATGCAAAATTGAAGTCCAAGCAAAGGGGGAGCAATTGTTTGAAGTGTTAGCATCATGTATTTTAGTTTCTAGAGAGAGAAGCTCCCTCTTCTCTCTAGAATTAGGATTAGAATTTCTTAGATCTAGGTTTAATTCATGCTTTGATTTACTTTTCCTTTACAATTTCTTGTTCCTCCACTCTTCCTCTCTCTAATTTTGTATTTCATTCTTGTAATTGCTTGCTTTGTTGTTGATGCACTCTTCCTTCTTCTATTTTCTTTTAATGCAATTTATGATTCATGTTCTTTTATCATTGATTTGCTTTATTGTTGTTTAATTCCTTACAATTGAGAAGTGTAGATTTATATTCCTTGTAATTTTACTATATTTTCCTTTTATGCCTTCCAAGTGTTTGATAAAATGCTTGGTTGGATTTTAGAGTAGAATTTTATGTTCTTGGCTTGGGAAGGTAACTTAGGAACTCTTGAGTTACTAATGTCCAAGTGATTGATGATTGGGAGCCATTAACTCTAGATCTCACTAATTGATTTGGGAGAAAACTAGGACTTATGGACTTGGATTGACATAGCTCACTTGACTTTCCTTTACTAATGGTTAGAGGATGACTTAGTGGGGTTGATCCTTGCCAATTCTCATGTTGTGGTTAGTGATTAGGATAGAGATCCTTGACCACCTAACCTTGCCAAGACCTTTTTGTTAGTTTATTTCCTTTGCCATTTATATTTCTTGTCCATCATCTCAAAAACCCCAAAACATACTTCATAACCAATAACAAGGCACTTTATTGCAATTCCTAGGGAGAACGACCCGAGGTTTAATACTTCAGTTTATAAATTTAGGGGTTTGTACTTGTGACAAACAAATTTTTGTATGAAAGGACTATTGTTGGTTTAGAAACTATATTACAACGAGAATTTATTTGCGATGGAGACTAAATTTGAGGGAGAAAACCTGCCCCGAAAGTGCAAAGATGAACATGGTATCAACCTGTAGTAAGGCCAGCTGACTTCTTCACCTTCCATGAAGTGTAACTCGAGCTGTAGAGCTCCAAATGATGCGCTTCTGAAGGCGTTGAAAAGTAGACATCCTGGGCTTTTCAACAATATATAATAGTATGGGATGGACATTAAGTTTGAGCTCCAGAACCTGGCAATATTAATCCCCTGAACACTGACGTTATTGGCACTCACTTTTGCCAATAACGCTAGCGACTATGCCAGCGATCCTATCCCCTTCAAGGGAGCATAACTTGAGTTACAGAATTCCAATTGAGGTGATTCTAGTTGCATTAGAAAGCTGACATTCAGAGCTTTTCAACGATATATAATAGTTTATAGTGGGCATGAAATTGGAGTAAAAACTAGAGGCATCTTTTAAGCCCCAGAAACACCAACTGGGTAGCAAGTGTGACATTAGCCACACTAACTTCAGCACTAATGCCACACTTGTAGCGTTAGTGTGGCTAACGGTAGCACTAACGATTAGCACTTGGACCTCAACTTGATTCATTTCTCTTTCAAGAACCATCCTACCTCAAGCAAGCAAGCCCACAAGTGTTAACCAATCAAGGCCACAAGAAGCATCTAGAATAGGAATTTTCATTTAATTGTAATTTGCTTTTAATTTCATTTCATTTTGTAATTTAGGAGAGCCTATATAAAGGCCTTAGTTTTAACATTCAAGGCATCCAGAAATTGAAGGAAGGAGGGAGAGAGTGAAGACCAATTCGAACTTCTGTGAATTGGCACACTCCAAGGGGAGTGGGTCTTCGGACCCCTCCCCTCCTACACTCTTCTTCCTTTTCTCTTTTTTTCTTCTCTTAGTCGTAGTTTAATTCCAGTTTGTACCTTTCATTTATGAATTTTGAAGTTTCAATTTTAGTTTTAATCTTCATCTTTATTTTTCTGCACTTCTTTTCTTCTTTGTTGAATAGAGCAATGAACAACTAAACCTCTTTTCATTGGGTTAGGGAGCTCTGTTGTAATTTGATGGATCAATTATAGTTTTCATTCTTCTTCTTCTTTCTTTTCTCTTGATTTTACTAGAAAGCTTTCAATCTTCATCCAATTGGATAGTTGTCTTGGAAAAGAGGCTATTCATACTTGGATCTCCTCGGAACCTTGGAAGAGGAAGGAGGAGATCATGCTAGAAATGCTTTCTCATGTTGGACCAAATTGGGGTTTTGATGGATATAGTGACATATAATCCTACCAATACTTTGATTTGGAAATACATGTGGTATAATCAGTGACCATACTTCATCTCTTCCCATGAGCAATTAAATCAAGGAATTGGGAAATTGTTCAAGCTTAGAGAGATTGGATTGCGAAGGAATTGGGATCCAATCACTTAAGATTTCCAAGGAGATCAATGAATGCATTGATTGAGGAAGAGATGAGAATGAACTTGATCCGGAGGATTGCAATGTCTCTTGATCCCAATGTTCATTTTATTTTTAGTTCTTACATTTACTTTTCCTGCCATTTTACTTCTCTGCACTTTATAGTTTTTTTTTCCTTTACATTCATGCAATTTACATTTCCTTGTTGCTTATCATCCAAACATGAATCGTCTAACTTGGATAATTAATTAACCATTGATTGCTTTATCCGTTAATCCCTGTGGGATTCGACCTCACTCTATTGTGAGTTTTTACTTGACAACAATTCGGTATACTTGCTGAAGGAAAATTTGTTGAGAGACAAGTTCCCGTGCATCAAGTTTATGGCGCCGTTACCAGGGATTAATTGTGATTAACAAACTACCAGTTGATTGATTTACTAGATTAGACACTTTTCTTTTGTCTTTGTTTACTTTTGTTTCTTTATTTTCTTTTGCTATCTAACTGTTTGTGTTAATGCCTCACCAAGAAGCCCCTGTTCGTGACAGCTCTGGCCCTTGGTGATTTTGTTATTAATACAACAGTTTCTTTTACTTAGCTTCTTCTCAAATAAAATTGGCATATGATCACATTCTAAGTTTGGTGTTGTCCTGCAACAAGCTGTTTTCAATCTTTCTTGATACTTGCATCAATTCCAATAGAAAGTGTCACACTAAGTTTGGTGTGCCACTCATTTTTCTGTGCAATGTATCCAGCAATACCACATGTTTGTAAAATCATAATGCCTTTGCTTCTTAGGCCTGTAGTGTCATTTTTAACCAAGCTTGCTTAATTTTATGCATTACTCATAGCTTATTTTTTTTCTTTTTTTTTTGACATTCATGGTTGAATCACAATTTCAACACCACTGTTCCTACATGTTGCTTTCCAGCAAAGTACTTAGATGGTGATTGGAGGGAGAAAGTTTGCAGAAAAGGACAACAAGGGTGAAGATGAGCTACAAAGGTTGTAAAGTTCCTTTCCTTTGTAAATACCCCTGGTAGACTTAATTGCAATCATGAATGTCTCTTGTTTTGAATTCTAGGGTCTACCTCTGTTCTGTTAAGTTACTTTTAGTTTAGTAATAAGAATGGTTCACTATTTATCATTGCACCTTCATCTTGAATCTGCTTGCACCCATTATACTTAAAAGTGCATCGAAGAAATCATTCTTTTGAAAGGAAAGTGTTGAGGAATTTTATCAATTTTTAGGCAAGCTATAGATTAAGAGAAATGGACTGATTGTATGATTGTGTATTGAGGTTACATGTTTGTGAAAACTTGCATGGGAGCTCATAGACAGGAATTGAAATTTAGAGAAGTGTTATGGAAATTCTCAAAAATCTATTGATCCAAGAAGCAGTAAACAAAAGAAAACAAAAGAAAAAGAAAAAGAAGGAAAAAGCCCAAGGCTCTGAGCATCAATTACTAAGACGAAAAAGAAAGATACAAAAACTCAAAGAGTTATTGTCCTAGTTACATGCTTATGGTGAATTTGTGTCAAAGAAAGAGGCATGAGAAAGTAAATCCTAAGGGGTGCTTCATCACCTAATACCTTAACCCAACTGGGTTGGGAGTATTGATTGAAAACTTATCCTAAAGGGCCGCTTTGAGACATGACACCTAGAGTCGAGGCCAAGACAAATAAATACTGCTTCAAGGTGATAATCTATAAAGAGGACTCCATAATACCATCCGAATGACACTCCTAAGATCTAAGACTTCCAAAATGTAAGGACTAATGAACACTTGAACTCTTGCATAAGCATTTAATTGGAGTTGGCCTTCATTATCACTTAATCACTTTACTCACCAAGGCATCATAAGAAATTCTTCAGCACACTCAAACAAAAAGGATCCTTTGAGCATAATTCTTTCCTTGCTTGGGTACAAGCAAGATTTAAGTTTGGTATTGTGATGCGGGTGTATCATTGCCTATTTTTAGTAGTTATTTCAGTAGATTTTTGTTTAGTTTTCATACAAATTTTTCCAATAAATGAGTAATAGAATGAAAAATCTTTGCATGAAACAAAATCTCAAGCATAGGTGAATTTTAGTTAATATACAGGGTAAATATGATGAAATAGATCACACTAAGTGAAGTTATGATTTTGGGCATTATTAGCACACTTAGTATAATGAAGCTTGTCTTGTATGTTACTTTGATACACTTTGTTTGTTTGATTTCAGACCAAAAGAAGAAGAGAAGAGCCACGTTAGTGGCTATGTTAGTGCCACTAACGAGGCCATTAATGTGGAAGGAAGGAAAGTTTGGAACGTTAGTGGGAATGTTAGTGGCATTAACTTTGAAAAAGGAGAGCATGGAAAGTTAGTGGCAACATTAACACCACTAACTTTAGCAAAGCAAAGGAAAACCCACGTTAATGGCCACGTTAACGCCACTAACGTGGACCATTAACGTGGGAAAGAGGGACAAGGAGCAGCGTTATTGGCAAAAGTGAGTGCCAATAATGCTAGCGAAGGACTAAGATGTCTACGTTAGTGGCCACATTAGTGCCACTAACGTGGGCAAAATCTCACCCGGTAGCCTGACCATGCCTTCTTCAAACAAGCATAACAAGAGCCACAAAGCTCCAAATGAGGTGATTCTAGTGGCATTGGAAAGTAGGATTTCAGAGCTTTCCAAGAATATATAGCACTACATGGTGGACACTAAATTTGAGGGAGAAAACCTGCCCTGAAAGTGCAAAGATGAACATGGTATCAACCTGTAGTAAGGCCAGTTGACCTCTTCACCATCCAAGAAGTGTAACTCGAGCTGTAGAGCTCCAAATGATGCACTTTCAAAGGCGTTGGAAAGTAGACATCCTGGGCTTTCCAAAAATATATAATAGTATGAGATGGACATTAAGTTTGAGCTCCAGAATCTGGCAATATTAATCCCCTGAACGCTGACGTTATTGGCACTCACTTTTGCCAATAACGCCAGCGATTACGCCAGCGATCATGTCCCCTTCAAGGGAGCATAACTTGAGTTTCAGAGGTCCCATTGAGATGATTTCAGTTGCGTTAAAAAGTTGACATTCAGAGCTTTCCAACGATATATAATAGTTTATAGTGGGCATAAAATTGGAGTACAAACTAGAGGCATCTTTTAAGCCCCAAAAACACTAACTGGGTAGCAAGTGTGACGTTAGCCACACTAACTTCAGCACTAACGCCACACTTGTAGCGTTAGTGTGGCTAACGGTAGCACTAACGATTAGCACCTGGACCTTAACTTAATTTATTTCTCTTTCAAGGACCACCTTACCTCAAGCAAGCAAGCCCACAAGTGTCAACCAATCAAGGCCACAAGAAGCATATAGAATAGGAATTTTCATTTAATTATAATTTGCTTTTAATTTCATTTCATTTTGTAATTTAGGAGAGCCTATATAAAGGCCTTAGTTTTAACATTCAAGGCATCTAGAAATTGAAGGAAGGAGGGAGAGAGTGAAGACCAATTCGAACTTCTGTGAATTGGCACACTCCAAGGAGAGTGGGTCTTCGGACCCCTCCCCTCCTACACTCTTCTTCCTTTTCTCTTCTTTTTCGTTTCTTAGTCGTATTTTAATTCCAGTTTGTACGTTTCATTTATGAATTTTGAAGTTTCAATTTCAGTTTTAATCTTCATCTTTATTTTTCTGCACTTCTTTTCTTCTTTGTTGAATAGAGAAATGAACAACTAAACCCTTTTTCATTGGGTTAGGGAGCTCTGTTGTAATTTGATGGATCAATTATAGTTTTCATTCTTCTTCTTTTTTTTTTCTTGATTTTACTAGAAAGCTTTCAATCTTCATCCAATTGGGTAGTTGTCTTGGAAAAGAGGCTATTCATACTTGAATCTCCTCGGAACCTTGGAAGAGGAATGAGGAGATCATGCTAGAAATACTTTCTCATGTTGGACCAAATTGGGGTTTGGATGGATAGAGTGACATATAATCCTACAATACTTTGATTTGGAAATACATGTGGTATAATCAGTGACCATACTTCATCTCTTTCCATGAGCAATTAAATCAAGGAATTGGGAAATTGTTCAAGCTTAGAGAGATTGGATTGCGAAGGAATTGGGATCCAATCACTTAAGATTGCCAAGGAGATCAATGAATGCATTGATTGAGGAAGAGATGAGAATGAACTTGATCCGGAGGATTGTAATATCTCTTGATCCCAATTTTCATTTTATTTTTAGTTCTTACATTTACTTTTCTTGCCATTTTACTTCTCTGCACTTTATAATTTTTTTTCCTTTACATTCATGCAATTTACATTTCCTTGTTGCTTATCATCCAAACATGAACCATCTAACTAGGATAATCAATTAACCGTTGATTGCTTAATCCGTTAATCTCTGTAGGATTCGACCTCACTCTACTGTGAGTTTTTACTTGACGACAATTCGGTATACTTGCTGAAGGGAAATTTGTTGAGAGACAAGTTTCCGTGCATCAGCTCTATGAGGCTAGGATTATTTATCCCATTTCTGACAGCCCATGGGTGAGCTCTGTCCAGGTTGTTCCTAAGAAGGGAGGAATGACAGTGGTTCATAATGAAAGGAATGAGCTGATCCCAAAAAAGGACAGTTACAGGGTGGCGTATGTGCATTGATTACAGAAGACTCAACGATGCCACCAGGAAAAATCACTTTCCTTTACCCTTCATTGACTAAATGCTAGAAAGACTAGCAAGTCATGCTATTTATTGTTTCCTGGATGGATATTCTGGATACAATCAAATAACAATAGATCCACAGGATCAAGAGAAGACAACATTCACATGTCCATCTGGCGTGTTCGCCTATAGACAAATGCCATTTGGCTTGTGCAATGCGCCTGCCACCTTTCAGAGAGGAATGTTATCCATCTTCTCTAATATGGTAAAGATATTCCTTGAAGTATTCATGGATGACTTCTCTGTTTATGGAGACTCATTTGACTCATGTCTTGATCATCTGACCCTGGTCTTGAAAAGATGCCAAGAAATAAACCTAGTCCTAAACTGGGAGAAATGCCACTTCATGGTTATTGAAGACATTGTTCTTGGGCATCGGATCTCAAATAAGGGGATAAAGGTGGATCAAGCTAAGGTGGAAGTGATAGAACGCTTGCCTCCACCTACTAGTGTTAAAGAAATCAGAAGCTTCCTAGGACATGCAGGATTTTACAGGCGGTTCATAAAAGATTTTTCTAAAATTTCCAAACCCCCGTGTAATCTCTTGGCCACTAATGTTCCATTTGTCTTTGACCAAGAATGCCTACATGCTTTTGAAACTCTGAAAGCCAAGCTTGTCATTGCTCCTATCATCTCTGCACCCAACTGGGACTTGCCATTTGAGCTAATGTGTCGTGCAAGTGATCATGCAATTGGCGCAGTCCTAGGTCAGAGACATGACAAGATTCTGCATGTCATTTATTATGCTAGTTGTGTATTAAATGATGCACAGAAAAATTACACTACTACAGAAAAGGAGCTACTTGTAGTGGTTTATGCCATTGATAAGTTCAGATCCTACCTAGTAGGATCTAAGGTCATTATTTATACTGACTATGCTGCTCTAAAGTATCTACTCACTAAGCAGGATTTTAAACCTAGACTTATAAGATGGGTATTACTCCTGCAAGAGTTTGATATAGAAATTAGAGACAAAAAAGGGATAGAAAATCAAGTGGTTGATCACTTGTCCCGGATTGAGCCATTAGCAGGGACTTCTTCTCCCTCCACTGACATATCCAAATCCTTTCTATATGAGAAACTCTATGCCATCCGGACAATACCTTGGTTTGCAGACATTGTAAACTACAAGGCTATACGGTTTATTCCCAAAGAGTTTACCAGGCAGCAAGCCCGAAAACTCATGCATGATGCAAAATATTACTTATGGGATGAGCCATATCTCTTTAAGAGATGCTCGGATGTAATAATCTGATGCTGTGTGTCTGAAGAAGAGGCACAAAGAATTCTATGGCATTGCCATGGCTCTGACTATGGAGGACACTTTGGAGGTGAGCGGACAGCCACTAAGGTACTCCAAAGTGGCTTTTACTGGCCTACTCTCTTTAAAGATTCTAGAGAGTTCGTTTGTAACTGTGATAGTTGATAGAGGGCTGGCAATCTTCCTCATGGTCACAGCACGCCTCAGCAAGGAATCCTAGAGATTGAGTTGTTTGACGTATGGGGCAAAGATTTCATGGGACCCTTCTCGCATTCATACTCAAACATCTACATCCTTGTTGCAGTAGATTACGTGTCTAAATGGGTTAAAGCAATATCAACACCCACCAATGACACGAGAGTAGTAATGAAGTTCCTCCAAAAGAACATCTTCAGCAGATTGGTGTCCCCAGGACACTAATCAGTGATGGAGGAACTCATTTCTGCAACAGACAGCTGGATTCTATCTTAAGACGATACGGAGTTCGCCATAAAGTAGCAACACTGTATCATCCCCAAACAAATGGGCAAGCTGAAGTCTCAAATAGATAACTAAAGTGAATCCTACAGAGGACAATAAGTGCCTCTAGAAAGGATTGGGCTAGAAAGCTTGACAATGCTTTGTGAGCATACAGAACAGCTTTCAAAACCCCCCATTGAAACTTCACCAAATCAGTTGGTATATGGGAAGTCCTTTCATTTTCCAGTGGAACTAGAACACAAAGCCTATTGGGCTACTAGATTTCTCAACCTTGATGCTAAAGCAGTAGGGGAGAAATGGCTGCTCCAACTAAATGAGTTGGATGAATTCCTCTTAGAAGCATTTGAAAATGCAAAGATCTATAAGGAAAAGGAAAAGAGGTGGCATGACAAGAAGTTAGCTTCCAGAGTCTTTGAACCAGGATAGAAAGTCCTGCTCTTCAACTCAAGACTCAAACTGTTCCCTGGAAAACTCAAATCCCGTTAGACAGGACCGTTTGTGATTACTAGTGTATCACCTTACAGGCATATAGAACTCCAAGGTAAAGAAAGAAGGTTCACTGTCAATGGACAGAGAATTAAGCATTACCTTGAAGGAGAAATAGAGCTAGGAGGCTCAACACTGTTACTAAGTCAAGTACAGTGAAGTCCAGCTAAAGACATTAAAAAAGTGTTTGTTGGGAGGCAACCCAATAATCACTCATACTTTATTGATTCTCTAGTTGTTTCCATTTTAATTAATTTTCTTGTTAATTAGTTTTTTTATTATGTTTTAAGTTTATTTTAATGTTAGTGATCATGTACATTGCTTAAATAGAGACAAAATGATGCAAAACAGCAAGCAGAATAGGGTGGCAATTGGGCGTTCAAACACCCTGGAGGGAGCATCATCCTGGCGTTAAATGCCAGCCAAGAGGCCCTGGCTGGGCGTTTAATCCCCAAGAGGGAGCACTACTCTGGCGTTAAACGCTAGAATGCTAGCATTCTGGGCGTTTAAACGCCAGCCTGACAGCATGGAGGTAACTTCAATTTTTCAATCTCATCTTGATTCAACTCATCTTCATCCAATTTAATTTCAAAAATTCTTTGATTTTTAAATAAAATTTTGTTCAAATAATTTAATTTCAATCTAATTTCAAAATTAAACCATTTTTTTCAAAATTGTTTCAAATCCATTTTAAAATTTAATATCTTTTACAACTTGTTTTCAAAATCTTTCAAAACCTTTTCTTATCTTTTTCATATCTTTTATTAACCTTTCAAATCCTTGTCATACTCCATATCTTGTCTTTAATGCCTTTTCTAACCTCTTTAAACATTTTCTTATCTTCTAAATTTAACAACTTATCTTTTTTATCTTTTTCAAAAATTTTTATCTTTTATTCATGATTATTTTTGAAAATCCCTCCCTCCTTCCCTATTTATATGTGTGTCATGACTCTCTCCCTCATTCACCACCTCTCATTCAAATTCTCCCCTCTCTTTCCCTCTTCTATTCTCTTTTCTACTTCTTCCTTTCTTACTTTTTGCTCGAGGACGAGCAAATTTTTAAGTTTGGTATAGCAGGAGCCCTGTTCTCTCATCAGGAATTCAATCCCATGGCTCCAAGAAGTGGCAAGACCGTCCCAAAGAACAAGAAAGAAGACAACTCAAAAGTTGTCTTCAAACCTGTTCGATTCTTCACCAAGCAACATGAAAGAACATTATCATAAGATAATGAGCAAAAGGCCAGTAATCCCTGAAGTGGGATTCAACCTTGGAGAAGAAGAATACCCGGAGATCCAAGAGCAGATTCGAAGGAGAGGCTGTGAGACTCTAAGTAATCCATAATTAAATGTTGGATACAACATGATTCAGGAATTCTATGCAAATCTGTGGATAACAGATAAGCAAAATAAAGATGGAACAACCATCCATACTTTTTGTACCATGGTTAGAGGGAAGATCATATACTTTCACCTAGACAGGGTGAGAGAGGTCTTCAAACTACCTATGCAAAGAGATGACCGTGAGTCATACAACCGGAGGGTTGTAGCAACCAAAAGTACTTCTTCCTTTCTTACTTCTCGCTCGAGGATGAGCAAATTTTTAAGTTTGGTGTGGCAGAAGCCCTGTTATCTCATCAAGAATTCAATCCCTTAGCTCCAAGAAGTAGCAAGATCACCCCAAAGAACAAGAAAGAAGACAACTCAAAAGTTGTCTTCAAACCTGTTCGATTCTTCACCAAGCAACATGAAAGAACATTATCATAAGATAATGAGCAAAAGGCCAGTAATCCCTGAAGTGGGATTCAACCTTGGAGAAGAAGAATACCCGGAGATCCAAGAGCAGATTCGAAGGAGAGGCTGGGAGATTCTAAGTAATCCTGAATTAAATGTTAGATACAACATGATCCGGGAATTCTATGCAAATCTGTGGTTGACAGATAAGCAAAAGACGGATGGAACAGCCATCCATACCTTTCACACCATGGTCAGAGGGAAGATCATGTACTTTCACCTGGACAGGGTGAGAGAGGTCTTCAAACTACCTCTGCAAAGGGATGACAGTGAGTCATATAACAGGCGGGTTGTAGCCAACCGAAAGCTGGATCAAGTTCTAGAGGACATATGCCTACCTAGAACCCAATGGATTGAAAATACCAAAGGGGAGCCATGCCAGCTGAAAAGGGCAAACCTCAAACCTCAAGCCTCTTGCTAGAGGATGGCTAGACTTCATTGGGCGTTATATACTCCCTACAAGTAACTGCTCTAAAGTCAATATTAAAAGAGCAGTAATGATTCACTGCATCATGATGAGAAATGAGGTGAAAGTCCACCAAATAATCCCCCATGAGATTTACAAGCTATCAAACAGAGATTCCACAAGGGCCATGCTACCTTTTCCAAATCTCATCTTTCACCTATGCCAAGAAGCTAAGGTTCTGATCCAAGTGGACAACTTTATTCCAGTGGAAAAACCAATCACCAAGCAAGTGATGGAGAGCTCCAAGATAGAAGATGATAACTTAAAGAGGAAGGAACCCAAACATTCCCAACAGATCCCTCTAATGGAGTACTGGGAACAGCTAAAGGTGTCTGTAATTCACTTATAGAGCACGTTGGATCAGCTCAGAAAGGAGCAAAAAGATCAGACTAGTATGATTTATAAACTGATCCAGGAGCAAGAGAGGCAGGGGCATGAAATTGAGGAGTTGAATCGTCAGAAGCTCTCTCCTAAAGAGCCCAGGGCCCCACAAGCTGAAGAATCATGCACCCCTCAAGAAGAGCCACGCGTCCCACAGCGTGAAAAAACCATCATCTCCCAAGCTGAAGGTTGTTGAGTTTCAACTCTGTGGTTATTCTAATTCTTGTTTCTCATATTTCTGTTATGCATATTCCTATCTCACGTATTTCCATCTAAATTTAAAGTTGCATGATCACTAGTAGTAATTAAGTTTTTATTTTAATTTTATGTCTTTTAATTGTTAGGATTACATAAGCATTAGTAGTAATTAATTAATTTTTACTTGTCCAATTAGCTATAAATTATTCTTCTTATCATCATTAAACATGAATAAAATAGTAGATTTTTTTAGAAGAAATAAAGATGCATAGATTTTTGAGCTTTCCAATAAAGAATAGTTACATTAATTTGATTGGGTTACATTGCTTTAGTTTTCTAAATGAAAGAATAAACATTGCATATTTGAAGTTGAACTTTATGATGCTAGCTCTTGAAAGAATGAAGAAAAAGGAAAAATATTATTGATAATCTGAAAAATCTAAAAATTGATTCTTGAAGTAAGAAAAAGTAGAAAAAAGAAAAAAAAAAGCATATTGCAAAAGAAAAAAAATTATATAGCATGCAAAAAAAGAAAAAAATAAAATAAAAAGCAGAAAAATCCATTACTGCCCAAAAATTCAAGAAAAGGAGGGCAGATTAAAAAAGCCAATAACCCTTTAAACCAAAAGGCAATGGTATAAAAGGGTCTCAAGTCTTTGAGCATCAGTGGATACGAGGGCCTAAACGAATAAAATCCTGGCCTAAGCAGCTCAACCATGTTGTCCCTAACCATGTGCTTGTGACGTGAAGGTGTCAAGTGAAAAGCTAGAGACTGAGCGGTTAAAGTCATGATGCAAAGCAAAAAGAGTGTGCTTAAGAACTCTGGACACCTCTATCTGGGGACTCTAGTAAAGCTGAGTCACAATCTGAAAGTGTTCAGCCAGTTAAAGTGTCTGTGGCATTATTGTATCTGGTGGTAATATTGGAAAACAAGGTGCTTAGGGTCACGGCCAAGACTCTGAAAGCTATGTTCAAGAATCAAAAAGAGCTGAACTAGGAAAATCAATAATATCATCTGGATTCTAAGTTCCTAAAGATGGCAATCATTTTTATTTTCAATGGATAGTGAGATGCCAAGACTATTCAGAAGCAAAAAGCTACTAAGTCCCACTCATCTTATTGAAACTGAGCTTCATTGGAAACTCATTTATTGCATCCTACTCTTCTTTTCATCCTATTTTATTTTTAGTTGCTTGGGGACAAGCAACAGTTTAGGTTTGGTATTGTGATGAGCGGATATTTTATACGCTTTTTGGCTTAGTTTTCATATAATTTTTAGCATATTTTATTTAGTTTTTATTAAGGTTTTACAGGTTTTAGTGTTAAATTCACATTTATGGATTCCACTTTGAATTTGTGTGTTTTTGTACCATTTTAGGTATTTTCTAGCTGAAATTGAGGAGCTGGAGCAAAAGTCTGATTCAGAGACAGAGAAAGCACTGCAGATGCTGTCAAAATCTGACCTCCTTGCACTCGAAAGAGATTTTCTCAACTGCTACAGAAGTCCAAATGGAGCGATCTCAACGGCTATAGAAAGCTGACTTCCAAGCTTTCCAGCAGCAATATATAATAGTCCATACATTGTTTCATATTAGAAGGCCCAAAACTGGCATCCAACGCCGCTTCCTGCCCCCTTTCTGGCATCCAGCGCCCAAAGAGCAGAGTTCAATGTCCAAACGCCCATAGAGGACTCTCCAACTGGCGTTTCATGCCCAAAAGACCTAATAGCACATTTATCTCATCAATGCTCAGCCCAAACACTCACCAAGTGGGTCCAGAAGTGGATTTTAGCACTAAAAAGACTATTGTACCCTTACTAGTCATTAGTTTAGTATTTAAGGGATTTAATTCATGTTATTCACATTTTTACTTCACTTTTACCATCATACACATTTATCATTTTATTTTACCTCAGTATGAGTTTCTAAACCTCCTAGGTTGAGAGGAGGAGCCCTACTGAGTCCTATGAATTAATAAAAGTATTACTGTTTCTTCTCCGATCCGTGTTTGATCTATCTCTAAGATGTATATCCGATCTTCATCGTGGTGAATAGGATGATCTGAGAAATTAGCTCTGTTCATCACATTAAGATGATTGTGCCTGACAAACACCTGCGTCTACTTGGGTTTGTGTGAATACATGACTGGAAAGCACGAGCCAACAACTATGTTCATACATCTCTCAGACGGTTAATCCACGACTTTGTTGGGGACTTCTCGAGACACCAGTTCAGCCGATTTTTTGGGAAATGAGGGTCTCTGTGGTATAGGCTAGAATCCAAAGAAGTAGCGTTCTCTGATCCTAAAGATTCGACCTTGTCTATGGCACTTTGAGTAGGATCGCCAGGAGAATAACTTGCTAAGCGCTTCACCCTTCGTCAGATTGGATGACCATGGCCAATGGCATTCAATCTGAAGTAGAGGAGATCAAGGACCACGGCCCATGGCATTGATTACATACAGCCTGCCATAGAAGAAGATCATTCATAAGCAGAGAAGACAGTGGTACTAGAGTTAATTCAGAAAGACAAAGCAACTCCGACTCTCAACTCTATTCCTCTTATTGATTTAATCCAATTAGTTTTACCCCTTTCACACATTATTCTTACAACTCTATATATGACATATAATCATTCAAAATTTATCCAACAACCTTCTGATTCCATCTGACTAAGACCTGCAAGATAACCATAGCTTGCTTCAAACCACAATCCTCATTGGATCGACCCTGACTCACTCAGGTATTACTTGGATGACCCAGTGCACTTGCTGGTACAACAGTACAATGGTGTGGTGATTCGTGCTACCAGGCACACCAACCACGTTACCAGCATTGATGCCGGCACCAATGCCAAGATCATACAGACCAAAGGCGTTGGCAATGTGATAAACCACTATTTTATGGCTTATCTTGTGTTCAATTGAGTGGTTTCATCAAGTCTCTGCCCACTTATTCATACAGATTGCATGACTTTTACAATTCCTTCCTGGTTTTATTCCATAATTGAAAACTTGCTTCCTAAACCTTTAATTTGTGTATTTTAAATCCCCCTTTCTACCATTCGATGCCATGATCTGTGTGTTCAGTGCTTTCAGACTTTATAGGGCAGGAATGGCTTAGAGGATGGAGAGGAAGCTTGCAAAAATGGAAGGAGCATAAGAAATAAAGAAGACAACAAGCGAGCATCAACGCGCACGCATGGCTCACGCGTGCGTGTGATCCAGAGATTTTACAACAATGCGTCCGCGTACGCGTGGATCGGAGTTCTGCAAGACGATGCGTGCGCGTGCCTGATGCGTACGTTGGTGCACGAAATTGTGATTACACTTTTAACAACTCCGCACAACTAACCAGAAAGTGCACTGGGTCGTCCAAGTAATACCTTACGTGAGTAAGGGTCGATCCCACGGAGATTGTAGGCTTGAAGCAAGCTATGGTTATCTTGTAAATCTTAGTCAGGAGATTATTGATAAAAATGATTTTTTTATGAAAAGTAAATAACATGAAATAAAAGGTACTTGTGATTCAGTAACGAGGAACAGGTTGAGGTTCCAAAGATGCTCTGTCGTCTGAATCTCTGATTTCCTACTGTCTTCTTCTCCAAACACGCATGGCTTCCTTCAATGTCAAGCTGTATGTTGGTGGATCACCGTTGTCAATGGCTACCATCCGTCCTCTCGGATGAAAAATACTAGGAACGGTTTCTGTACGGCTAATCAACTGTCGGATCTCTTGTCTCGGATGAAAATTACAAGGTACAGCTACCGCATGGCTAATCATCTGTCAGTTCTCACTTGTGTCGGAATAGGATCTCTCTATCCTTTTGCACACTGTCACTGTGCCCAACATTTGTGAGTTTGAAGCTCATCACAATCATCCCGTTCCAGATCCTACTCGTAATACCACAGACAAGGTTTAGACTTTCTGGATCTCAAGAATGATGCCTATTGGTTCTAGCCTCTACCACGAAGGTTCTAATCCCATGGACTCGGTCCGTGGATTAGAAACCCAAGAGATACGCACTCAAGCTGTCGCCCAATGACTACGTTGAGCTCATGTAGAACGGGAGTGGTTGTCAAGCACGCGTTCATAAGTTTGAGAATGATGATGAGTGTCACGGATCATCATATTCTCTATATTGAAGTACGAGTGAGTATCTTAGAATAGAATCAAGCATGATTGAATAGAAAACAATAGTAATTGCATTAATCCATTGAGACATAGCAGAGCTCCTCACCCTCACCTAAGGGGTTTAGAGACTCATGCCGTAGAAAAGACAATATCAGATGTAAAATGTCATGAATTACAAAATGAATATCTAAAAGTAGTTTTTATACTAAACTAGTAATTTAGGATTACAGAAAATATGTAACTAGGTGTAAATAGTGCAGAAATCCACTTCCGGGACCCACATGGTGAGTGTTTGGGCTGAACTTTGAAGCTTTCACGTGCATAGACCATTCTTGGAGTTAAATACCAGTTTGGGCATTTAACTCCAGTTCTGGTGCCAGTTCTGGCATTTTACGCCAGAAAAAGGTCTCTGGCTGGTGTTGAACGCCAGTTTGGGCCATCAAATCTCGAGCAAAGTATGAACTATTATATATTTCTGGAAAGCCCGATATGTCTAATTTCCAACGCAATTCAGAGTGCGCCAATTGGGCTTCTGTAGCTCCAGAAAATCCACTTCGAGTGCAAGAGGGTCAGAATCCAATAGCATCTGCCATCCTTTCTCAGCCACTGAATCAGACTTTTGCTCAGATTCCTCAATTTCAGCCAGAAAATATCTAAAATTACAGAAAAACACACAAACTCATAGTAAAGTCCAAAAATGTGATTTTTGCATAAAAACTAATAAAAATATAATAAAAGTAACTAAAACATACTAAAAACTATGTAAAAACAATGCCAAAAAGTGTATAAATTATCCGCTCATCACAACACCAAATTTAAATTGTTGCTTGTCTCCAAGCAACTAAAAACAAAATAGGATAAAAAGAAGAGAAGATACAATAAATTTCAAAAATATCAATGAAGATTAGTTTTAATTAGATGAGCAGGACTAGGAGCTTTTTGCCTCTGAACAATTTTGGCATCTCACTTTATCCTTTGAAGTTCAGAATGATTGGCATTCATAGGAACTCAGAATTCAGATAGTGTTATTGATTCTTCTAGTTTAGTATGTTGACTCTTGAACACAGCTACTTTATGAGTCTTGGCCGTGACCCTAAGCATTTTGTTTTTCAGTATTACCACCGGATACATAAACGCCACAAACACATAACTAGGTGAACCTTTTCAGATTGTGACTCAACTTTGCTAGAGTTCCCAGTTAGAGGTGCCCAGAGTTCTTAAGCACACTCTTTTTGCTTTGGATCATGACTTTAACTGCTAAGTCTCAAGCTTTTCACTTGACACTTTCACGCCACAAGCACATGGTTAGGGACAGCTTGATTTAGTCGCTTAGGCCAAGATTTTATTCCTTTGGGCCCTCCTATCCATTAATGCTCAAAGCCTTGGATCCTTTTTACCCTTGCCTTTTAGTTTAAAGGGTTACTGGCTTTTTCTGCTTGCTTTTTCTTTTTCCTTATTTTTTTCTTTATTTTTTTTCATTTTTTTCGCAAGCTTTTGCTTTTTCACTGTTTTTTCTTGCTTTAAAAATCAATTTTACAATTTTTCAGATTATCAATAACATTTCTCTTTTTTCATTATTCTTTCAAGAGCCAACAATTATAACATTCATAAAGTTCACTATAAAAAATATGCATTGTTTAAGCATTCACTCAGACAACAAAAAACATTGCCACCACATCAAAATAATTAAACTATTTTCAAGATAGAATTCGAAATTCATGTACTTCTTTTTCTTTTTCAGAAAACATTTTTCATTTAAGAAAGGTGAAAGATTCATGGAACATTCATAGCTTTAAGACATAGACATTAAATACTAATGATCATGTAATGAAGACACAAACATAGTCAAAATATAAAGCATAAAAACGAAAAATAGAAAAATAAGAACAAGGGAATTAAAGAACGGGTCCACCTTAGTGACGGCGGCTAGTTCTTCCCCTTGAAGATCCTATGGAGTTCTTGAGCTCCTCAATATCTCTTCCTTGCCTTTATTGCTCTTCCCTCCTGGCTCTTTGATCTTCACTGATTTCATGGAGGATGATGGAGTGCTCTTAATAGTTGTATGGAGGGAAGTGCATCCATTGAGGCATCTCAGGGATTTCTTGATGAGGGACTTCCTCATGCTCTTGTTGAGGTCCATGAGTGGGCTCTCTTATTTGCTCCATCGTCTTACTAGTGATGGGCTTTTGAGATGAATCTCTCCATCTCCTATGACTCGGAGTTGGAAGCAACTGACTTCCCTTTCTTCTTCCTAGAGGTTTCTCCGGCCTTAGGCGCTATTAGTGGTTATGGAAAGCAAAAAGCTGAGCTTTTCCACACCAAACTTAAAAGCTTTGCTTGTCCTCGAGCAAAATAACATAGAAGGGAGTAGAAGAAGAATGATGCAATTAATTTTGAAAACTTATTACTGTATACAAGAAAAATTAGAAAGAGCTGAAAAGAATTTGAAAAGATATGTAGGTTTTGAAAATGTTTAGGAAGGAATTGAAAAGAATTAAAAAGAATTGGAAGGATTATTAATATTTGAAAATATAAATTGAAAGATGAACGTTTAAAATATGTTTGATGCAAAAAATTATGAATTAAAACATGAAAATTTGAAAAAAATCGAATTGGAAACAAAATTACCTCCCTTGTGTCATCCTAGCATTAAACGCCCAGAATGCTATCCATTCTGGCGTTTAACGCCCACTTGACTGCCTCTTTGGGCGTTTAACGCTCAGCCAGATACCCTGGCTGCCGTTAAACGCCAGGAATCCTTCTTTACTGGGCGTTTTTCTGAACACCCAGAATGCTGCCATTTCTGGCGTTAAATGCCTAGAATGCTGCCCATTCTGGCGTTTAACACCCGGAATACTGCATGCATGGGCGTTAAATGCCCATTCTACTATCCTTACTGGCGTTTAAACGCCAGTAAGCCTGTCCTCCATGGTGTGCTATTTTTGATGCTGTTTTTGATTCCGCTTTAATTCTACAGCTGTTTTTATGACTCCACATGATCATCAACCTAAAGAAAACATAACATGGCAATGGAAAACAAATGTCTATAAAAAATAAATATAATTAAATAACGTTGGGTTGCCTCCCAATAAGCGCTTCTTTAATGTCGTTAGCTGGACTTTACTGAGCTTTAATCTAGTCTCAGTCTTGAGCATTCTTGCTCAACATTTCCTTCAAGATAATGCTTGACTATCTATCCATTAATAATGAACTTTTTGTCAGAGTCAATATCCTGAAGCTCTACATATCCATATGGTGACACACTTGTAATCACTTATGGTCCCTTCCACCGGGATTTCAATTTCCCAGGGAACAAGCTGAGCCTAGAGTTAAACAGCAGAACCTTCTGTCCTGGCTCAAAGACTCTAGATGACAGCTTTCTGTCATGCCACTTTTTTGCTTTCTCCTTGTGGATTTTAGCATTTTCGAAAGCATTGAGTCTGAACTCCTCCGGCTCATTCAACTTGAGTAATCTTTTCTCTCCAGCCACCTTAGTATTAAGGTTTAAGAACCTGGTTGCCCAGAAGGCCTTGTGCTCCAGTTCCACTGGCAGATGACAGGCTTTTTCATACACAAGCTGGTATGGAGAAGTCCCTATAGGAGTCTTGAATGCGGTTCTGTATGCACACAGAGCATCATCCAGGCTTCTTGTGCAATCCCTTCTACGGGTACTTACAGTCCATTCCAGGATTCGTTTTAGTTCTCTATTTGAGACTTCAGCCTGCCCATTTGTATGTGGATGATATGGAGTTGCCACTTTGTGGTTAATTCCATATCGGATCAGAGTAGAGTCAAGCCGTTTATTACAGAAATGAGTGCCTCCATCACTGATCAGTACCCTAGGACACCAAACCTACTGAAGATATGCCTCTGGAGGAACTTCATCACTGTCTTAGTATCATTAGTGGGTGTTGCAATTGCCTCTACCCATTTAGATACATAGTCTACTGCCACTAGAATATAAGTGTTTGAATATGATGGTGGGAAAGGCCCCATGAAGTCAATACCCCATACATCAAACAACTCAATCTCTAAGATCCCTTGCTGAGGCATGGCATAACTGTGAGGCAGATTACCAGCTCTCTGGCAACTTTTACAGTTACGTACAAACTCTCGGGAGTCTCTATAGAGAGTAGGCCAGTAGAAGCCACATTGGAGAACCTTTGTGGCTGTTCGCTCACCTCCAAAATGTCCTCCATATTGTGAATCATGGAAATGCCATAGGATCTTCTGTGCCTCCTCTCTAGGCACACATCTATGGATTATTCCGTCTGCACATCTCTTAAAGAGGTATGGTTCATCCCACAAGTAGTACTTTGCATCAGAAACCAATTTTTTTGTTTGCTGCTTACTATACTCTTTGGATATGAATCTCACAGCTTTATAGTGTGCAATGTCTGCAAACCACGGTACTTCCTGAATGGCAAAGAGTTGCTCATCCGGAAAGGTTTTAGAGATCTCAGTAGGAGGGAGGGACGCTCCTGCTACTGGTTCTATCCGGGATAGGTGATCAGCTACTTAGTTCTCTGTCCCTTTTCTGTCTCTTATTTCTATATTAAACTCTTGCAGAAGCAACACCCATCTTATGAGTCTAGGTTTTGAATCCTGCTTTGTGAGGAGATATTTTAGAGTAGCATGGTCAGTGTACACAATCACTTTTGATCCTACTAAATAAGATTTGAACTTGTCAATGGCATAAACCACTGCAAGTAACTCCTTTTCTGTGGTTGTGTAATTCTTCTGTGTGTCATTTAAAACATGGCTATTATAATAAATGACATGCAGAAGATTGTCGTGCCTCTGTCCTAATACTGCACCAAAGGCATGGTCATTGGCATCACACATTAGTTCAAATGGTAATGTCCAGTCTGGTATAGAAATGACTGGTGCTGTGACCAGCTTAGCTTTTAGAGTCTCAAAGGCCTGTAAACACCCTGTATCAAAGACAAATGGTGTATCAGTAGCTAGCAGATTGCTCAGAGATTTTGCAATTTTTGAAAAATCCTTTATAAACCTCCTATAGAATCCTGCATGCCCCAGAAAGCTTCTGATTGCCTTAACATTGGCAGGTGGTGGTAATTTTTCAATTACCTCTACCTTAGCTTGATCCACCTCTATTCCCTTGTTCGAAATTTTGTGTCCAAGGACAATTCCTTCAGTCACCATAAAGTGACATTTCTCCCAGTTTAAAACCAGGTTAGTCTCTTGGCACTGGTGCACAAAATTGTGATTACACTTTTCACAACTCCACACAACTAACCAGCAAGTGCACTGGGTCGTCCAAGTAATACCTTACGTGAGTAAGGGTCTATCCCACGGAGATTACCGGCCAAGACAAGATAAACCTAGCCACCGACCACTTCGATGGTGGGAGCTTCAATATATGATAAACGAAAAGAGACATAATGCTAACGCATGCACCAAGATCGCACATACAATCAATAAATTGAACTCCATCTATGGTACAAGTGACTAAGCAAGGGCCTGGATCACCACACTTTTCCGGTATTGCTCCCATTAAGGTCAAAATAGAACTCTCCAATGGAATAGTTTCTAACTCATGGATTCTATCTTTGTTCATACACAAATTCTTAAGAAACTTTGCATATTTAGGCACTTGATGGGTAGCATCAAAAAGAGTGATAGTTACCTCAACTTTCTTGAACATTTCCACCATTTTGGGGTCAAGTTCTACACGCTTCTTGGTCTTTTTTGTCAATATAAAAAATGGAATGGGTGGAGCAAATTCCTCCAAGACTTGCTCATCTCTAAAGACTTCATTCCTTCGTTGAGGGACTTCTTCTTCAACTACCTCATGTGCTTCATCCTCCTCTTCAATTTCTTCTATCTCAACTACATCCTCATCTTGAGTAACTATCACTGGGCTAGGTGCCTTTGGACTCTTCTTTTTCAATTGCATTCCGGACCTCAAGGTGATGGCATTGATGCCACCCTTGGGGTTGGGTAGAGGTTGAGAGGGTATGGCACTAGAACTTGAAGCATGAGGAGTAGAGGTAGAAGGTGGTTCCATACGAGTAATGAGGGCTTGGAGGGTAGAAGTAAGGCTGGTAAGACTTGAGGCAAGTGTAGTTTAAATTTCTTTTTGCCCTTGGAGTATGGACCAGAGTGTCTCATCTTGATTGGAGGAAGGGAAAGGATAGGTGATTTAGGGGGCTTGTGATTGGTTAGGTTGAGGTAGTTGCCTATGATGAGGTGGTTGGTAGGTTTGGTAGTTTCTTCCTTGGTTTGGTTGTTGATGTGGAGGGTTTTGAGAGTATCGGTTTTGTGAATTTTCGGTGTTCCATCTTTGGTTTCCTCCATTGTCCCTACCTCCTTATTGATAATTGTCCCGCTAACCTTGGTTGGGATTATCTCTCCAACCTTGATTATAATTGTTACTCCGTTGATTGTAATTGCCTCCTTGTTGGTGATACCCTTGGTTGAAATTGTCGCCTTGTAGATAGTATCCTTGACTAGGACGGTCATAGAAATTATGGGTAGCCACCAAGGTATTGTCTTCTTGGAGACTTGGACATTCATCCGTGTAATAGGAGTAGCAAGAGAAAATACCACATATTCTTTGGGGACCAATTGTTGATTTTGTTGTTGTTGAGGAAGTGTAGGTTGTTTTTGATGAAATAAAGGTTGTTGTTGATTTATTTGGAGTTCCTTTAGAATGCTTGTCATCTCGCACAAGGTTTTGGTAAAGGCGACGGTCTCACCACTAGAAGAAATTTCATTAACAGCTCTAGGGTGATTGCTTCTTTGTCTAGCATGCAAGGTGGACTCGGCAAAATCGGAGATCAATTGCCATGCCTCCTCCGCTGTTCTATATTTTGTCAAAGAACCATTTCTTGAAGTATCTAGGATGATCTTGTCTTGTGGTTTCATTCCTTTTAAAAAGTAGCTAATCAACACTAGAGTGTCAATCATATGGTTGGGGCATGAGTCAAGAAGCTTTCGAAATCGCTCCCAATACTCGTATAGAGTTTCCAATTCACCTTGGACAATGCATGAGATCTCTTTCCGTAACTTATCGGTCACCACCGCAGGAAATAATTTGTCTAAGAATTCTCTTCTAAGCAAGTCCAATCACCAACAATTTCACTTGGCAAAGAGTAGAACCACTCCTTAGCTCTCCCTTCAAAAGAGAAGGGGAAAGCATACAACCAAACCGCAACTTCACTAGAGCCTTCCCGCCTAGTAGTAGAACATACACCTTGGAAGTCCTTAAGGTGTCTAATAGGATCTTGAGGGGGAAGTCCTTGATACTTGGGAAGAAGATTAATCAAGGCGGTTTTAGGCTCAAAATTAGCATTCAAGTCCGGATGACGAATGTGAGTAGGTTGAAGAACAAAATCCGGAGCACCGGCTTCCTTGAGAGTGACTCGCCTTGGAGCGGCCATATTGTCCGTACCTAGATCAGGAGAAGAGTTATTAGTAGTGTCTATGGAAGAGTAAACAGTGCCTTCTTCGAATGATGATTTGGAATCAACTTCGGATACGGTGAGTGAATTGGGAAAAACCTTTTCACCACCTCCAAAGGCCAACCGCCTCCGAGCTTGTCTAATGTGAAGCAAAGTTCTTTCTATTTCAGGGTCAAATATAGCTAAGCTCAGATCGGGTAAAGAACACATCATTCAAGGAAAGAGATAGAGAGCTCATGACAATAAAGTGAACTAAACAAAGAGTAATCCTAACTAACAATTGAACTAACACACACAATCAAGAGAAATACAAGTATGCACATATCCACATATCTACATTAACCAACAACATGGCACTCATGTGTAACTCCCCGGCAACGGTGCCATTTTGATGAGTGATTTTATGCTGGTGTAGAATTTATCAATAAATGCAATCGTGAGTATAATCTAAACCGACACGCAATTCCACATCAAACAAAGAAATTGTGTCACCACAATTCCAAATTAAGAACCGAGAGTATTAATCCCGAGTCGTTCTCCCTAGGAGTGCTCCAAGATGCATATTATTGATTAGAAGTTGTATTGGTGTTTTGGAGTTTAATGCAAGAAAGGAACAAGCTAATAGTGTGAATGAAAATCAAGCTATATAAAAGCCTTGGCTAGGGGTAAGAATTGGACTTCCTATCATCATAATCTCCATCAATTGTGACCACAATTAGTTATTGCTTCACTTAGTTAACCTCTAGTGTGAAGGAAAGTCAAGTGAAAGTAATCAATTTGGATTTACAAGTCCTAGTCTAACCCTAGGGAAGTATAGCTTTAGTGACATGCAAATCAACTAGCAATCTCCAATTGATAATCAACAAAAGACATTAATGATTCAAGTGTCTCCACTACCTTAACCCCCAAGCCAAGAATGAAAAATCTACTCCATAGCTAAAGTTGGCATTTTCTCAAACACATGGAGAGCAAGGATGAGAGACATTGTAAAATTGAGAATAGAGTTGAAATCAAAGATATCCACTACAAGAGATTAACAACAATCAAACAATTGACAAATAGGAACATGAATTACCTCAATGTATTAATGGAAATCAAAGTAACAACATCCAAAAGCTAAGATCCACAAGTAACTTGAACAACAAGAAATAAATTGAGAGTAGGAGAATTTAGATCTACAACTTGAAGCAATGTAGAATTGAATTGACAATAGATCTCACCAATGGATCTAAGAGAATTCCAAATTAAGAAGCAAAACCCTAGAGAGAAGCTAGAGTTTCTCTCTCTAGAAAATGTAACTTCCAAAACTAAGTAGAAAATATCTAAAAATGAGTGAATGAGTGAGAATCCCTTTATCCCTTGGTCTTCTTAAGTGTTTTGGCGCCAGAGTTAGTTCCAATTGGGCCCCACAGCTCCTGTGAAATCGCTCAGCATGTTTTCACTAAAAAAATCTCGTGCTAGCACCGACGCGTACGCGTATAGCATGCGTGCACGTCCCTGGGGTTTAACGATCCACGCGCATGCGTAAACCATGCGTGCGCGTCCATGAGGATTTGGCCCATCCATACGAATGCGCCGGCTTCTAGCTTGGCTTCTTCGCACTGATCCTAATAGCGCGCATCCACGCGTATGCGCAAGGCACGCGTACGCGTCGCTGCTCAAACTCCAAAGCTCCCATTTCCATGCTCCCTCCATTAATGCATTCTTCCTTCCTCTCTTCTAGGCTAACCTTGACCTATAATCTCTAAAATCACTTAACAAATAGATCACGGCATCGAATGGTAATAGAAGAGGATTCAAATATAACACATTTAGTGTAAAAGAAGCATGTTTTCATCTATGAAGCAAAAATTAGGAAGGAAACACAAAACCATACATTTCTTAAGAATAAGCATGAAAGAATGTTGATAAAACCCTCAAAATCCATACAAGATAAATCCTAAAAACGGGGTTTATCAGCACCGCAACCTCGACAAGCAGGATTCACCACTGTCCATACTAGGCGCATAGCGACTTACCAATAATCTCATGAGTCTCAACCATGACAAGGAGAATTAACCACCGTCCTTGCCAGGTGCATAGCAAATCATCAACATTCTCATGAGTCACAATCTCAATCTTTCATAAATCATCATTAACTCTCTCTTTCTCAAATCATCATTCTCCATCTTTTAAAATTCATCGTTCCCAATCTTGTATAATTCATCATTCTCAATCTTTCACAATTCATTATTCATTTTCATTTCTCAATCACCATCAATACACCACTCTATCAGTCCACTCAAGTTAACCCAACCACAGAAAATCCCAAGCCTAGGTTACCGTCTCTAAACACATAATAAAATAAAAATCCATTCCTATTTACTCAGTATTTTTTTGCTCGTCCCAAATCCTAAACATTAAGTAGGGGTCATAAACAGGGGTTAAAGAGGTGAAAAAGCGGAGTGGATAGGGAAAAATACTTAAAATAAATATTTTTTAGCAAAATAGGACATTTGTGCATACGCATGCCTCGTGCGTATGAGCGAGTCCCTTTCTGTGCGTGCACATGATATGCTCACGAAAAACATTTGGTTCTGAGAACACAAGTTATGCGTACGCATGGGTCATGTGTATGCATGACCTTGCTTTTGTGCGTATACATGTTATGTACACAACACTCTCGTAAGCCTCTTTCATTCCTGTAATGCCCATCATGCATGACCTCAAAATTCTGCAACTTCTGTAGAATTCAGTTTTCTAACCCTAAACTTTTAATGAGCATAACATCTTCTTTAAAAATCATTTTCAGCTCGTTCTTTGAATGACATAAACTTCACGGACCTAATTTTTATTCAAAATATGTTTCGCAAAATTTAGGGGTCCAGAAGCCAAGTTATGGCCCGTTGAATTTGGTCAAAAATAAACTTTTACCCAAAATTTGCAAAGTCCTCTAGTTTTCTAATACTCTAAACCAAACCAATTCAACCACAACCAAAATCAATATCAAAACACTAATGCACATTACCAACCATTCCTCAATCACTTTCTAATCATTCCAATTCCTAATTATTCAAATTGTCATTTTCTCCACTCATTCAGGAAAATCCTAAAGTCCATAATATCATCATATAACTCCTTTCACATTTCAATCTTCATTCAATATTCACAATTTTCATCAATCCTCATCAATACCAATATTTATCATTCAATACTCACCAATGATCATCATCAATCTATATCAATCCACAATTCCTAATTCCAACAACAGTTTTTCATATTAAATGCCATACTCACAAATATCATTAATCATCATCATTTCATGGTATCATACTAAAGATTAATCATATATATCATATTCACACATTCAAATACATCATACTTATCGGACTTACCTACTCACGGCCTCCGGCCCAAATTTCACCAATACTCATCAATAATCAATTTCAATCTCAAACATCCTCATTATACACCACATTTCATTTACATACCATATCAAATCTTCTATCAATTAATTACACATATTACACGTATTAAAACCACTAAGTCACACGATTCAAACCTATCTTAAGACAACTAGCCTAAGTTTCCTACAATATTACATATTAACTAAAGAAAACTGAAGTCATACCTTGGCCAATTTTCTCCAAGCACGAAACCACCACAAAACCTTCTTTCACAAGCTTTCCAAGCCTCCAACAAGTAACCAATGTTTAGCCACCACTTGAGATCAAAACTAAGTACTCCAAAACACCAATTTAACTCTAAGTAACATAAATTTCAATCTAATTCATGCAATATATCCAAAATTAACACTAACACTCACAAATTCAATAAACCACAAGGGTTTAGAGATTTTTTACTTTACCCTACAGTAATTAGGAAAAAATCCAACAATAACTCAATGCTAGATTACGCACCTAAACAATCAAAATAAAAAAATCCTCAATTTCTAAAACCAAAAACTCAAAATCTGTTAGGATAGAGAACTGAAGCATGGGTTTCAAAATTCTTACCACTTTATTCAATTATAATTGAAGATCTCGACAAGATAGACGCGTGGCCGCAAATGGCACGCTAATCAGAGTTCCAAAGAGAAATTATAGCCAAGTGAAAAAGTTGATGAATAGTAGCAATGGGATTTCTCTTCTCTTCTCCTTACCAGTGCATCTCTCTCTCTCTCTCTCAATTTCTGAATAATGAGGCTGAGTTGGCCTCTTAAAAACCTTATATATATGTTGGGCCTTGGGCCCAATTTGGGTCCAATCCAGCCGGTTTGTATTTTTGGCTCGTTTAGCCCAACTTTGGGATAAAAACTTTCAAAAAAGTGTCCAGTCTTCTATCCCAATTATTTTTATCTTCTCTAAATTATAAAATTCAACTTCTTAAATTTATGCACTCATTAATTTAATTTTCTCACTCACAGTGCTGGATTAATTTAACTGGTACACATTTTTATACATTTTTCCTCAGAAATTTACATTTTTTCCACTTGGAAAAAATTCGCTGAATCCAAGGTTCATCTTTAAACTTTTAAATTAATATGTCTAAATTTTCCAACCTATTCCAAATAATTAAATTATATTTTTCCTATTTATTTAAATGCCTGATTAATTTTTCAATTCTTACATCCCACCTCCTAATTAGAAATTTTTTTGGTAAAATTTGGGTTTATCCAAGAATAACTTGGGATAGTCATTTCGTGCTTCCAACTCTAGTTCCCAAGTATGTCCTTCCAGTTCGGCTCTACACCAGCTACTTTTACTAACAGAACTTCTTCATTTTGATTGCTCTTCTGATCCCAGCTGTTGGAGTAACTTTCAAGAATACATGACTTCCTGCTTCAAACTCTAAAAGTTTCCTTTACTAGTCCGCATAACTTTGCGTAGTTAGAATCCTAGATTAAACTCTAAATTTTCTTGATTTGTTTAGTAGTTTTCAGCTAAATTTAATTCAATTTAATTCCATTCGATGCCTTGATATGTTTGTTGAGTGGTTTCATATTCATAAGGCAAGTATTGGAAGAAAGAAGTGAAGAGAAAAGCATGTAAAGTGGAAAATTCATGAAGAAATGAGCATTTAGAGAATTGAAGGCAACACGCACGCGTCACCGACGCATACGCGTGAGAAGAACACTCATGGCCACGCGCACGCGTCATTTACGCGCACGCGTCATCCTCGCGTACGCGTGGGGAGGAATTTTGGTCAGCGACGCGCACGCGTCGTCCACGCGCATGCGTGACAAGTGGCATGTGACTCACTTAAAGTGAATTTGCTGGGGGCGATTTCTGAGCTTTCCAGGCCCAGATCCAACTCATTTCTAAGGCTATTTGATGCAGAACTCAAGATGGGTCAAGGGAGGAGCAATTAGTTTAGCTTAGGATGATGCTTTAGTTAGTTTTTAGAGAGAGAAGCTCCCTCTTCTCTCTAGAATTAGGTTAGAATTAGGTTAATTTTCTTAGATATAGGTTTAAATTCTTGTTTTTATCTTGTTTTCTTTACAATTTCTTGTTCTCGTATCTTTGTTCTTCTTAGATTTCTTGTTAATTTTCCTTTGATGCTTCTATTATGTTGATGAACTCTTTGTTGGATTTGGGTTTTCTTTAATGCAATTTGATGTTTCTTTATTTATTGTTTAACTGAGTTGTTATTATTGTTTCATTGTAATTGGTAGTTGTTAGATTTTATGTTTCTTGCACTTTTACCATACTTTCCTTTTATGCCTTCTAAGTGTTTGACAAAATGCTTGGTTGGATGTTAGAGTAGCTTTTTGAGCATTCTTGACTTGGAAAGAGAAATTTGGCAATCTTGACTCATTAATACCTAACTCGTGTTGGTGATCTAGAGTTGTTAGTTAATATTATTTCCATTGACGCTAATCTTTTGCTAATTCAATTAGTAAGTTGATTAGGACTTTTGGATTGAGATTAACTAGTCTTATTTGACTTTCTATCGTGTGAAGATAACATTGTACCTTCTTCCATTGTTGGAGATGACTAAATAGGATTAGTTCTTGTTAATTATTATATTATGATTGATGACTAGGATAGAAAGCCTATATTCTCAATCCTTGCCATGAATGTCTCTCTTTATTACTTGCTTTCTTTAGTTGTTTGCTTTACATTTCTTGTCCCCTTATTTGCAAACCACCCCTTGGATACCATAACCAATAATGTGCATACCTCACTGTAATTCTTTTGAGAGACGACCCGAGATCTAATGCTCTTGGTATTTTTATTGGTTTGCACTCATGACAAGCAAATTAAACTTTGATTTGAGGATCGAATGTCGGTTTGGGCTATGCCCATAACGAAATTATTCTGTTGAATTCCGAATCGGTATAAATGCTCTTTCAAGTTTTAACAAAGTGTCAGAACAGATTTCTAATGATTCATGAGGTTCAAGCAACACAAACACTAACATTGTAGTTAATATTTCCTTTAAGTTTTGAAGAATTTCCCCTTAATCCAACGTTCGTACCAATGGGGAATACTTACAAAGCTATTTGCAAACACTGGCGCTGTATTCATAGGAAATGATATTTGCAAAATCAAAGCTTCACCGCTCCTCGTGATGTTGCACACTCACAAGTTCCGTCTTTTGCACTCATAAGTCGTGTCCTAAGGAACTAACGTTTCGGTGGTCACGTTTAAGGATTGCACATGATGCTCAAATGAGCTCAAGTTTATTTGAAGGGATACCAAGCTTAAAAGAGAGCAAACAATTCGAATGATATCCGTTAGAAATCAAAATGGTACATTGTGTTGTGATAAAACAAAGCCGTAGAAAATAAGAAAATACACCATAAAGAGAATTAGAGTGCACCTCAAGAAAGGAATTCCAAATTAAGAATCTTTGGTGGAAATAATAAAGCATATTGAATCAAAATATGTCCCTGCTGATTTTAAGAAAATCATGAGTCCGTGAATAAAGGCGGCTCAACCCAACAGTAATTTTCCCCACAGTTGATTGGGTGGAAACAAGTTCAGGCTCACATCAAAGAGTACAAGTTTCATGCAAGGATATGTGCAAACAAGGAATAGGATTGGGAAAAGTTCAAATTATTCCCCAAGAAGAATTATAAAATAAAGAATTTCGATGCAAATTACAAAAGAAAAGATAGATCGGTTCATAAGGATTTATTGGTACTCTCTCGTATCAAGCCTCATATTGCCATTCTCCTTCTTCAGTGACATAACTGGTGTTCCACATGAGGAGATACTTGGTCGGATCATTTTTCCTTGTCAATCAGATCTGCTAACTAAAGCTTAAGTTCTGTCAGCCCTAACAGCGACATTACATGTGGCACAAGTTGGGTCCTTAGGCTGACGCTAAATCTGATACTCTCAGCTCTAAATTCCCATCCCATTATAAGTTATGAATAAGTGTCGGGTTACAATATCATACAATGCAGTTAAAATTCGGTTACCAATTTACAATTACCTCAAATTAGAGATTCTTAACCCCGTTACTGAGACTAGCTCACACCCTGACTTTTTTGTAGGGACAATGCTTAGAAATATGCTTTGGCAATTTGCAGTGGTAGCATAGACCGAACCCAGCCGTGCACGATGTTTCTAGATGGTAGCTTCCACATCTCGGAAACCTTAAGTCCTCTTATTGAGTCCACGCGTATTTACCTCCACCTATTGTCCAGTGATACTGGTCATAGTTAATCTCTTTGATATGTCCTTGACCTTGGGGATTTTGAGGTGCATGTCCATTGAAGAGAGAACTTTTGCGTGGCCTAGAAATTTATAGAATAAATTCTCGTTGCAGGTATAGCTCCTAAACCAACAAAAGTCCTTTCTTACAAACGTTTTGGTTGTCACAAGTAACAAACCCCTTTAAAATTGATAACTGAAGTATTTAAATCTCGGGCCGTCTTCTCAAGGAATTGCAGGGAGGTGTGTTATTATTGGTTATGGGTTTTCTGGGGAATTTGGAGTTTGGGCAATGAGCACAGATATAATTATAAATTAAAGCAATAAAAATAAATAAGAAATTTTATGTAATTAAATTAAAAGCCTTGACCCGGAGAAGATTAATTGGAAGCCCTATTCTTGTTGGAGTACTCTCAAGATTAATTGATAATTGAAGGTTGTTCTGCTTAGTTATCCCTTACTAGGTAGGGGAAAATCAAGCAAGTTGGAAAGCTATTTCTATTCACAAGTTCCAATTCTCTCCCTTGGAATGGATTAGTGTCAGTGACTACAGGACAATCCAACAATAAACCCAATTACAATTTAACTCTTGAGTCTTCCAACTTAAAGGTCTCCAAATATTAATCAACTCCAAAATTAAGTTGGAAACCTACCCCATTGACATGGATGCCAATTTCATATAATAAATGACTAAATAAATACTTAAGGATAATCAAACAAATAATGGGGTAAATAGAAAAATTCTCTTTGCATTAATAATGTCATAAAAGCTTTCCAATTGTAATTCTGAATAAGGATTAAAGATATAAAAGAGTAAGGAAATAGAAAACAAACTAGAATAATAAGGTTCTCAATGGAGGTAGTAATATCCAACTCAAAAGCATAAAAGTAGAAATCCTAAAACTAAATCCTAAGAGAGAGGAGAGAGCATCTCTCTCTAAAAGCTACATCTAAAACTAAAAATTATGAATTATGAGCTGATGATTATAAATGGATGCATTCTCCCACTTTATAGCCTCTAATCTGTGTTTTTTGGGCCGAGAACTGGGTGAGAAACAACCCATAATTTGCTGGTTTCAAATTCAAACACGCTGATTTTTTTCGCCACTGCGACACGTCCACGTAGATCACGCGTTCGTGTTACTTATTGTCAGGGAAACTATGACAAATTATATATCAAATCGAAGATCTGGACGTTAGCTTTCTAACGCAACTGGAACCGCATCATTTGGATTTCTGTAGCTAAAGTTATAGCCATTTGAGTGCGAAGAGGTCAGGCTGACAGCTTTGCAGTTTCTTCAACTTCTTGTATTCCTTCCATTTTTGCATGCTTCCTTTCCATCCTCTAAGTCATTCCTGCCCTATAAACTCTGAAATCACTTAACACACATATCAAGGTATCTAATGGTAATAAGAGAGGATTAATATTAGCAAATTAAGACCAAAGAAAACATGTTTTCAATCATAGCACAAAATCAGGAAGGAAAATGTAAAACCATGCAAATACTATGAATAAGTGGGTAAAGAGTTGATAAAAACTACTCAATTAAGTACAAGATAAACCATAAAATAGTGGTTTATCATCTATCCCTTTTGAAGTTCTGGCCTCTTGGTGAAAAATATCTCCCACGACCTTTGTTACTGGAATCACCACTAGTATCTCTCGTCAAAGCCATTCTCTTGGAACGGTCCTCTATAACTCTTGCCTTGTTTACTAATTCAGAGAATCTCTTAATCTCCAATGGAGCCACAAAACTCATGATATTCTCCTTAAGCCCTCCTTGGTATTTAATGTATTTCCAACTCTCACAAGACTCAAGAGCACCCTGACATACCCTCGAGAACCTACAGAGTTTGTCAAACTTGTTGTGTACTTAGCTACAGTCATGAACCCTTGCTTCAGCTCCTTGAGTTCCAATTCTCTAGCCTCCTTCAATGATTCAAGAAAGTACTTCTGGTAGAAAGTAGTGTGGAATAACGCCCATGGGATGTCCATATTCTGTTGCTGGAGCAATTGACACTCTCCTTGCCACTAATGTTAAGTTTCGCCCACTAACTGATATGCCACAAACTCTATAAATTGGTGATCCAAAACATGATGAGCTTGTAACGCACGCTCCAAATCTTGGAACTGGTTGTCTACTTTAGTAGGGTTTGTTGTTCCCTTAAAAGTTAGGAGGTTAACTTTCAGGAAAGTGATCATGGAATTTTGTATCTCTACAATTTCCCTTCGGCAAGTATACCAAATTGTCGTCAAGTAAAAACTTACAAAGAGTGAGGTCGAATCCCACAAAGAATGATAGATTGAGCAACTTTAGTCAATTGGATATTCTAGTTAAACAAGCGTTAATATGTGTTGATTGCAAGAAATTAAATGGTGGGAAATGTAACTGAACTTGAAAGTAAATGACTGAAATTAAAGTGCGGAAAGGTACAGTGCTTGGAATGTAAATTGCATAAAGTACAGGGAAGTAAATGACTGAAAATTAAAAGGGAATGGGGTGATGGACATAAAAGTAAACAGAGTAAAAGAATGGGTATATGAGAATGTGGAGGATCATTGAGTTCAGAAGATATTGAATTCTCCGGATCAATATATTCTCAACTCTTCCTCTATCATGCAACTCATTGATCTCTTGGCAATCATGAGTAATTGAACCCTAATTCCTTGGTAATTCAATCTCTCTAAATTTGAACAATTTCCAATTTCTTGATCTAATTGCTCATGAGAAGATATGAAGCTTGGTCACCGATTATACCACACACCTTTCTAGATCAAAGCATCAAAAGGATTATATGTCACTATATCTGACCAACCCTCAATCTAGTCTAGCATGAGAAAGAATTTCTAGTATGATTCCATTCTTCCTCTTCCAAGGTTCAAATGGAATCCATGTATATTTAATCTCTTTTTCAAGACAATTGAATAATTGAATAAAGAACGAAATCTTTCAAGCAAAGCAAACAGAGATGAAGAGAAGAAGAAAACAAGAATTACTATTGATCCATCAAATTACAATAGAGCTCCCTCCCCGAACGAAGTGGGGTTTAGTTGGTCACAGCTCGAGAAAACCCAAAGGAAAAATAAAAGTGCATGGAAAGTAAACTAAGTACAAGCAAAAAGAGAAGAGAGAAAGTAGTATCTACCTAAAGACTAGTGAAAGTTTTCCAATCTCCCCCTTTTTTCTGAAGTTCAAAACTTTACTTATTTATACTACTTCTCTAACTACAAGTGAATCCTTAAGTCTCTAGATGTGGGCCCTTGGCCTTAGTGAAGTAATTTAGAAATCACAAATAAATTCTCGTTACAAGTATAGTTTCTAAACCAACAATAATCCTTTCATACAAAAATTTGTTTGTCACAAGTAACAAACTCCTAAATTTATAAACCGAAGTATTGAACCTCGGGTCGTTCTCCTTTGGAATTGCAATAAAATGTCTTGTTATTAGTTATGAGTTATATTGGGGTTTTTGAGTTTTTAGACAAGAAATGTAAATGGCAATGAAAGTAAACTACTAACTATGAAAGCTCTTGGTAAGGTTGTAAGAATTAGAAGTCCTATCCTAGTTATCCTCCTCAATTGTGATCATAAATTGTCCATTGCTACCACCTAGTTAACCTTTATAGTGGAGGAACGTCAAGTGGATGAATCAACTTGATTCCACAAGTTCTAGTCATCTCCCAAGGGTAAGACTAGCGTTAGTGATATCCAAATCAATTAGCAACTTCTAATTATCGATCAACAAAGGAATTAGATAACTCAAGCGTTACTAATTACTCTACCTAGGCCAAGAGGGATACAAATCTATACTAAAATCCAACCAAGCATTTCATCAAATACTTCGGAGGCACAAAAGGAAAGCATAGTGAATTGATAACAAGAATAAAATCTAGCAACAATTGAATGTAGGAAATTAACAACAACTATCAAAGAAAACAAGATCTACATGAATTACCACAAATTGCATTAAGAAAAAATAGAATGAACAAGAGTAGATCTACAAACAAAGTAGAAGAAAGTAATAACAACAATAGAAAAGTGAGGAATGTAACAACATAGAATTGAGAGGTAGAAGAAGAAGAAAGCATGAACTGAAATCTAGATCTAGATTATTGAACTAAACCTAATCCTAATTCTAATCCTAGAGAGAAGTGAGAGCTTCTCTCTCTAAAACTAAAACTAAAACTAGCCTAATGTGTGTTATGATAGATTCATTTTTTTTCTCCCCTCAATCCTTGGTCCTTTTGAGTGTTTTGGCGCCAAGGTTGGCTTGGATTGGGCCCCCTAAGCCTTGAGAATTCGCTGGCCACATTTTCATTAAAAAATTATATATCAACACCAACACGTACGCGCACAGCACGCGTACGCGTCCATGGGCGACTTCGCAAGATGCGCGTAAGCGCCTGGTGCGCGCGCGCGTCCTTGGCCGAGTTCAACTCTTTGGCTTTTCATGATCTTCTCCACTTGCATGCTTCCTTCCTTGCTCCCTTGATCCATTTCTAGCCTTTTTTAACATGAGATTACTAACAAACACATCAAGGCATCTTATGGAATCAAGGAGAAGTTAAAGTTATCTAATCAAAGACCAAAAAGCATACTTTTTTACACTTAGGCACAATAAGGGAGAAATCACAAAATCACGCTAAATCATTGGCTAAATGTGAGAAAAGGTTAGCAAAATACTCTAAATCCAACACAAGATAAACCCTGAAAATGGGGTTTATCAACCTCCCCACACTTAAACCTTAGCATGTCCTCATGCTAAATTAAAAAGAAAACAAGGGGTATGATCTTTATTTAACGCAATTAAACTACATGAATCCTATCTAAATGCAACTACCTATGGTGAATGCAAATGCTTGGTCAAAATAATTCAACTTCCAAGAGAATATATATATATATGAGCATAAGAGCTAGAGTAATAGGGATCAAATCCAAACTACAATTGCATTGAATTATCAAAAGGATTTCAAACTTGCAAGAATATAGATAATAGGGGTGAATACATGTAATTGAGCTATTGAACCCTCACCGAATACGTATCCGCTCTATTCACTCAAGTGTTTAGGGGTTTATTCACTCAATTCTCTTCTAATCACGTTTTCCAAAATTTGTTCTTCATCTAACAATCGACAATCATTCAATGTATGCATTCATTCATCATGAGGTCTTTCTCATAGGTTGTAATGGAGTTAGGGTCAAGGTAGGATCATATATGGTTAAGTGGACTAGAGATTTGAATCTTTGATTAACCTATTCTTTCCCACCTAACCTATATAATGACCTATACAAATTCTAATCTATCCTAACTACCCAATTTTTTTCCTTATTTGCATACTCATGCATTTCTTCTCTTCATTTCATAATACTTATGCATTGACTCTTTTTGGCCTTTACTTTGGGGCATTTTGTCCCCTTTTGATTCCTTTCTTTTTCTTTGTTTCTTTCTTTTCCTATTTATTTTCTTTTCTTTTCCATGTTATTTTTCTTTTTCTTTTCTTTTTTTCTTTTTCCTTTGTTTTTCTCATTTTTTTCTTTCTTACTTCAAGAACATTAATGCATAAGGTCCAACTTTTTGATTAATACATGAGTATGCACCCAATTCCCAAATATAGAAATACAAAACAAAAATACCCTTTTATCCCAACTAATGTCCCAAGTTTTCCCAAACTTGAATGATACTCACACTCACTAGCCTAGGCTAATCAAAGATCCAAATAAAGGACATTTATTATTTTTTACTTAAGGCTTGTAATGTGCTAAAATTATGAACAAGTGGGTTAATTGTAGGCTCAAAGTGGCTAACAATGGAAGGTAAAAGGTAAGACTATTTGGCTAAGTGAGCTAAATGAAATGACGGCCTCAATCATATAAATGCATGAATACATAAAATAATGGACATAAAGAATCAAACAAATCAAGGATCACAATCATAGGAAGAGAACAATCACACACAAGAATGGAAAATGGGTGGTTATAAAATGTAACCACATCAATAGGCTCAAATCTCACATGCTTGTGTTCTTGGCTCAATACATGCTTCACAAAGTATGAATTCAAGCAAGTTACAAAAAATTTCAATTAATTGGGTTGTGCTCTATAGATGGATTCTTTTGAAAATTTCATCATTTTGACTAAGCTTATTAATGCAATGTTGTGATTGAGAATTTATGAAAATCCTTAGTTTACCCTTTTCTTTTTCAATCAAAATAAGTTTCATATGAAAAAGGGTTAACTAGGTCTTAACAATTCCAAAATAATTTCTAATCACAGCCACAAGCTAAGAGAATAATTATATAAAGAAAACCCAACTAAAGTATGAAATCCAACATCCACAATGTCTACATCCAAAATGAGAGAGTATGCAACATAGAAGTATCTAAAATATCCAATAATGTGAAAAATAAGATAGCTAGGAAAATATAACTAGGAAAATAGCCGAAATTTTCACCGATCTACCGATGATGCCAATGGCAACCTCCCCACACTTAAGATCAAGCATCATCCCCGATGCTAATCCTCAGGCTCAGGAAGAGGTACACCAGTCGGCTCTGGCTCTGGCTGGGGCTGTGGCTGAGGTGTCTCCTGAGTAGCCTGGGTCTGTGGTGTTGTCTCCACGTGAACCTGCTCATCCTCATGAGTATCCTCATCATGTAAATTCGCATGCTCCTCCTCGTGGGTCTCTTCATCTGAACCGGAGGACTCTGGAAGAGGGGGCAGCTCAAGGCCCTGGGCCACAAACATCTGGTCAATCTGGTCCAGGCGACGCATGATCCGGCGCTTGCTGTGCTCCATGAACCGAAAAAGACGCTGAACCAGTAAGTAAGTCGGCTGAGGTGCTGGTGGTGGTGGTAAAGGAAGTGCTGCTGCTGCTGCTGGTGTAGATGCTCCTACTGGGGCTAATGACGAAGAGGGTCCAGCTCCCTCTTCTGCTGCTCTAGCCCGAGATCGGCGCCGGAAAGGAGGCTTTTCGTTCACCCAGGACCCCATGGAATGGTCTCTGGCTCCTTCTCAGGGAGCGGTAAGGGTGGTGACACGTCCTCCGATAGCCACTGGACACCGGCCCGCTGAACCATCAGTGTGATAAAGACGGGAAATAGAAAGATACCTCTAATGTGGGCCCGCCACATGAACCGCTTGTACACCATTGCAAAACAAAGTGTGGGATCCCGGATCGCACAAGGAAAATCAAATTTGGGAGCTCATGGTTTGTGAAGAACTCCATCAAAGCTTGAAGATATTAAAATTGAAGAATGAAGCTTATTGGAGATTCAAGCATTGGTGGATGTTCAAAGATAGCTTCAAGCACAAGCCTCCTTGATAAGAAGCTCCCCATAAGTCCAACTTAAGGACAATAAATAAAAGTACTAGGTGGGAGACACCCCACCATAGTGTACTCTTTCCACTCTCTTGCAAATTTCTTAATAAGTGGTTTGAGTTACCATTTTAGGTAGTTTTCCATGTCATTTTAGTTGTTTTAATGACTTGATTATTAGCATTTTAACATGTATGTTGTGCTTGTTGGTAGTTGAAGAAAAAAATCTTTGTAAATGGTGTACTTTTTATTAGTTAGAAGTTGTAAGTGTTGTTAGGGAGTTTTTGGGCATTGTGAGCCTTTGACTTTTCTGGAAAAAAAAAGGGGGGAGGACGCGCGCACACGCGTCCATAAGCAGATGCAGCCCCATATATTTTCCAGAGAGTTGGGCCTCTCTTGTGCAAATGTTAAGCTTTTAGCCCAACTCGTCCCACACGGACGCGCACAGTACGCGTGCGCGTCCATGCTGCATTGAGGGAAGACACGCGAGCGCGCACATCGCGCTTGCGCACCCCAAGACTAGTTGGCCATGCACGAGGACGCACACGTTACGCGTACGCATCCCTAAGCGGCTGACACCAGCCCATACATTTATCCAGAGAGTTATGCTGGCGCTGGGCCAGCACTAAGCCTTCAGCCCAACTCATAGCACGTGGACGTGTACAGTACGTGTGCGCGTCCTTACTAATTCTCCCATCCATGCGTAAGCGCACTAGACGCTTCCACGTCCATCCCTAAATTCATCAATGCACGCGGACGCGCGCTGTGTGCGCCCGCGTCGATTCTAAAATTGGGATAACCCTAAGGCACGACGAACAATCGCGTAGACCCACCCTTCACACCCCCCTCTTCTCCAACGCCTCTCTCACCCTCTTCTTCATCGCGCCTCTGATCACCGCACCGGCGTCCTTGCGCCACCTTCGCCGCTCTCTCTCTCACCCTCACCCCCGTTCTCTCTCTCTCTTTCTCACTCATCACTCTTCTCTCACTTCCTCACCCTCTCTGTCTTCCCTCAACCGCCACCGCGCCAGCCTCTGCTGCGCCGCCGTGGGGTCACCGCCACCACCATCTGAGGCGGTGATGCCAGGGCATCTTGGCTAGTTTCACTGACCTTTTCTTTACTGTTTTTAAGTTAGTTTCATGCATTTCTTTAGGAAATAAGCTAGTTTTGGGTAGATATTCACCTATGCCTTGATTCAAGCATGCATTGTGCATTTTACATAATTTCATGAGGATTTTGCATAAGTTTAGTGACAAATATTATGTTGCATTACTCATGACTTGGACTAGAGCTTTGATGTACTTTATTGCTTGATTTCAGGACCAAAAGGAAGCAAGAAAAGGGGAGGTAACTTGCAAGGTTAATGAGAAAAGTGATTGCCAATAACTCTCTCAAAAAGCCATCAATGCCCACGAGTTGTCGACAGCGTTAGTGACACTAAACATTGTCACTAACGTTGAAGCAACCACACAACCCCCAAGAGTCACATTAACTTCCACGTTAACTTGGTTAACGTGGAAGCTAATGATGAGGAATGAAGGATGAGCCAACGTGAGTGACACTCAACATTGTCACTAACGTTCTCGAAGGTTAACAAGGCAACGTTAAAAGCCACGTTACCCTAGTTAACGTGGGTTTTAACGTGAGGCAAAGGGGTGCATTGGAACGTTAGTGACAATGTTGAATGTCACTAACGTTCTCGAAGGCTGGCAAAGGCCACGTTAAAAGCCACGTTAACCTAGTTAACGTGGGTTTTAACGTGAGGCAAAGGGGTGCATTGGAACGTTAGTGACAATGTTAAGTGTCACTAACGTTCTCGAACTTATATTCTCACTAAATATTAACACCCCTAACGTCCTGAACTAAAGTCTCCGCCCACTTCGCACTTTCTCTCTGCAAGTAAAGCCAAGCCCAAATAAAGAAAGGAACTGCTTCAAACTCAAGGTCCAAAGGCCCAAGACTTGAAGAATCACACTAGAAGCTGAGAAGAGTAGTATATATAGGAGTAGCTTTGAATTGAGAAGAAGCTCTCGAGGCTGGGAAAAAGAGAACTACTCTCTGTATTTTACTTTCTTTGCAATTTCTAGTTTTATGATGTATTCTCCATCTTTGTTTTCATTTTCAAGAGCTATGAACAACTAAACCCCTGTCATTGGGTTAGGGAGCTCTGTTGTAATGCAAATCCCCCATTCCCATTTACAATTCTGCAATTTATTTTCAGTCATTTACTTCCAGCCCTTTAATTCTAGCATTTACTTTCCTGTTATTTACATTCCCGCCATTTTATTTTCTGCAACTCTCAACCCAAATTCTGGATTCGCTCAACTAGAACATTCTTCTAATTAAAGTTTCTTGATCAATCAATCTCTGTGGAATTCGACCTCACTCTATTGTGAGTTTTTACTTGACGACAAATTCGGTACACTTGCCGAAAGGAGATTTATTGAGAGACAAGTTTTCCATGCATCAGGCGGCTACTCTATTTCTGACCCGCCTCATCCCTACTACCTACCCAGTCCCAATTTCCATCTCTGCTCTGCATTCCAGGTTACCAGCCTCTGCTCCAACTCTGTTTTATTTCCTTAGTTTATTTCTATTATTAGTTGCTGTTAGCTCTTGTTAGTTAGTTAGAATTTGAATTTTGGCTGTTAGGATAGATAGAAATTTCTGCTGTTAGGTAGCTAGGATGTGGTTAGAGGATTCTAGGCCTGATAATTGTGCCATATTTTTTTACCTCTTTGAGCACCTCTTGATTGATTGCTAAGTGGTATGTTCATGAATTCTCATGATGAACTTTTCATATTTTGCCATGACTTGCTGCATTTCTTACTCTGACATTGGTTGCTACTGCCTGGATATATGGTTATTGACTGATTAGTGCTTCTGAATTCATATGGCTCCCTTGTTATTTTCTGCCTATCCGGGAACATCCAATATTATGCCAGAATGCTGCCCGATTTTCCTAGAATTATTTTTAACTCCACATTTCCACTTCGGATTGAACTTGGAATTTTCATATTGATTCTTGCCTAAACCGCACCAAGTTCACTCCCCGGGACTTTTGGGCTAGCCTCCTATTCTCATTTTGGTTCCCATGATTCGCAATGACTAAAGAAACTTCAGAAAGTGCTTAATTGTTTTATTAAATCAATTGGCAATTCTCTTTCACAATGTGTATTCTTCCACAATATTCGGTGTACCATCTTTGTCTAACCCTTCCACTTTTCATAGTTACACAATTGCTTTCTATAGCTTGCAACACCATTTATTGTGAGTCCATTATCCATGTTTTGGTATCTCCATATTCTCATGATTGTGAACATGATTATTGTGCACGATTTGCAACTCTCTTTTAATTAAGCTATTCTCCATCATACCACTAACTTTCAAATCTATTTTTCTAACTCCCTAACTTGTGTAACCTACTAACCACATTTTTCAGTTCATCTCACTCCTTAACCATTCTTTTGATGTATGATGATGAATATGCCTAATGCATGAGTTTTGTGCTACATTGTTTGAATTGTTTGAATTCCTGGTCTATAGTGATGTTTTCTATGCTTACTTGCATTCCGAGTTTTCGATTTTGGTTCACAACATGATTACTTGCCATTTACCTTGCATCCTGAACATGCTTTCCCTTGCTTCTTGCTACTTGCATACTTGCTTACTCTTTCTCACACTCTATTTTCAGGATGTCGAATAGGGGGAAGGGCAAAGCCACCTCCAAAAAGAGGAAAAGAGCCTCGGATTCCACTTTCTCTCCCTATGTAGATTATTCTAAAAACCCTATTCAAGATGTGGAGAGGGCAAATCAATCCTTGCCTGCCCAGATTCAGTCAAGTTCCCGAATCTCTACTGTGAACTTCGGTTCCCAAGCTACAACAAAAAGAACTTGAACATTGACAAGAAGTTGGCCCTTCCATCTGATTTGAGGCAAATGATTAATAACCGCATTGAGCGGATGGGTTTAGACTTTGTGGATCGCGAGCTCAGCCGGGTGAACCGGTCTTGGGTGCAGAAATTCTATTGTAACTTCTTCCACGACACCCTTGACTCGGTTCTGGTTAGAGGTATTCAGGTGCCCATCACTGAGCAGGCTATTGAGAACGCCCTTACCTGTAGGCCCAAGGCAGGTGATACTGATGCCTTCGAGCAGGCCGAGGTGGCACTCCACTGCATGACCTTCGATTTTGATGTTTTGAGGGCAGTGGTAGCTTCCCCGGAGGCTCCTTGGGTTATGGATGCGAAAAACAAGGCACCCAAGGGCATACGCTTTACCTATCTGAGCAAGGAGGCCAAGACATGGCAGCAGATTTTCGCCCACTACCTCATGCCGACTACCCACTTCTCAGAGATCCCTGTGGCTATCTTGATCCTGATCAGTTGTGTGTTAGAGAGGAAGGAGGTCTATTTCCCCGGCAACGGTGTCATTTTGATGAGAGAACTTTTGTGTGGTTTAAAATTCACAAATAAATTCTCGTTGCAAGTATAGTTTTTAAACCAACAATAATCCTTTCATACAAAAATTTGTTTGTCACAAGTAACAAACCCCTAAATTTATAAACCAAAGTATTGAACCTCGGGTCGTTCTCCCTTGGAATTGCAATAAAGTGTCTTGTTATTGGTTATGAGTTATATTTGGGGTTTTGAGATTTTAGACAAGAAATGTAAATGGGTTATTGGTTGAGTTATATTTGGGGTTTTTGAGATTTTAGAGAAGAAATGTAAATGGCAATGAAAGTAAACTAATAACTATGAAAGCTCTTGGTAAGGTTGTGAGAATTAGAAGTCCTATCCTAGTTATCCTCCTCAATTGTGATCATAAATTGTCCATTCCTACCACCTAGTTAACTTCTATAGTGGAGGAACGTCAAGTGGATGAATCAACTTGATTCTACAAGTCCTAGTCAACTCCCAAGGGTAAGACTAGCGTTAGTGATATCCAAATCAATTAGCAACTTCTAATTATCAATCAACAAAGGAATTAGATAACTCAAGCGTTACTAATTACTCTACCTAGGCCAAGAGGGATAAAAATCTATACTAAAATCCAACCAAGCATTTCATCAAACACTTGGGAGGTACAAAAGGAAAGCATAGTGAATTGATAACAAGAATAAAATCTAGCAACAATTGAATGTAGGAAATTAATAACAACAATCAAAGAAAACAAGATCTACATGAATTACCTCAAATTGCATTAAGAGAAAATAGAATGAACAAGAGTAGATCTACAAACAAAGTAGAAGAAAGTAATAACAACAATAGAAAAATGATGAATGTAACAACATAGAATTGAGAGGTAGAAGAAGAAGAAAGCATGAATTGAAACCTAGATCTAGATTATTGAACTAAACCTAATCCTGATTCTAATCCTAGAGAGAAGTGAGAACTTCTCTCTCTAAAACTAAAACTAAAACTAGCCTAATGTGTGTTATGATAGATTCTTTTTTTTCTCCCCTCAATCCTTGGTCCTTTTGAGTGTTTTGGCGCCAAGGTTGGCTTGGATTGAGCCCCCTAGGCCTTGAGAATTTGCTCTCCACGTTTTCATTAAAAAATTATATATCAACACTGATGCGTACACGTACGCGTCCATGGGCGATTTCGCAAGATGCGCGTAAGCGCCTGGTGCGTGCGCGCGCGTCCATGGCCGAGTTCAACTCTTTGGCTTTTCATGATCTTCTCCACTTGCATGCTTCCTTCCTTGCTCTCTTGATCCATTTCTAGCCTTTTTTAACCTGAGATTACTAACAAACACATCAAGGCATCTTATGGAATCAAGGAGAAGTTAAAGTTATCTAATAAAAAACCAAAAAGCATACTTTTTACACTTAGGCACAAATAAGGGAGAAATCACAAAATCATGCTAAACCATTGGCTAAATGAGAAAAGGTTAGCAAAATACTCTAAATCCAACACAAGATAAACCCTGAAAACGGGGTTTATTGATGCACAGAAACTTGTCTCTCAACAAATTTCCCTTGGCAAGTATACCGAATTGTCGTCAAGTAAAAACTCACAATAGAGTGAGGCCGAATCCCACAGGGATTGATTGGTCAAGCAACTTTAATCAGAGGAATGTTCTAGTTGAGCTATCAGAAATTGAGTTGATATTTGCATAAACATAAATGGCGGGAAAGTAAATAACAGGAAGTGTAAATGCTGGAAATAAAGGGCAAAGTGTAAATGGCGGAAAGTAAATTGCAGGATCCTAAATGGGATTTGGGGAAATGAACATAAAAGTAAATGGCAGAAAGTAAAGAGAATGGGTAAGATCAGAAATGGGGGATTCATTGTGCTCAGGAGATGTTGTACTCTCCAGATCAAGTTCGTTCTCATCTCTTCCTCAATCAATGCATTCATTGATCTCCTTGGCAATCTTAAGTGATTGGATTCCAATTCCTTGGTAATTCAATCTCTCAAATCTTGATCAATAGCCAATTCCTTGGTCTAATTGCTCATGAGAAGAGATGAAGTATGATCACTGATTATACCACATATATTACCAAATCAAAGTGTTGGTAGGATTATATGTCACTATATCCATCCAAACCCCAATTTGGTCCAACATGAGAAAGCATTTCTAGCATGATCTCTTCATTCCTCTTCTAAGGTTCCGAAGAGATCCAAGTATGAATAGCTTTTTTTCCCAGACAACTACCCAATTGGATGAAGATTGAAAGCTTTCTAGTAAAATCAAGAGAAAAGAAAGAAGAAGAATAATGAAAACAATTATTGATCCATCAAATTACAACAGAGCTCCCTAACCCAATGAAAGGGGTTTAGTTGTTCATAGCTCCGGAAATGGAAAGCATAAATGAATAGTACATTTTCAAAATAAAACTAGAAGTTGCAGAGAAAGTAAAATATACAGAGTGTAGTTTTCCAAAATGCCAAAAGCTCTTTTACTAGTTCAAAACTACTCCTATATATACTACTCTTCTGATCTTCTAGTTGGCTTCTTCAAGTCTTGGATATGGGCCTTTGGATCTTTAGTTGAAGCAGTTACAGTCTTCAATGGGCTCAGCTTTGCTTGCAGAGAAAGTGTGAGTTAGGCATGGACGTTAGTTAGGACGTTAGTGGTGCTAACGTTAAGTGAAAGTGTGGGTTCGAGAAAGTTAGTGACGATCACCTTTTTCACTAACATTCCAAACCAAAAATGATCCACGTTAACTTCAACGTTAGTGGCACTAACGTGACCACTAACGTTGCCTCTTGGTCCTTTGCAAACATTATTGGCATTCACCTTTTCCAATAACGTTGCTTATTGCCCCTTTTCCCCACGTTAGAGTTCACGTTAGTATAGCTAACGTGACCTTTAACGTGGGCTTGCCTAATCTTCGAGAGCGTTAGTGACACTTACCTTTGTCACTAACGCTCTAAATGCCCCTCCTTCCCACGTTAGAGTTCACGTTAATTAGATTAACGTGACTACTAACGTGGTGGTGATTGCCATCTCCAACGTTAGTGACAAAGGTGAGTGTCACTAACGTTGGTCCATCAATTCTTCCTCCACATTAGCTTCCACGTTAATGTAATTAACGTGGCAACTAACGTGGGCAATAGTGGCTTAACCCACCATTAGTGACAAAGGTGAGTGTCACTAATGTTGGCAATTCCTTGTTCCCTCCATGTTAGCTTCCACGTAATTATAATTAATGTGGCAACTAACGTGGGCTATAATGGCTTTCGAAGGCGTTATTGGCGATCACTTTTCTCATTAACGTTGCAAGCTAGCTCCCATTCCACGTTAGTGGTCACGTTAATTAGACTAACGTGGCTACTAACGTGGTTCTTCCTTGCTTCTTTTGTCCTAAAATCAAGCAATTAAAGTGCATCAAAGCTCTATTCCAAGTCATGAAATCATGCATTATCCAATTTGTCATTCAATTCATGCATAATTCTCATGAAATCATGTAAAGTTCACAATGTTTGCTTGAATCAGGATGTAAGTGAATATCTACCCAAAACTTGCTTATTTACTAAGAAAATACATGAAACTACCCTAAAACAGTAAAGAAAAGGTCAGTGAAACTGGCCAAAATGCCCTAGCATCACTTATCAATCCTCCCACCACAACTTGAGTGATTGTTGAATTCATCATAGTGTGGATTATTTTATGGCATGGAGGAACAATCTTCCATGTATGTATTGACAGCATAGTCAAGTGATAATGTCTTTGAATGATTAGAATGTGAATCATTGCAATTCCCTTCCCAGCCATCATTTATGTGCGTGTCATAACAGTATGAGTCACTTTGTGACTCTGGAAAGTAGTTCATTTCACTTGATTGTTCATACTCTCTCATTTCTTGTTGATATTCCCAATCACCATGAGGATAATGATATGAATCATTTTGTGGTGGTGGGAAATATCTCATGAAATTGTTTTGCTCATCTTGTGGCTCTAAAGCATATCCCCATTGATTGGATTGCTCAGAATTTGTAATTTCTTGGTGATATTCCTAGCCACCATTAGGATAATGACTTGAATCATTTTGTGGTGATGGGCAATATCCCATATAATTCTCTTGCTCATCTTGTGATTCTGAAGCATATTTCCATTGATTGGAGTGCTCAGAATCTGTGATTTCTTGGTGATATTCCCAGCCACCATTAGAATAGTCAATTGGTGATGGTGGGTAATATCCCATAAAATTTGTTTCATCACAAGATGAGTTGAACTTCATTTGAATTTTGTAAAACACAATCACCAATGAAAATCGAAATTCATGTCACAAATGAGAATTTCTTAGTAAGGCAATAACTCAAACACCTTGGCATCAGCCTAAAACAGAAAATTAAAAGAACAAAAACAAAGAAAATGCTTAATCTAGAATTCTCACCCACTTAATCATTGTTGATCTATATCAATCCCCGGCAACGGCGCCAAAAACTTGATGAGGGAAAAATCGATTCCACACAAACTCACCGGCAAGTGTACCGGGTCGCATCAAGTAGTAATAACTCACAAGAGTGAGGTCGATCCCACAGGAATTGATGGATCAAGCAACTTTAGTGAGGTGATTAGTTTAGTTAAGCTAATAGTGGTGAATTAGGTGAAATTGAATCAGCAGAAAGTAAATTGCAGTGAATTTAAATTGCAGAAAGTAAATTGACAGAAACTTAAATAGCAAGAAATATAAATTGCAGCAAATGTAAAGGGAATTGGGTGCTGAAAAATTAAATGGAGCTGTAAATCAGAATTCAGAACAATTGCAAAAGATGTAAATTGCAGGAAAGTAAATCAAACTGATGAAGATGAACAGAAATATAAAATTACAGAAAAGGAAATTATAGCAGAGGATTGCAGAAATTGAAATTTCATAAACTGAATTTAATACTGAAATGTAGAGAGTGCATGAAAAATAAAAGTGTATCAAAGAGAGCCTTCTATTCTACTCTTGTTCCTACTCCTACTGCTGCCTACTACTACTGCAGCCTACTCCAGTGCCCTGCTTCTCTACTGTAAACTTAAGCCTTTTTATAGGCATTTACAAATGAAATTGAAATTGAAAACCAATTACAACTCAAATGAACTTCCTAGTCTAACTGTTTCTTGTGCCTTTGAGTGATGTCAATGGGCTCTGCTTGCTTGGGAGCTTCAATGGGCTTTGAATCAATTTAATTGAGACAAAGTTGTACTTCCAGGAGAGCGTAGCGTTCATTAAGTGAGCGGAACGCTTTTATACCCACGCGTACGTGTCCTTAGCGCGTGCGCGTCCTTTTTGCGTTTTAGGCCTTCCACGCGTACGTGTCCCTCACGCTTACGTGTGCTTTGGCAATCTGGCACATCGACGCGTGCGTGTTATGTACGCGTGTGCGTCCCTTGTAGTGTTCTCTTAATGAGCGCTACGTTTGCTTAATGAACGCTGCCCCACGCGTGCGCATCTATTGCGCGTGCGCGTGGGTAGCAAAATATCAAAACCAAGCTTCAGCGCCATCCACGCGTAAGCGTCCTTCATCCCAGGTTCCCAATCGACGCGTGCGCGTCATACACGCGTGCGCGTTGATTGCAACACTTCACTTCCAAATTTCAATCTGCCCGAAAATGCTGGCTTACTGAACATAGCGCTCTCTTAAAAAATGAGCGCCAATCACTTCCACGCGTACGCATCAGGTACGTGTACGTGTCGTGGGGTTTTCGCGCCAAGAGTGCCCTCCTTTTTTTAAGCCATGGGCCACGCTTTCAAAAGCGTGGCCTAAGGCTCCAAAGTGTGCCTAAACTCCAAAATGTGCCCTAGAATTTCTCTTTTCTCCTTTTTAGCTTATTTTGTACTTTTTTTGCTTTTTTTTCTTCTTATTTCCTACAAAGTTTATAAAATCAAAAGATCAAAGAAATATACCATTTAAGCACAAAAGCATTCAATATTTAAGCACTAATCATCAATTTCTTGCATTAAAAAGCATAGAAAAACATGACATGATGACCCTACCTTGACCCTAGCCCCGTTACAACCTTATCGAAAGTCCTCATGATGATTGTATGCATACATTGAATAATTGTTGATTGTTAGATGAAGAACAAATCTTGGAAAGCATGATTAGGGGAAAATTGAGTGAATCAACCCCAAACACTTGAGTGACTAGAGCAGATACACATCCGGTGAGGGTTTGATTACTCAATTACATGTATTCACCACTATCATCTATATTCTTGCAAGTTTGTAAATCTTTTTTATAGTTCAATGCAATTGTGGGTTGAGTTGAATTACTATTGCTTACATATGTTCTCTTGGAGGATTGATTTGCTTTAACCAAGCAATTGCATTCATATAGGTAGTTGTATTTACATAGGTTGCATATAGTTTAGTTGCATTGAATAAATGTCATACCCCTTATTTCCTTCTTGGTTTAGCATGAGAAAATGCTATGGTTTAAGTGTGATGAGGTTGATAAACCCTGTTTTTAGGGTTTATCTTGAGTTGAATTTAGAGTATTTTATCAACTTTTCTTCACATTTATTCAATGAAATAGCATGCTTTTTTTATTCTTCCTTAATTTCTGCTTAAGTGTGAAAACATGCTTTTAGACCTTTAATTTGATAATTTTAATTCACCTTTGATTCCACTAGATGCTTTGATTTGTTCGTTAAGTGATTTCAGGTTGAAAAGGCTAGGAATGGATCAAAGGAGAGAAGAGGGAAAGCATGCAAAGTGGAGAAATCATGGAAAGCCAAAGATTTGGGATGCACACAAGCACGCGCACGCGCAATGGACACGCACACGTGGATCGTAAAACTCCAGGGACGCGCACGCATGCTGTACGCATACGTGGTATGCGAAATTGTTACTCAGGTTGTGAATTATTGTTCGAAATTGATTCCCTGGCGATGGCACCAAAAACGGATGCACAGAACCATGGTCTAAACATATCTTCACAACTTCGCATAACTAACCAGCAAGTGCACTGGGTCGTCCAAGTAATAAACCTTACGTGAGTAAGGGTCGATCCCACGGAGATTGTTGGTATGAAGCAAGCTATGGTCACCTTGTAAAGGTCTTGGCCCCAGAGGAGAACCGGAGTAACCAAGACTACGAATACAATGATAAAAAGTTCTATTTATAATAAACTAGTCACTAGGGTTTACAGAAGTAAGTAATTGATGCATAAATCCACTTCCGGGGCCCACTTAGTATGTGCTTGGTCTGAGCTTGAAGTCTACACGTGGAGAGGTCATTCTTGGAGTTGAACGCCAGCTTTTGTGCCAGTTTGGGCGTTGAACTCCACTTTGCAACTTGTTTCTGGCGCTGGACGCCAGAATTGGGCAGAGAGCTGGCGTTGAACGCCAGTTTGCGTCATCTAAACTTGGGCAAGGTATAGACTATTATATATTGCTGGAAAGCCCTGGATATCTACTTTCCAACTCAATTGGAAGCGGGCCATTTTGAGTTTTTTTGCTCTAGAAAATCCATTTTGAGTGCAGGGAGGTCAGAATCCAACAGCATCAGCAGTCCTTCTTCAACCTCTGAATCTGATTTTTG
>NC_029788.2:70447242-70447631 GCF_000816755.2 Arachis ipaensis
CCAGGATTTTATTCCTTTAGGCCCTCCTATCCACTAATGCTCAAAGCCTTGGGATCCTTTTTATTTGCCCTTGCCTTTTGGTTTTAAGGGTTATTGGCCTTTTTCTGCTTGCTTTTTTTTTTCCTTTCTATTTTTTTTTTTCGCCTAGTTTATTTTTTTTTCTGCAAGCTTTGTTCTTTGCTGCTTTTTCTTGCTTCAAGAATCATTTTTATAATTTTTCAGATTATCAAATAACATGTCTCCTAGTCATCATTCTTTCAAGAGCCAACATATTTAACATTCTTAAATAACAACTTCAAAAGACATATGCACTATTCAAGCATACATTCAGAAAACAAGAAGCATTGTCACCACATCAATATAATTAAACTAAGTTCAAGGATAAATTC
>NC_029788.2:70447918-70448853 GCF_000816755.2 Arachis ipaensis
AAACAGAAAGTGAGAACAAGGAATGAGTCCACCTTAGTGATGGTGGAGTTTCCTTCTTGAGGAACCAATGATGTCCTTGAGCTCTTCTATGTCTCTTCCTTGTCTTTGTTGCTCCTCCCTCATTGCTTTTTGATCTTCTCTTATTTCATGAAGGATGATGGAGTGCTCTTGATGTTCCACCCTTAGTTGTCCCATATTGGAACTTAATTCTCCTAGGGAGGTGTTGATTTGCTCCCAATAGTTTTGTGGAGGAAAATGCATATGAGGCATCTCCGGGATCTCATGGTGATGAGCTTTCTGCACCTCTTGAGCTCCATGAATGGGCTCTCTTGCTTGCTCCATCTTTTTCTTAGTGATGGGCTTCTCTTCCTCAATGTGAATGTCTCCTTCTATGGAAGCTCCAGCTCTACTTCTTCTCCAATCATGATGCTATGGATCATGATGGTCCGATCCACAGTATCTTCAAGTCGGTTGCTAGTGGGGATGATGGAGCGTTGGATGAACTCCAACCATCCTCTAGCCACAGGCTTGAGGTCCAATCTTCTTAGTTGAACCGGCTTGCCTTTTGAGTCAATCTTCCATTGAGCTCCTTCCACACATATGTCCATGAGGACTTGGTCCAACCTTTGATTAAAGTTGACCCTTCTAGTGTAGAGGCGTTCATCTCCTTGCATCATAGGCAAGTTAAACGCCAACCTCACATTTTCCAGACTAAAATCCAAGTATTTCCCCCGAACCATTGTAACATAGTTCTTTGGATCCGGGTTCTTACTTTGATCATGGTTCTTGGTGATCCATGCATTGGCATAGAACTCTTGAACCATTAGGATGCCGACTTGTTGGATGGGATTTGTTAGAACTTCCCAACCTCTTCTTTGAATTTCATGTCGGATCTCCGGATACTCATTTCTTTTGAGTTTGAAAGGGACCTCGGG
>NC_029788.2:70449314-70451568 GCF_000816755.2 Arachis ipaensis
ATGATGCTATGGATCATGATGGCCCGATCTACAGTAACTTTAGATCGGTTGCTAGTGGGAATGATTGAGCATTGAATACACTCCAACCATCCTCTAGCTACAGGCTTAAGTTCCAGTCTTCTTAGTTGAACCGGTTTGCCTTTGGGGTCAATCTTCCATTGAGCTCCTTCTACACATATGTCCATGAGGACTTGGTCCAACCTTTGATTAAAGTTGACCCTTCTAGTGTAGGGGCGTTCATCTCCTTGCATCATAGGCAAGTTGAACGCTAACCTCACATTTTTTGGACTAAAATCTAAGTATTTTCCCCGAACCATGGTGAGATACTTCTTTGGGTTCGGGTTCTTACTTTGATCATGGTTCTTGGTGATCCATGCATTGGCATAGAACTCTTGAACCATTAGGATGCCGACTTGTTGGATGGGGTTTGTTAGAACTTCCCAACCTCTTCTTTGAATTTCATGTTGGATCTCCGGATACTCATTTCTTTTGAGTTTGAAAGGGACCTCGGGGATCACCTTCTTCTTGGCCACAACATCATAGAAGTGGTCTTGATGAGCTTTGGAGATGAATCTTTCCATCTCCTATGACTCGGAGGTGGAAGTTTTTGTCTTCCCTTTCCCTTTTCTAGAGGATTCTCCGGTCTTAGGTGCCATCAATGGTAATGGAAAAACAAAAAGCTTATGCTTTTACCACACCAAACTTAGAATATTGCTCGCCCTCGAGCAAGAAAATAAAGAATTAGATGAAGAAGAAGAAGAAAAGATGGAGAAGAGGGGGGAGGTGTGTTTCGGCTAAGAAGAGAAGAGAGGGTTGTGTTGTGTGAAAATGAGGAAGAATGGAAGGCTTTATATAGGGAAGGGAGGGGGGTTAAGGTTCGGCCATATGGGTGGGTATAGGTGGGAAATTGATTTGAATTTTGAAGGTAGGTGGAGTTTATTGGGTAGGTTTATGGGGAAGAGTGGGTGGATATGAGTGGTGAAGGGTTAATAGGGAAGAGAGATGGAGGTGATAGGTCTTGGTTTTGGGGAAGAGTGTTTATTGGGAATAGAGGATGATTGAGAAGAGAGAAGAGAGTGAGTGGAGGTAGGTGGGGATCCTGTGGGATCCACAGATCTTGAGATGATCCTATGGGGTCCACAGATCCTGAGATGATCCTGTGGGGTCCACAGATCCTGAGGTGTTCAAGGATTTACAACCTTGCACCAAATTAGGCATGTAAAATGCCCTTGCACACAACTCTAGGCGTTCAGCGCCAGGTTAGTGCCCATTTTGGGCGTTCAACGCCCATTTGTTGCCCATTTCTGGCGTTGAATGCTAGAACCATGCTTGTTCTGGGCGTTCAGCGCCAGCTCTTCTCCAGGGTGCAATTCTGGCGTTTAGCGCCCAGATGCTGCCCATTTTGGGCGTTCAGCGCCCAGATACTGCCCATTTTGGGCGTTCAGCGCCAGAACCATGCTCTGTTCTGGCATTGAACGCCAGACAGGTGCTTCCTCCAGGTTGTGATTTTTCTTCCACTGTTTTTGATTCTGTTTCTAAATTTTTCATTTATTTTGTGACTCCACATGATCATGAACCTAAAAAAACATGAAAAAATAAAATAAAATTAGATAAATAAACATTGGGTTGCCTCCCAACAAGCACTTCTTTAATGTCAATAGCTTGACAGTGGGCTCTCATGGAGCCTCACAGATGTGCAGAGCTTTGTTGAGACCTCCCAACACCAAACTTAGAGTTTGGATATGGGGGTTTGACACCAAAATTAGAGTTTGGTTGTGGCCTCCCAACACCAAACTTAGAGTTTGACTGTGGGGGCTTTGGTTGACTCTGCTTTGAGAGAAGCTTTTTCTGCTTCCTCTCCATGGATGCAGAGAGAGATCCTTGAGTTGTAAACACAAGGTTGTCTTTATTTAATTGAAGGATCAATTCTCCTTTGTCCACATCAATCACAGCTCTTGCTGTGGCTAGGAAAGGTCTTCGTAGGATGATGGATTCATCCTCTTCCTTTCTAGTATCCAGGACTATGAAATCAGCAGGGATGTAAAGGCCTTCAATCTTTACTAACACGTCCTCTACTTGTCCATAAGCCTGTTTTCTTGAATTATCTGCCATCTCTAATGAGATTTTAGCAGCTTGCACCCTACAAATTCCCAGTTTCTCTATTACAGAGAGGGGCATGAGGTTTATTCCTGAACCAAGGTCACACAGAGCCTTAAAGATCATGGTGCCTATGGTACAAGGTATTATGAACTTT
>NC_029788.2:70451602-70453449 GCF_000816755.2 Arachis ipaensis
GATGGTCCATTCTGAAAGCATGTCAGAAGGACACTTTTTGGTCAGCTGCTTGTATCTTTCCCAAGCTTCATAGAGGGATTCACCTTCTATCTGTCTGAAGGTTTGAACATCAGCTCTAAGCTTGTTTAGCATTTGAGGAGGAAAGAACTTGGCTAAGAAAGCCGTGACCAGCTTATCCCAATTGTTCAGGCTGTCTTTGGGTTGAGAGTCCAACCATATTCTAGCTCTGTCTCTTACAGCAAAAAGGAAAAGCATGAGCCTGTAGACTTCAGGATTTACTCCATTAGTCTTAACAGTATCACAGATCTGCAATCTTTAATGCTTAGACACTAAGAATTCAAGAATGCATATGAAAAACAAGAAAAGACACAAAACATGCAAATGCAAAGATCAAACAAGAAGACTTACCAAGAACAACTTGAAGATCATGAAGAACACTATGAATGCATGAATTTTCGAAAAATGCAAGATGAGTATGCAATTGACACCAAACTTATAACATGACTCAAGACTCAAACAAGAAACACAAAAAATATTTTTGATTTTTATGATTTTCTAAATTTTTTTGGAATTTTTTCGAAAATTATTTTGAAAAAGGAAAATAAGGATTCCAAAATTTTTAATATGAATTCCAGGAATCTTATGCTCTTTAGCCTAAAACTCCAATCAAAGGGTCAGGCATGGCTTAATAGCCAGCCAAGCTTTAGTATGTAACTCAGACATGACACGCCTGACATGCCCTACACAGAAGAATTAGACATGGCTTTACAGCCAACCAGGTTTCCACATGCTTCATGAAACACTAGAATTCATTCTTAAAAATTCTGAAGAAAAATATTTTTTTGAAAATATTTTTACTTTAAAAAAAAATTTTTTTTTTCGAAAACAAAGGAGAAATTTTTTGAAAGAATTTTAAAAAATTTTTGAAAATAAAACAACAAGAAAATTACCTAATCTGAGCAACAAGATGAACCGTCAGTTGTCCAAACTCGAACAATCCCCGGCAACGGCGCCAAAAACTTGGTGTTCTTGCCGGATCAAACTTGGCACTGATGTTACTGGACCAAAAGCTTGCCGAAAACTCGAACAATCCCCGGCAACGGCGCCAAAAACTTGGTATGCGAAATTGTTACTCAGGTTGTTCTGCTGTCTTCATCCAATCAGTCTTACTCCTTTCTATGGCTGGCTTTGTGTAAGGATGTCACCGGTGCCAATGGCTACTTTCAATCCTCTCAGGAAAATGGTCCAAATGCTCTGTCACAGCACGGCTAATCGTCAGGAGGCATCACCCTTGTCGTTGGTTGCATCCTATTCCTCTCTGTGAAAATGGTCCGATGCGCTGTCACTGCATGGCTAATCATCTTAGAGGTTCTCGATCATACTAGAATAGAATTTACTATCCTTTTGCGTCTGTCACTACGCCCAGCACTCGCGAGTTTGGAGTTCAACACAGTCATTCAATCCCAGAGTCCTACTCGGAATACCACGGACAAGGTTTAGACTTTCCGAACTCTCATGAATGCCGCCATCAATCTAGCTTATACCACGAAGATTCTGATTAAGAGATCTAAGAGATACTCATTCAATCTAATGTAGAACGGAAGTGGTTGTCAGGCACGCGTTCATAGGGAATGATGATGATTGTCACGTTCATCACATTCAGGTTGAAGTGCGAATGAATATCTTAGAAACTGAATAAGTTGAATTGAATAGAAAACAGTAGTACTTTGCATTGATCCTTGAGGAACAGCAGAGCTCCACACCTTAATCTATGGAGTGCAGAAACTCTACCATTGAAAATACATAAGTGATAATGGAGTTCATTGGTCTCGGCCCCAGAGGGGAAC
>NC_029788.2:70454243-70488365 GCF_000816755.2 Arachis ipaensis
GTGTAGAGGTCCTTCTTGGAGTTGAACGCCAGTTTTTGTGCCAGTTTGGGCGTTCAACTCTGGTTTTGGATCCTTTTCTGGCGCTGGACGCCAGAATTGGGCAGAAATCTGGCGTTGAACGCCAGTTTGCGTCGTCTAAACTTGGGCAAGGTATGGACTATTATATATTTCTGGAAAGCCCTGGATGTCTACATTCCAACGCAATTGGAAGCGCGCCATTTTGAGTTCTGTAGCTCTAGAAAATCCATTTTGAGTGCAGGGAGGTCAGAATCCAATAGCATCAGCAGTCCTTCTTCAACCTCTGAATCTGATTTTTGCTCAAGTCCCTCAATTTCAGCCAGAAAATACCTGAAATCACAGAAAAACACACAAACTCATAGTAAAGTCTAGAAATGTGAATTTAACATAAAAACTAATGAAAACATCCCTAAAAGTAACTAGATTCTACTAAAAACATACTAAAAACAATGCCAAAAAGCGTATAAATTATCCGCTCATCAATACGCGTCGATGTTCGCACGTGATTTTTATCGTGCCTGGCAAATTCAGAAGTGCCCCTGGCCCAGTTTGGAGCTGAATTTTGGCGGGAAAAGGTTAAAAAGACCAAGGATTGAAGGGGAATACATCACTTTACACATAGGAGTTAGTTTAGTTAATGCTTTAGTTTAGTTTCTAGAGAGAGAAGCTCTCTCTTCTCTCTAGAATTAGGATTAGGGTTAGATTAGAATTTCTTAGATATAGGCTTTAATTCATGCTTTCATCTACTTCTACCTTTCAATCCTTTGTTGCTACATCTTGTTCTTCTATTCTCTTATTGTAATTTCCTCTATTTTGTCTCCATCCTTTGTTGTTGATCTACTCTTGTTCCTTTTATTTTCTTTTAATGCAATTTGAGGTCATTCATGTTAATTGTGCTTTCTTTGCTTGTTGTTGTTAATTCTTTGCAATTAGTTGTTGTTAGATTTCATTATTGTTGTCAATTTACTATACTTTCCTTTTATACCTTCCAAGTGTTTGTCAAAATGCTTGGAAGGATGTTAGATTAGAATTTTATGTTCTTGGCTTGGGAAGGTAACTTAGTAATTCTTGAGTTACTAATGTCCAAGTGATTGATAGTTGGTAGCCATTGACTCTAGCTCTCATTAATTCAATTAGTGAATAGCTAGGACTTATGGACTTGGATTGATATAGCTCATTTGACTTTCCTCTACTTGTTAGAGGATGATTTAATGGGATTGATCCTTGCAAATTATCATATTGTGGTTAGTGATAAGGATAGAGATCCTTGACCACCAAACCTTGCCAAGACCTTTTCATCATTTGAATTCCTTTGCCACTTACTTTTCTTGTCTCTTATTCAAAACCCCAAAATATACATGTCCATAGCCAATAACAAGAACACTACCTTGCAATTCCTTTGAGAGACGACCCGAGGTTTAAATACTTTGGTTATTAGTTTTATTAGGGGTTTGTACTTGTGACAAACAAATTTTTGTATGAAAGGATTATTGTTGGTTTAGAGACTATACTTGCAACGAGATTTTATTTGAGAAATTCTATACCATCAATTTTCCATTCATCAAACATCCATTGAAACCCTATATATTTCAAATAGATAGCTAAGTTCCTAATCTGAAGCCCTTATTGTTAGTCTCATTGACTGTAAATCTAGCTTCCTATTTAATTAATTAAGAGACAATGTTGTCTAAGTCTCCAAAATACTTTGAAGACATTGGACATAAAATAACAAGGAAAATTGAAAAATGATAATACAAATTACACGTTTACTTTTCTTTTCTTTCTTTAATTAAAAAATGTTCAAAATGCTTATGATACAAGTTTCTTCGAATATTAAATAGGTCAAACTCAGTTTTAAGCAATAGACATTCAAAATGACACTTTTTTATGAAATTGCTTCTCTCAAAAAAATTTTCATAGGCTTATATTTCTCTTTCTTATATCTAAAACAATGTTTACCTAATTGAATAAAATCTGCTAAGAACATAAAATTAGACATTTGTGGATGATTTATTAATAATTATAAAATAATATTTATAATATTGTAAAAATTAATTAGCCTACAAACAAAGAATTGTCCACCCACCAATTAAAACTATATAACATACGAGTATAGTTTATACGAGGTTAGGACATAGAGAATCATGATCACATGACCTCCAATGATAAAGTAATTAAAACAAATTCCACTTGTGATTTTATTTTAGAGGTTCTATTACAAAACAAATAAGTAATAACAACTTAACATTCATTAGTTTAGTTGCCTCTATAGAAAATTAAACTAAAGTTAAGATAGTTTTTAAAATTAAACTAAAGTTAAGATAGTTAACTAGCACCATAGAAAATAAATTTGTACCCCAGCAACGACAGTAATACTACAGTGGAAGCAAACCAAGAGAGGTGACAGTGGCAGTAGTAGCGAAAAGATAACTACCAAAAGCCTAGAATAAAAAAATAGACTTAAATAAATACTAATAATTAATATGTAACTTCGAATATTTTTCAGTTCATGTTTAGATAGCTTCAGGATACACAAGATAATAATTAAAGTAAATAAGTTCTATTATATTCAATATCCAAAAAGAAAACAATTCGCAAACCGCAGAGTTTAGGCCGACTAGTTTAAACAGAAGATACATTAGAGTTTTGATATAAAAAATAGCTAACATCCTATCTCTCAAAGTTTTCAGAAGTAAAGCCTCTAAGGCATAAAGTATACAAAAGTGAGAGACTACAACAAAATAAGTAAATCAAAATTAAACTTGAGCCATTCTCCGCTCTATCACCATCCGCAAAATCACCGAGTTGGGTTGCGACCTGTATCTGAAAAACAACAACATATGGTATGAGAACCGGAAGTTCTTAGTATGGTAACAGTGTCCAATAGATGAGATATAAGGTTCTGAAAAGCCAAAGGCAATTTTAGGACTCTGATACAGAAAAATGAGAATTCCGCTTTAACTACCGGCAATTGCACTGAGTCGCATCAAGTAGTAAAACTTACTGAGAGTGAGGTCAATTCCACAGGGATTAAAGGATTAAACAATCAATAGTAGGTTGATTATTCTAGTCAGACGATCAATGTTGGAGCAGTGAGTAGCAAGAAATGTAAATAACACAAAAGTAAATGAGGGCATTAGAGTGCAAGAAAAGTAACTGACAAGAAATATAAAGTGCATAAAAGTAAAATTTTGGAAACTAAATTGCAAGGAGTAGGTAGTGCAGGAAAATAAAGTACAATGAATTGAAAAGGATGAAAATTAAAGTGCATGAAAGTAACAGAGGCAGAAAAGTAAATTGCAAGGAAGTACGCAGTGCAAGAAAGTAAAGTGCAATAACGTAAAGTACAAGAAAGTAAAGATGGAAGACATAAGGGATTGGAGATGTTGATCCTTCATGAATCACTGGATCTCGACCCCAATCATATGAAGCAAGCGATGGAAGATTGCAATAATTGAATCCCAATTCCTTGGCAATCCAATTTCTCTTAACACAAACAATTGCCAATTCCTTGATCTAATTGTTTATGATAAGAGGTGAAGCTTTATTCTCAAATCTATAAGCCACACAAATTCTCAAGACCTCAGTTCCTTCTAAATAGTGTTGGTCAAAAGAATTGTGAGGGATAGAGCTTCAATCCTAATCTCTATGATTCCCCTTTCAAGGCTCACATAGAGATTCAATTGATTCAAACCCCCTTCCGGAGTGAGTAAATCACAATAAACATAGAAGATATCTCGTAGCTACAACAAGCGGATTGAGAAGAAGAAGAATTTTATTCAATCATTTGAATTACAATAGAGCTAATGAAATGGGGTTTAGTTCATCATTGCTCAGCAAAACAAAAAGGAAAAGAAAAGTACATGAAAGTAAAACAAAGTACAAAGAAAATGATTCAGGGTTTCCCAATTAGGGTCCCTGCTTCCCAGCCTTTCTTCTAACTTCAAAATCTATCCTATTTATACACTTCCTAGATCAATCCTCAAGTCTTTAGATGTGGTCTTTGGCCTTTAGTTGAAGCAGTTAGGAGTGACTCTTTGTGACGTTGACAAGGACGTTAGTTCACTAATGTTCACAAGCTTGCATGGGTGCCATTTGGAATGAGAGTTGGTGCTAGCGTTGGTGACCAATGTTTGTGCACAAACGGTGGCTAACATTCTCTTTAAAATCCTTTAGGAACCTTGCCACTGGCGTTTGTTCACTAACATTGCTACCAACGTTCTCTTGGTCATGTGTACGCGTCGCTTAGGCGTACGCGTCGTTGACCAATTTTCCATACATTTCTCTTTGAAATTATCGAAGACGTTGGTGTGCAACGTTTGTGGTAACATTGGCACACCAACGTTGGCACCTCTTTTGCTATAAACATTGCCAGCAACGTTGGTGAGCCAACTTTGGCCACCAACGTTGCATGTCAAGCTTGGAACGTTTGTGAGCAACGTTGGTGAGCAAACTTTGGCCACCAATGTTGCTTCTCATGCTTGGCACATTGGTGGGCAATGTTGGTGAGCCGATTTTGGCCACCAACATTGCTCACTCTCTCCCTTGGAACGTTGGCAGGCAACGTTGGTGGGCCAACTTTGGCCATCAACGTTGCCCCCCTTTCCTTGAGCCAACGTTTGTGGCAACATTGGTGAGCCAACTTTGGCTATCGACGTTGCTTGCTTTCCTTGAGCCTACATTTGTGGCAACGTTGGTGAGCCAACTTTGGCCACCAAATTTGCTTGCTTTCCTTGAGCCAACATGTGTGGCAACGTTGGTGAGCCAACTTTGGCCACCAACGTTGCTTCCTCTGCTTCTTCTCTACTTTTCCTCACCTATCATCAACCAAACAAAATGCATCAAAGTATTGCCATAATCACAAGATAATGCATCATTCATTGCATTAGGTAATTCTTGCATAAATCTCATGAAAATGCACATAATTAACAATGTTTGATTGAATCAAGACATGCATACATTTCTCATCCAAATACTTATTTATTGCCTAAGAAAGTGCATGAAACCAAATGAAAACTAATGAAAAAGGCTTGTGAAACTAGCCTAAGATGCCTATGCATCATAACACCTTACTTAAATCTTGCTTGTCCCTAAGCAAGCAGTAAAACATAAGAAGAATGAATGAAAACAGAGAGGAGTATAGGTCCTTATTAGAAGACAATCAATCTTGGTTCATAGGGTTTCATGCATGATATCTTTAAAGCTCAACTCTTATTGGTTTCCAGGTTGAGACATCCCTTTAAGCACTAACTCATGTGCTTCTATGAACCCTTTTTGTTCTTAGATCCTTGGTACTTACTTTTTGCTTTTTCTTACTAGAAACTTATCCTTTATTTGAAGCTTAGTGTTCTGTGTAGAGGTAGCTCTTTATGGTAAGCTTTTAGTCAACACTCCCGACCCAGTTGGCTCAAGGTGTTCGGTGATGAAGCACCCCTCAGACTTACTAACTCAAGCCTCTCCTCAACACATACACACCACAGGCACTTGGCTTGAATTTCAACCTAAAGACATTGATGCCCAGCACCTCTTTGGATCACTAAATGCTGTGTAGTTAGGTTGCTTTTGATAATGGACTTTTGGTTGATAATCCTGGGTTAGTTAACCCAAGTTACCAAGTGTTAAAACACTCCTTAGAACCTAATCATCCAAGTAGATCCTAGTACAAAAGCACCACATGCATATATCTTAGGATTCAAACTATTGGTGCCTAGCTTATTACATGTTTCTTTCTTTTTGTTGCCAACGTTGGTGCTGTCTGTTGGTGGACTAACTTTGACACCAACGTTGGCTTTTCTTTCATTCTTTCTTTTTCTAAGGATCTTTATTCACAGAGGTTTCATATAAAGAAACTAAGTACATACTTTAATTGACATTCTACCCGTCAACTTCATTAGTGAACTTGCTAAGTTTTCAAGCATGCATCACCACTTGACCTTATTCTATCTTCTACCAAAGATGGACTTTTACTCTTTCTTGTTTCACAACATTTTCTTTTATTTAAGCAAAGGGAATAAAGCATTGATAAACCCATATTTTATGATATATTTTGTGCCTAATTTAACTGATTTATTCAATCCTTCACTCACTTATTCATGTTAATTTCATGGTTTTACTTTTCCTTCCTTATTATGTGATGTATGTGAAAAACATGTTTCCTATGCTTTAAAAATTAATTATTTTAATTACCCTTTTATTTCCATTCGATGCCGTGATTCGTGTGTTGAGTAGTTTCAGATCTTCTAAGGCAGGAATGACTTAAAGGATGGAAAGGAAACATACAAAAATGGAAGGAAAGCACAAAACGGAGTTTTTGAAGAAACTGGAAGCGACGCGATCGCATGGACGATGCGGCCGCACGCCAGCGCGAAATAGCAGTGAAGCGACCGCGTGATTGACGCGATCGTGCGCCTTAAGCGAAACGCATATGACACGGACGCATGACTGAAGCGACCGCGTGAAAAGGAAAAATCCAGATGACGCGACCACATGACCCACGCGGATGTGTGATAGAGGCCACGCACCGGAAATTATAGAAAACATTCCCAGCGATTTCTGAAGCCCTTTTTGGCCCAGATCCAAGTCCAGAAAGCACAGATCAGAGGTTATAAAATGGGGGAATGCATCCATTCAAAGGAGAGTCTCCAATTAGTTACTTTTCATGATTTAGATGTAGTTTGGAGGGAGAGGTTCTCTCCTTCCTCTTTTAGGTTTTAGAATTAGGATTTCTTTTGCTTTTAGGATTATCTCTTTTTATCAGGTTCAATATTCCTTTTTAATTACTTATTTTTTCAATTTAATTTATGAATTCTTCTATATTACAGATAATTCCTTTGATTAATGTTATTTGAGGTATTTCAGTTTATGATTGCTTTCTTTTATTTACATTATTGTTATTTCCAATCTGAAGACATTTTTATTCCAGCAGATTTACTTTTTCCCCTTTTGGTCTTGGTTAAGAAATCAGTAACTCAGGAGTTATCAAACTCAACATGGTTGATAATTGTTATCTTTGCTAATTGAATTAAACTTCAATAATCCTAATCTTTCCTTAGGGATTAACTAGGATTTGAAGATCAAACTAATTAGTCACTTGATCTTTCTTTGCTTTAAGTAAAGGCTAACTAAGTGGAATTAAGATTCAATCTTCATCATCATTGATAAGGATAACTAGGATACGACTTCCAATTTCTCATACCTTGCCAAAAGTTTATTTTACAGTTATTTATTTATTTTTTACCTTCCATTTAAATCACTTGTTCCTCATCTTCAAAACCCCAATTTACAATCTTTATAACCAATAATAAGAACATACTTCCCTGCAGTTCCTTGAGAAGACGACCCGAGGTTTAAATACTTTGGTTATCAATTTTTAAAGGGGTTTGTTACTTGTGACAACCAAACATTTGTAAGAAAGGTTGATTGCTTAGTTTAGTAACTATACTCGCAACGAGAATTTACTATAACCTCTAAACCATCAATCTTCAGTTCTTCAAAATGGCGCCGTTGCTGGAGAATTGCAAATGTATGCCTTATTATTGGTTATTGTAAATATTTTTCAAAAAAAATTCAGATTTTTAAAATTCAAATTTCAAATTTCAAAATTCAAATTTCAAAATTTAAAATTCAATTTTCAAATTTCAAATCTTTTCTCTTATTTATTTTATTTTATTTTATTTTCCTTTGCTTGTTTATTTGTTTTTATTTTTAATTTTTATTATTTACTATGAATTCTCACCCCTCTCGCTTTGAGTTTGGTTCTAATAATGTTGAAAGGAATGGAAGCTACAGCAGGAACATGTATCAAGGTCAGAACAGTCAAGGATGGATGGAGCCAAAAGGATCTCATCAACCCTTTAGGCAACAACACATTCCAAGATATCATGGACAAAGACCATTCTACAATGCATACCAAGCTGATAGATATGGTAGATCTCCTGGTAGTTACCAACAAGCCCCACCCGGTGCTTATAGACCATCCTCTCAACATAGCTTCAAACCACCACACTCACAAGCCCCTTTTCACCATTCACCTCCATATGACCCTAACCCGTATCCACCACACCAACCACTTTATGAGCCAAATGAACCATACATAGAATCACCCCATTCCAACACAATTACTCTCATGAACCACCTTCCTACCATGAACCCTTTCTCCCAACAAATGAACCCTCCTATCCACCCCAAACCTCCATAGAGAAAGCACTTACCGATCTAAACTCCACTATACAAGCTCTCGTCGCCCAAATCAGACCACCAAATACCTTCAACAATCAACCCTCAAGCTCTAGTGCACTTCCTTTTCAACCACAGAACGATCTCTCCATCCCATCACCACCATCCATGGAAGAGCACCCACATCCATCAATCCAAGAGCAACATGATCCCAATGATGTTATTGACATGGAACAAAAGAGAAGGGATCACCTTCGCGAATCCATACTTCATAAGGAGCTAGAGGAGACCCTAAAGGTGAAGGTAGTAAAGACCCTTGAAGTCGAAGGAGGGGTTGAAGAATTAGTGAAGGAAGAATTAAGGGATCATCTCAAGGAAGCAGCGGATCGATTTCATACAACTCTATATCAACTAAATCAAGCGATAAGTCGATTAGCTTCCCAACGCTCGGACACTCAAAGTGCTCCCATGACTACATGTGGAGAATCAAAAGAAGAGCAAAGCATGAAGGATACACTAGAAGCTTCGGTGGACAATGAAGAACATGGCTTTCTATTGAAACAAGTGGAGGAAGCCATAATAGTTGCAGAGGAAGAAATGGTTGAAGATTTAGGAGATGCAGAACCTCCATGGGAAAGTCAAGTTATAGAGCCTCCTTCAAAGACGTTTGAAATTAATGTTGAGGAGGGTGTACAACCTCCAAGGCATATCATGGCTAAAGACTTTGAAGAGGTTAATCAAGAGATGGAGATTCAAGAAGAAGAAGCACAACCTCCTATGCCTTTGGTAAGTAGTGCAGAAGAGACTGAATTAGAAAAAATCTACCAAGATGAAGAGGTTGAAATTAAAGAAATTTGCAAAGAGGTGGAAGTTGTCAGAGAAGAGCACAAGGAAGTGGAGCTTGCAAGTTCATTAAAAATACCTCCCCCTAAGTTGCCATCATCCTTCACAACATTCAAGTGAGTAAAATTCATATCCCTTAGCTTTCTAATTCCACTTGAATATGGGCTACTGGAGACGGATGGTCAACTTAAAGCTCTTTGTGGCATTAAGAGTAAGAGGAAGATGGTCAGTGGTAAGAATTGTCCTGCAAGGTTCATTATGGCTGGAAGCTTTAAGTTTAAACGTAAAGGTTGGTGTAGAGCTCAATTGAATGGGTCTAAGAAGTTGTTTGGCCGCTTTAGTGAGAACTCAGATTGCTTGCCACCCGGATGGAATCATGATGATCAACAAGAAGACGAGTGCAAAAGCAAGGTTTGGGATCCTGGAATCTGTTCTAACATCCAACACCCCGGGAGCCTAAGAATCTGTTTGAAGCTACTCAAAGGCTTTACGTGCCTAGTTTGGGACCCCGGAGGCTGTTGGAATTCCAAACACTGGTGGAGATTTTTAGATGAATTCAAGCATAAGCCACCATAACAAAGGACTCCCAAAGTGTCCAACTTAAGGACTTTAACTAAAAGTGCTAGGTGGGAGACAACCCACCATGGTATGATCATTTCTTTTTCAATTTTATTTCGTGTTGTTTGTTTTTATTTTATATTATTTTCATTGAACCTGGAATTACTCATAACATCCATATCATTTTCCATTCTATATACTGCATCAAAAAAAAGAGGGGAAAGCACGCACGCGATGCGGCAGCGTCGTTGACGCGTTCGCGTCACCAGTGCATTTGGAAGAAAAGAAAAGTGAACAGAGAGTCATGCGAGAGCGTGGCTGGAGGCGTGCCCTTGGCACAAATTGCTCCACGCGACCACGTCGCTGACATATCCGCGTCATGTGGGGAAAATGCCTCCCACGCGTCCGCGTCACCCATGCGAACGCGTGCTCCAACAGATCGACATAAAAGGGGTACATGGCCGAAAGTTGTGCTGGAGTAGGGCTGGACTCTTGCTAGAAGCCCAAGCCTCCCACGCGAATGCGTGCCCCACGCGTCCGCGTTGCTTTTCAAAAAATGGCCATCCACGCGATCGCGTCAACCATGCGACTGCGTCACGCAGATTTTTGGCAAAAATTCATTTAAACAGATAGTTGTGCGTACGCGAGGCTGCACTCGCGCCAATCGCACAAATCAGGCCACGCGATCGCGTGACCCACGCGTCCGCGTCACTTGACCTTATCGCGCACCACGCGACCGCGTCACCCACGCATCCGCGTCGCCTGCGCCGCACAACTTATCCAGATCAGCGCCAATTATCTTATCTTTTCTTTTCTAATCCTAATTTCTTCCATCTTTTCTTCTTTCCTTCTTACTTTATTTCTTTCCCTTCTCATTCTTCTTATCTTTCATTCTATTTTTACTTAATTTATTTGCATATTTCATTCATTGCATTTTAAATTTTGTGCATATTTTATTTTCTTTTCTAAATTTATTATTTTACCATTGGTGTTTAAATGTTCTTATTCAACTGTTATATCTTTTTTGGTATTGTCTTGGGGCTTATGACTTGTTTTATTCTGATTGGGTAACATTATTTCAATCAATGCTAATCTTTTATGATACTTGTACTTCTCTTGCATTGATATGAACTTATACTATCTTGCATTACCCATATTATCCTCTCCTTTGTTGCAAATTTTGCACCACTGGTATGCCATGTACTTCTACTATTTTCTCACTTGCATGTTGTAGCTACCATGTAATTGAGACCCTCATTATTTAGAATTAACCAACCCATGTTTTGATTGTTTCTTATCTTTATTTTTGGGTTACTTTTCTTCTTTTCCTCTTCTTTCAGGCTAGCCACCAAAGACGAAAAAAAGGAGAAACTTTTAAAAGGGAGACAAACAAGTCCATCTGCACAATCCTTGAAGAAAAGCATCAGTTGGAACAACCTGTCCACCTGCACATCTCAGCATGCACCGAGGACGGTGCAATCTTTAAGTGTGGGGAGGTCGATACCGATCTCCATGGGTTAGTTATTTTCTTTTCAACACCAATATTTTATTTAGTACATTGTTACATTTGCATGTTTCACTGCATGATTGTTTGATTTTATGCATTTTAGCCACTGCTTGGTTAAAATAATAAGTTTCTTTTTAAGATCCTATTTTTGAAAAATTTCACTAATTTAAAATCAAAATTTTTGTGTAAAACTTGTTTGAAGTTGTATTTGGAACATGTTTTTTGAGTTAAAGAACACACAACCTGCGAGATTTTGAGCTTATTTACATGGTTACATTATTTAACCATAAATATTTTATTCTTGTATGTTTACTTCTCTATGATTGCAATCTTAGCTTTGTTCCATTCTATATGTCCAATATTTAGTGTATTTACATGCTTGCATATGATTGAGGCCATTATTTGATTTTAGCTCACTTATCCCAAATAAGCCTACCCTTTAATTCACCCTTGTCAGCCACCTTGAGCCTTTTAATCCCCATTTGTTCTATATTTTACCACATCACTAGCCTTAAGCAGAAAAACAATTAAATATCCCAATTGAATCTTTGGTTAGCTTAAGATAGGGATTGTGTAACAATTAAGTGTGGGAAAACTGTGGGAACATGGGTTAATAAGGGAATGTGTTATATTTTTACTTTGATAAAATATTGGGAATTTGGGTACCTACTCATGTGAGATTAGAAAAATCAAAAATCCATGTGTATTGATAAGTTATGTTTATTTTTTTATTTAAAAAAATAAAAATAAAAAATAAAAAATAAAAAAAAGAAAAAAAGAAAAAGAAAAGAAAAAGAAAAAGAAAAAAGAAAATAAATATATTCAATAAATAAGTAAATAAATAAGGGGACAAAATTACCCCAATGTTAAGTTAATGAAAAATCAATGCATATGTGATAAAATTAAAGAAAAGATGATACATGAGTATGTGATGCAAAAGTGGGAATTTTGGGTAGCTAGGCATGATTCTAGAGTTATATAGAGTGTATGTATGTTAGGTGAGAGCTTGGTTAGTCAAAGATTCAATTTATAGCTCACTTAGCCATATATATACCTTTACCCTTACCTTAGCCCCATTACAACCTTGAGAAAGACCTCATGATGTTTGCATTGGTACATTAAATATTTATTGATTGATTAGATGAAGAACAAAGTTTAGAAACCATGACTAGAGAAGAGTAGAGTGATTACCCTATACACTTGAGAGATTAGAGTGATATACACTACTAGTAAGGGTTCAATGCTTGATTCTATGTTCCCTGCTTTCATGAGCTATCTTCTTACAAGTTTACTTGTCTTTTATTGTATAATTTAAATTAGTGAAATCTAATTTATGTATATTCTTGGAGAATTTGATTTACTTTTAACCAAGTAGGTAGAAACATTTTTGCATGTAGTTGCATTCATATAGGTAGGTTGCATTTCATACATTCTATCATTCCTCTTTACCTTTATAGTTTCTCTTGAGCTTAGCATGAGGACATGCTAATGTTTAAGTGTGGGGAGGTTGATAAACCACTATTTTATGGTTTATCTTGTGCTCAATTGAGTGGTTTTTATCAACTCTTTACCCACTTATTCATACTATTTGCATGGTTTTACATTTGCCTTCCTAATTATGTGCTTTAATTCAAAACATGCTTCTTTGGCCTTAAGTTCCCTATGTTTAATCCTCTCTTATTACCATTAGATGCCTTGATATGTGTGTTAAGTGATTTCAGAGATTACAGGACAGGAATGGCTCAGAGGATGGAAAGGAAGCATGCAAAAGTGGAAGGAATACAAGAAGTTGGAGAAATTGCTAAGCTGTCCAGCCTGACCTCTTCGCACTCAAATGGCTATAACTTTAGCTACAGAGGTCCAAACTACACGGTTTTAGTTGCGTTGAAAAGCTAACGTCCAGGGCTTCGATTTGATATATAATATGCCATAGTTGCCCTAACACTAGGCGACGTGAACGCGTCCTCAACGCAGACGCGTTGCGGTGACAAAAAATCAGCGTGTTTGAATTCGCAACCAGCGAATTCTGGGCTGTTTCTAACCCAGTTCTCGGCTCAGAAAACACATATTAGAGGCTATAAAGTGGGGGAATCCATTTATTCAAAACATAAGCTTTCATATTCACTTTTCATGATTTAGATGTAGTTTTTAGAGAGAGGTTCTCTCCTCTCTCTCTTAGGATTAAGATTTAGGATTTTTCTCGCTTTCATGATTGTCCCTTTTTGTCAGGTTCAATGTTCCTTTATTTATTTTTATAATTTAATTTATGAATTTCCATGTTATATTTGATTTCTATTATTAATACAATTGAGGTATTTCAGATTTATGATTTTTATTTAGCCTTTTATATTCTTGCTTTTAATTGATGAACTGATAAATTCGAGACACTTGAGTTATCAAACTCCTTGTTGATTGAAAATTGGAATTCTTCAAGAATTAATTCGAGATCCAATAACTCTAGCCTTTTCCAAGGAAAGACTAGGACTTGAGGATTCAAAAAAATTAATTCATCCACTTAACTTACCTTCATAGTTAGAGGTTAACAAGGTGGGGAAAATATCCAATTCTCATCACAATTGATAAGGATAACTAAGATAGGACTTCCAAATCCTCATACCTTGCCAAGAGTTTATTTTATTATTATTATTTTATTTTTCTCATCATTTAACATACTACTTCCTTACTTTCAAAACCCCAATTTACAAGACCCATAACCAATAATAAGAACATACTTCCCTGCAATTCCTTGAGAAGACAACCCGAGGTTTAAATACTCGGTTATCAATTTTAAAGGGGTTTGTTACTTGTGGCAACCAAATGTTTGTAAGAAAGGTTGATTGCTTGGTTTAGTAACTATACTCGCAACGAGAATTTACTATAACCTCTAAACCATCAATCTTCAGTTCTTCAAGCATACATTCAAGCAAGATGGAAATTAAATAAGCACTTAGACTAGCAAGCTAAAATGACATAAAATAAAGCAAATAGAATGTAAATGACTTAAGCAAAAGTTAAACTCATAAACTAGAAGAAATTGGAAGCATGTTCTTCTTTATTAATTTGATGAGCAAGGAGCAGCACCACCATTTACTCTTTAGCTTGCTTTCCTTTCTTCTTCTTTTCTCCTTCTTGGCCTCCCTCTTGCTGGCTGCTTGCTCCTCCTTTCTCCTTTAGCTTCTTCCAAAAACCAGCATCCTCCATCTTTTTCCTTAGCTTGGCTTCATTATGTCTGGCTCTTTCAACTTCTCTTGACTCAATCTTTTCGCTAATGTCCTTATACTTTGGTATTCCTGGGTTCAGCTGAGGCAGAAAACTGACCAAATAATTAAGCCTAGCTTGAGTACTCATGTCATACTCAACCTTGTCTAGATGCCTCCCTTCATTGAGAACCCTATATTCATGAAAAGTCTTCATGTGGACATTCTGGCATTGATTAAGTTCTTGAATGCGCTTTTCTTGCTAGACTTGCTTCTCAACCACTTGATGGATAGATTCACGTAGTTGGGAGTAATGTTCTTTCTGTTGCTCTATGAGTTACATATGTAACTCCCTTTGATGATCCATCATTTGAGATTGAAATCACCTTTGCTGGTCCATGAGTTGGAGTTGAAAAGTTCTCTGTTGTTCTTGATTCTCCAAGTATTATCTAGATAAGTCATCAATGGCCTCTTGAATTTAGCTGATGTCCAGAGTGGCTGGTGCTGGAGCTTGTTGTTCCTCTTGCAGCTCCCTTTCTTGGTGTTCTTCTTCTTGTTGTTCCTCCCTTCTTCTCTTCCTTTGTGGCCTTCTTTGCTGTTGGGCAGCCGTGACATATGACATTCGTTGAGGAGTAATTTGCTTGCCCGGGTGTAACCAAACAGGGTCTGCATCCTCAAACACCACCTTAGCTTTCTTGCAAAGGCGAAGGATGGTGCTTGGATAGTGGAGCCAAGAGTCAAGATCATTCTTTTCAGATATCTCTTGAATGTTCTTTGCTATGAGTTCATGGACTCTTATTTCACCTCCTGTCATAATGCAATGCACCATGGTGGCTCTCTTAATATTGACCTCTAAAGTGTTTACACTGGGCAGGATGGATCTCCTCACAATTTCATGCCATCCTTTGGCTTCTGGGATGAGGTCTCCTCTTCTAAGAAACCTTAGCATTTCATTGGAATCCCTCACCGAGTCAGCCCTAATTACACAAATATCATTGGCAATTTGCTCACAATCAGGGTTGCCACATACTCTTTCATGATAACTAGCCTCTTTAAAAGGTGTTGATCTAAGGCCAAGAACCTTCATGATGGCCTTTGGACTGAAATCAACTTCTACACCTCTTACATAGCTTTTGTAAGAGTTGTCAATGCTTGTGTCTTACCTCACCATGTTGGCATAGAATTCCCTCACAAGATTTGTATTTATCCTTGTGATCGGATTGGTGAGGAGCTCCCATCTTCTTCTCTCAATCTTCTCTTTGATTTCTTAGCACTCATCCTCATGAAGTTGGAATGGTATCCCTGGCAATATTCCTTTAGGTCTCATCTACTTAAGTTGTATTTCATGGAATACCGTCTTGAACCTCCAATTATCAAAGGGAATTTCTTCAACTGGCTCCTTTCTCTTTCTCCTTTTGGAACTTGATGAGGCTGCCATTGGTTGCTTTGTATTAACCGAATAGAAGATAGAGAAGGGATGGGGAAGAATGGATAGTGTAGCTTGTGCAAACTAGAATGAGAGTGTGGCTTGAGGATTAAGTAAAGTGTTTGATCAAGTGAAAATAATAGTGGCTTAAACAAAGAAGAGCATACGGGTATGACTTGGAGTTGAAGGAATACAAGAAGTGAAATATGAATGCAAGAAGGTGTAGCTTTAAGTGTGAAGCTCGGACCAAGTGAAGGCTACTTTATAGTGAAAGGTGGTGAAGAAATGGATGGTGGGGATGCATTTGAGATAGTAAAAATGGAGGATGTGCATGTAAGATTGAATGAAGACAAGGATTGCTTCTTTATTTGGTTGGTAGGTTCGGTTATCAAGGTGTTCTTATGACACACCTAACCAACCAATGTGTGCAAGGTTGTGCTTCCCAATGAGCAACTTCCAAGAACATGTGACTTGCTTTTCCTCTAGAATAGCCAAGCCTCTCCTTGCCTTGTACCCTCTCCATCAATCTTGTCCTCCATATGCCTATTCACCACAACAAAACAAAAATTAAATTAACTTAAATGGCAGCAAAATGAAAAGCATTAACTAACTTTTGAGTTTTTGAAAAATTTGACTAAGTGTTCTTCATGAATCAACAACCAAAATGTAACCTCTTGTAAGCATATATATATATGATATTGGTAAACACCAAACTTAGTGTTTGGCCATCTGGTATAAAGAATTAGATTCAATTCCTAGGATGTACATCTTGTGATCCTTATGCATCATCCTAGGTGCCTTGCACACCAAACTTGTTGTTCACCATATGATCCATGCAACAGTTTAATGAAATTTTTGCCACCTTTGATTCAATCATCATAAGGACTACTTTATTTTCTACTTTCAAACATAAACTCAAAAATGATGCAGAGCATGACTCAACTGTCATGAAATTCAAGACTTGAAACAAATTTGACTCTTATCATTAATACCCATAGCATATGCAGAATACCAAACTTAATGTTTAGCTATATACTTCAAGAAAATTCTTGATAAACCCCAATTTTGTAGTTTATATGGTGTAGAATTTGGGGGATTTTGTCAATATTTCTCGCACTTATTCACAAGAAATGCATGGTTTTGTGTTCACTTCCTAATATTGCCCCATGATGAAAAATATGCTTATTTTGCCTCAAAATTGCCATATTTCAATCCTCTTCTATTGCCATTTGATACCGTGATATATTTGTTGAGTGATTTCAGGAATTATAGGGTAGCAATGGCCTAGAAGAGAGAAAGAAAGCATGTACAAAAGGGAGGAACATGAAGACTTGAAATTTCGGAAAAAGCAGCACTGGCGCGCCCGTGCACTCCACGCGCACGCGTGGATGAGGTTGGCTAGAAGCGGCGCGCAAGGATGGACACATCCGCACGGATCAGAAGATTTCTATCGACGCGCACGCGCACTTGGCACGCACACGTGGATCGCAAAAGCAATCGGCGCGCACGCACGCATGGCGCGCACGCGTGGGAAGCTGCACGTGACCTCATTAAAGGAAATCATGCCTTGCGATTTCTGAGGCTCATCAGGCCCAATTTCAAGCTGTTTCTGCATGGAAAAGACCCAAGGATGCTAGGGAGAAAAGGGGAGATCAACCATTTTACACTAAGACACAATTTTAGCTAGTTTTTGGTTCTTTGTTCTTCTAGAGAGAGAAACCATTGTTCCTCTCTAGATCTAGTTTTAATTTGATCTTCCCTTGTTGAATTGTGAATTAGATCTTGTTAATTACTAGTTTTAATTGTTCAATTTGAATTTCCTAGTATAATTTTGTCTATATCTTGTGATAGTTTTATGAATTCTTGTCAATTGTCATTTTATACCTATTTCATGAATGTTGTGAATCTTGACTTTTTGATGCTATACTGATGATTTCTATGTTTAATTGTGTTGTTTGGATAATTGTATATTGATAATTGTTAGTGGGTACTTGTTGATTTCAATTTAATTGCTATTTTGAACATGTCTTTTGTTAATGCTTACCATGTGTTTGATGAAATGTTTACCTTGATTATGGAGTAGTTCTCTTTACTCTTGGCCTAGGTCAAGGGAATTGGGTAAACTTGAGTCATTGGATCTAATGGATTTGATGATTTGAGAGCCCTTAGTGGTCAATTTGATAACCATTGACGCTAACCTTCTACTAAGTCAATTAGTAGTGAGGTTAGAACTTATGGATTGATGTTGACCAAACCATTTGACGTACTTCAAGTATAGAAGTAGACTTAATGAGTTTGGTTCCTCATAATTGTCATGATATGGTTATTAGACAAGGATGGTGACCCCAATTTCCATGCCTAGCCAAGAGTTGCTTTTATTATTCATATTTGAAAACCAAAACCTCCAATTACTTGCTTTAGTTATAGTTACTTGTTTAGCTTAGAATAGAATCATATTGAATGTTATGTTGTTAGTTTGAAATCACTCATATCTTGCTTAGTTATTGGAATTAGTTTCTTGTAATCTAAGATTACTTGCTTGTTAAGATTCCCATTTATTTTTATGCTCATAACTCACAACCCTGGATTTCTAACCAATGTTGAAGCACACGTTTGCCCATTCCTTGTGAGACGACCCGAGGTTTGAATACTTCGGTTATTTCTATTAGGGTTGAACTTGTGACAACCAAATCCCTCTTCTAAATTTGATGCCCAGGGATTGTTATTGGTAGAGCTATACTTGCAACGCAGTTTTATTGAGGAAAATCTTTACCAATACACCCTTGGGTAGCCCATCAAATTTTTGGCGCCGTTGCCGAGGAATGGTTGCAACATATGCCTTGATATTGGTTATGTGAATATGTGAATATTGTAGATGTTTTAATTGCTTTCAATACTTAGCTATAGTTTAGATTTCTTTTGTATCTGTGCTATGACTCTCAAGTTTGATGACTCGGTCTCAACCGAATTCTAGCTTAGCCAATTTTGATCCCGAGATTGAAAGAAATTTGTTACATACTCGGCAAGCTAGATGGCGGTTGGACTATACGGCTAGTACTTCGGCCTCTCTTGAGGAACATACCGAATCACTAGGCGGTACCGAGAGTGACTTGGAGTCCGCTACTTCCTATTCTTCTGTTGGCACTAATAATACGTCTTTACATCCTACAGGTGAGCCACACATGGCGGAGCCACGACAGATCACTTTGCATGAGCAAGGAGCTCCGGATATCACACTTCAACCGTTGCAAGAAAGGTATCCTAACCTTGATCCAAACTTTGAATTGAAGGGTAGCTTGATACATCTACTTCCTAAATATCATGGGTTGCCGCGTCAAGACCTCATCCGACATCTAAGAGATTTTCAAGTTGTTTGTTCTACGGCTCGAAGGCATGGAGCCGATGAGGTGGCTATCATGGTTTTTTTCTTTCCTTTCTCTCTTGAAGGACAAGCAAAGACATGGTTTTATTCGCTACTGGATGAGATTGCTACTAATTGGGATTTCTTGAGAAGAGAGTTTCTAGATAAATTCTTCCCACCGGAGAAGACCGACTATATCCGGAAAGAGATTTCGGGCATAATGCAAATAGACCAAGAGAGTTTGTATGAGTATTGGTCTCAGTTCAAGAGGCTATTGGAATCTTGTCTGCATTATGGAATGAACACTCACTTGCTCATTAGCTACTTCACCGGAGGTCTTTGTGTGGAAGATAGAAGATTGCTTACCGCTTCTAGCGGTGGTTCCCTTCTGAAAAACAAGACGGAGGGAGAAACTTGGAATTCGATAAAGGATATTGCCGAGGCTACACAACACACAAGGGTGAGAAGTAATCCTCTCAAGGGTATGGTAGAACTATCTTCTTCCAAATCAAGTCTAACCAAGGCACTTGGGGATATGACTACCATCCTTACCCAAATACAAAAGGATCAAAAGGAATACTACTCCATCCAAGCCATCCAAGCCCCACCTCCGGTTGCTCAACTTGAAGGCCCTCCTAGGATTTGTGGTTTGTGCTCTAGCACCATACATTTCACTGATCAATGCCATCAAATTCAAGAGGAACATGCTCTTGTAGTAGCCAATGTGAATTACAACAACCGTCCACCTTACCCTTCTCAAGGCCAAAACAATTACCATGAAGGTGGTAATCAACATCAAGGGTAGAGGGATAATGCACAAGGAAGCAATCAAAACCAAAGATGGAACAACTCTTCTTCTCCCCACAACAACAACCAATCTTCATCCCAATACCACTATAACAACACCAACTACCAAGCCAACCAAGGCCACTCTAACCAAAACCAAAACAACTACACCAAGTACCAAGCACCACACCATAGACAACAAAACCAAAACTAAACTCCTCCATCTTCCACCAATCAATTTGATGAGCTTAGAGCCGCCATGGAGAAGCGAGATGAGAGTAACAAGGCTCAATTCGATGCCTTGGGCGCTCAATTGGCTAACCTCACCAAGATGCTCTCAAAGATGACCATGCCCAACTAAACACCAACTCCCAACAACAACACCAACCAACCCTCAAGTTCTTCCAACCTCCCATCCCAACCCCAACCAAACCCAAAGGGCGATCTCAACGCCATCACTCTACGGTCGAGAACTATATTAGAGAAGATACCTCCAAGAGTCATAGGAGACATTCATAAGGAAGAAATGGTTGTTGAAGCTACACATGAAGAGGAGGTGGTAGACAAAAGGCATGAGGAAGAAGGAATAAACCTCAAGGAACCCAAGAGAAAAGCTATAGTGGACGAGTCCATTCCTATTCCATTCCCTTCCATGGTGAAGAAAGCGAAGAAGACACCGGAATTTGATTTGAACATGCTTCAAGTGTTCAAGAAGGTTGAGGTAACCATACCCCTTCTTGATGCTATTCAACAAATTCCAAAGTATGCAAAATTTTTGAAAGACTTGTGTACACACAAAGATAGGATAGGAGAATTGGAGACATTATCCTTGGGTAGTTTAATTTCTTCCTTGATGGAACCTATTCCAAAGATATGTGGTGACCCTAGACCTTGCTTAGTGTCTTGTTGTATTGGTGGACGCACTTTTCATGATTGTATGTGTGACTTGGGAGCTTGTGTAAGCATCATGCCACTTTCTATCTATGTGCGGTTGAATTTAGCTCCATTAAAGAAGTCGGCGGCGAGGTTTTCCTTAGCCGATAAAAGTGTGATCACAGTGATGGGAATAGCGGAAGATGTACTTGTGGCGATCAAGGATTTGGTTTTTCTGGTTGACTTTTACATCCTTGAAATGCCCCCAACAGAAAATAGAAGCTCATCCTCCGTTCTACTTGGTAGACCTTTCCTCAAGACCTCTAAATTCAAGTTAGAAGCCTTCACTGGCACATATTCCTTTGAGGTTGGAGACAAGACTATCAAGTTCAATTTAGAGGAAGCCATGAAGCATCCTCTCGAAGAACATTCCATGCTCCGATGTGATGTAATTGATGAAGTGGCAGCGAAAGTGCAAGAAGAAGACCACAAAAAGTTGTGCTACCCTATTGTTGAGGAGACGGATGACCAAGAGGATAAACATTAGAAAGTTGTCAAAAATGAACTCCATGAGCTTGATGAAAAGGAACCCTAGCTTGAGGTAAAAAGTGAACTGAAGCCCCTTCCATCTCATTTGAAGTATGCTTTCTTAGAGGACAACCAAGGGTTTTCGGTCATTATTGCTAGTGAGCTTTCAAGTGAAGAAGAAGAAAGACTCCTAGATATTCTAAGAAAGTACAAGAAGGCAATAGGATGGAGCCTAGCAGATATTGTGGGAATTGACCCCTGCAAGTGCATGCATAGGATATATCTCCAAGATGGAGCTAGGCCGGTTAGGCAACCGCAAAGGAGGCTCAACCCGACCATCCTCGATGTAGTGAAGAATGAAGTCACCAGATTACTGGATGCGGGTATCATATACCCAATAGCCGACAGTGAGTGGGTGAGCCCGGTTCAAGTTGTCCCCAAGAAGTCGGGCATCACAACGGTCAAAAAGGACGACGGTGAAATGGTCACTAAAAGAGTACAAAATGCGTGGCGAGTATGTATTGATTACAGAAGACTGAACGCCGCTACACGGAAGGACCATTATCCCTTACCCTTCATCGATCAGATGCTAGACCGCTTAGCAGGTAAATCTCACTACTGCTTCCTTGATGGATTTACTGGCTACTTCCAGATACATATTGCTCCTGAAGATCAGGAGAAGACCATGTTTACTTGTCCGTTTGGCACCTTTGCCTATAAAAGGATGCCATTTGGACAATGTAATGCACCCGCTACTTTTCAGCGGTGCATGACGAGTGTCTTCTCCGATCTAATGGAGACTTGTCTGGAAGTCTTTATGGATGACTTCAGCGTTTACGGTACTTTATTTGATTGTTGTCTGGAGAGCTTGGCCAAGGTCTTAGCTAGATGTGTTGACACTAACCTTGTCTTAAATTTTGAAAAATGTCACTTTATGGTATGACAAGGCATAGTGTTAGGGCATGTAGTATCTCATGAAGGCATTTCTGTAGATCCGGTCAAGGTCGATGTTATCACCACTTTACCTCACCCCTCATCTGTGAGGGAGGTCCGCTCATTTTTGGGACATACAGGATTCTATAGGCGCTTTATCAAGGATTTCAGCAAGACTGCTTTGTCATTGTCGCGCCTACTCCAAAAAGATGTGGATTTTGAGTTTAATAGTGAATGCGTGAAAGCTTTTGAAGAGCTAAGGAGAGTTCTTACCACGGCACCAATTGTGCGAGGCCCCAACTGGACATTGCCAACTTTGACCAGAAGGTTCTCCACCACTCCATTGGGTCTTATTAGGGATCTATCAGCTAGCTGTAATGACATTCTGGTTGGGTTCACCTCTTCTATGGATAGCTTTCTCATCATCGAAAGTGGCATCATGTTGATGCTTGAGCCCAAGTCACTGATGAATAGAAAATTGATGGTATAGAATTTCTCAAATGAAATCTCGTTGCAAGTATAGTCTCTAAACCAACAATAATCCTTTCATACAAAAATTTGTTTGTCACAAGTACAAACCCCTAATAAAACTAATAACCGAAGTATTTAAACCTCAGGTTGTCTCTCAAAGGAATTACAGGGTAGTGTTCTTGTTATTGGCTATGGACATGTATATTTTGGGGTTTTGAATAAGAGACAAGAAAAGTAAGTGGCAAAGGAATTCAAATGATGGAAAGGTCTTGGCAAGGTTTGGTGGTCAAGGATTTCTATCCTTATCACTAACCACAATATGATAATTTGCAAGGATCAATCCCATTAAATCATCCACTAACAAGTAGAGAAAAGTCAAATGAGCTATATCAATCCAAGTCCATAAGTCCTAGCTATTCACTAATTGAATTAATGAGAGCTAGAGTCAATGGCTACCAACTATCAATCACTTGGATATTAATAACTCAAGAATTCCTAAGTTACCTTCCCAAGCCAAGAACATAAAATTCTAATCTAACATCCTTCCAAGCATTTTGACAAATACTTGAAAGGTATAAAAGGAAAGCATAGTAAATTGACAACAAGAATGAAATCTTACAACAACTAATTGCAAAGAATTAACAACATCAAGCAAAGAAAGCACAATTAACATGAATTACCTCAAATTGCATTAAAAAAAATAAAAGGAACAAGAGTAGATCAACAACAAAGTATGGAGACAAAATAGAGGAAATTACAACAAGAGAATAGAAGAACAAGATGTAGCAACAAAGGATTGAAAGGTAGAAGTAGATGAAAGCATGAATTAAAGCCTAGATCTAAGAAATTCTAATCTAACCCTAATCCTAAATCTAGAGAGAAGAGATAGCTTCTCTCTCTAGAAACTAAACTAAATCATTAACTAAACTAACTCCTATGTGTAAAGTGATGCATTCCCCTTCAATTCTTGGTCCTTTTAACCTTTTCCTGCCAAAATTCAGCTCCAAACTGGGCCAGGGGCACTTCTGAATTCGCCAGGCACGATTTCACTTAAAATTCATGTGCGGACATCAATGCGTACGTGTACAGCACGCGTGCGTGTCCCTGGAGTTTTACGATCCACGCGTGCGCGTCCATTGCGCGTGCGCGTGGATGAGTGCATCCCAAATCTTTGGCTTTCCATGATTTTTCCACTTTGCATGCTTTCCCTCTTCACTCCTTTGATCCATTCCTAGCCTTTTCAACCTGAAATCACTTAACAAATCAAGTCATCTAGTGGAATCAAAGGTAAATTAAAATCATCAAATTAAAGGTCTAAAAGCATGTTTTCACACTTAAGCACAAATTAAGGAAGAATCACAAAACTATGCTATTTCATTGAATAAATGTGAAGAAAAGTTGATAAAATACTCTAACTTTAACTCAAGATAAATCCTAAAAATGGGGTTTATCAATGTGTCCAATGATTGGATGGATACATCTCGTCATTTGAAAGAATATCAACTCGGCGTAGAAAGGTTTTCACACTTTGTTTTTTCATCAGCAGGAGTTCCTCAAGGGAAAAAAATCAATGCCCATGTAAAAAGTGTTATAATAGACTTTGGTTAAAAAGAGATGACATGTATAACCATCTAATATGCCACAGATTCGTAGAAGGTTATAATCGGTGGTTTAATCATGGAGAATCACTTGTTACTATAGATGTTGACAGTAACACATACGGTGAATATAACTGTAATAATAACATTGATCAGTTATTATGTGATAGATTAAAAGATACTACACAAGTTTAAGTACAAATTACGGGGTCCAAAGAATGTGCAAAGGAATTTTATAAATTGATGGACAAGGCAAGCCAAGAACTATACCCCTGGTGTAAAGAATTCACAAGATTATCTTTTACCATCTGTCTTTACTTGTTAAAATGCTTGCATGGTTGGAGTAACGCATCATTCACTTCTCTCTTGGAATTATTGTAAGAAGGAATGTCATTTTTGAATATTTCTACTTCTTTTGATAAAACCAAGAATATGGAGAAAAATTTGGGTCTTGACTACAAAAAGATCAATGCATGTCCCAATGACGCATCGTGCCATGTCTGTGGAATATCTTGTTATATTGAGCATCCTGTTGTAGAAAAGGATAATGTTACCTCATTTAGAAAGCCTTGTAAAGTTGCTGCAAAAACTCTAATGCATTTTTCTTTGATTCCAAGACTTCAAAGACTTTTTATGTGCACAAGGACGGCTGACACTATGTCTTGTATCATAATGAGTGTGTTAAAGATGGCTTGTTAAGGCATCCTACCGATGGTGAATCATGGAAAGCATTTGACAGTCGACATGAAGATTTTGGAAATGAGTCTCGTAATGTGATACTAGGCTTGGCAAGCGACGAATTCAATCCATTTCATACTTTGAGCAGTACACATAGTACATGACTTGTTGTTCTAATGGTGTACAATCTACCCCCTTGGATGAACATGAAACCTGATTATTTTATGCTCCCTTTATTCATTCCTGGACCACAATTACCAGGAAATGACATTGATGTCTTTTTTCAACTGCTAATTGAAGAATTAAAAGAACTGTGGGAGTCAAGTGTAAAAACATACAAGTCTTCAGAAAATAAAACATTCAACATGAGAGCATGTCTTTTATGGACAATTAATTACTTTTCTGCATATGCTATGTTATCTGGGTGGAGTACAAAGGGAAAATTGGCTTGTCCATGTTGTAATGATGAGACTTCTTCTATCTATTTGAAACATAGATACAAGACTATTTATATGGATCATCGAAGGTTTTTACCCACGAATCATCCGTGGAAGCATAACAAAAGATCTTTCAATGGGAAAACTGAACTTAGGTCTCCATCCTAGTTGTTAAAGGGAACAATTGTATTTAACATATTGTAAAAGGTAGATAATTCTTTTGGGAAGAAGAAAAAGAGATCAAAGAATGGCCTATCAAATTGGAAAGACAATCAATATTTTTTATTTACCATATTGAAAGTACAACATGTTCAGACATAACCTTGATGTCATGCACATAGAAAAGAACATAGTTGATAGCATAATAGGAAATTTTTTGGATATTCTTGAAAAGATGAAAGATCATACAGCTGTTCGTTTTGACCTTAAAGATATGGGTATCAGAAAAAACCTTTAGCCGAAAGATACGAAGGACGGAAAAAAACTAAGTTAGAAAAGGCATGCTTCTCAATGACTCTAACAGAAAAAATAATCTTTTGTAGTGTGATTAAAGGGGCAAAAGTACCAGACAGCACTGCTTCCAACATCTCTTGATGTGTCAGTAAACAGAAAAGAAGAATTCTGGTTATAAGACCTATGATGCTCATTTTATGTTACATTACTTGTTGCAAGTACCAACCAAGAGCATACTTCCTGACTGTGTTGCCATTGCCCTTGTTCGATTATGTTCATTTTTCTGCTGGATATGTCAAAAGGTAATTAGCCTAGCTGAGGTGGCTAACTTAGAAGCAGAGATTGCTGAGACATTATGCCAACTAGAGAAGATTTTTTCTCCAAGCTTTTTTGACATAATGGTGCACTTGCCTATTCATGTGACAAATGAAGTGAGGTTAGGTTGTCCGATTCAATATCGTTTGATGTACCCTATTGAACAGTATATGTGTACACTAAAATCGTATGTTCATAATATAAGTCATCCAGAAGAGCCCATTTCCAAAGGATATTTGCCTAATAAGTGTATAAACTTTTGCTCAAGATATTTTCATAAGGATGTTCAAACAAGATTCAATAGAATCCCTCGAAATAATGACGAGTGTGTTTTAGATGAGGTGTGAACTCCCAGTTTGTTTCCAAACAAAAGATGTCCTTTGGGTGGGAAAATGAGAGATGTGTTCATTTTAGATGAAAAATCAGAAACACAAGGCCATGCAAACATCCTGAACTATTGTGATAAGATCGAACTCTACATGAGGTATTTTGTTTGCTTCATTATCATTTGTTAGTTTACAATTATATCACTGTACCTTACTACCAAATAAGAATATTTGATCTCTTCAGAGAGCATGAGAGAGAAGTTAATGATAACAATCCACGCAAAATGAAGTGGGTGAAAGCCAAAGACCATAGTCAATAATTCTTAAAATGGTTTAAAGTTCGTACCATGAAAAAAGATGTGCCTGGTTGGGCAAAAAGGTTGGGTAGGGGTCCAAATAGAGTTGCGAAACTATTTTCGAGTTATGTTATCAGCAGGTATAGGTTCCATACAAGGCACCATGATGTGAGACGTAAAACCCAAAATAGTGGTGTCACATTAGAGGCATTGACTCCTAGTTTTTCTAGTCTGAAAGATAATAACTAAATTGAAGTAAAAGTAACCTACTATGATAGAATAGTTTATATGTTTGAGTTAGATTATTATGGCCAATTTAAAGTAGTCCTATTTAAGTGTGAGTGGTATACAGTTGTAAAAGACAACTTTGATCTCTCATATGTGTATTTCAGTAAAAAAAAATGTGATAGCACGGAAATTTGTCTCTCAACAAAGTTCCCTTCGGCAAGTATACCGAATTATCGTCAAGTAAAACCCACAATAGAGTCGGGTCGAATCCCACAGGGATTAACGAATTAAGCAATCAATAGTTGATTAATTATCCTAGTTACACGGTTCAGATTTGAATGATAAGCAACAAGGAAATGTAAATGGCATAAAAGTAAAGAAAACTATAAAGTGCAGAAAAGTAAAATGGCAAGAAAAGTAAATGTAAGAGCTAAAAATAAAATGAACATTAGGATCAAGAGATATTCCAATCCTCCGGATCAAGTTCATTCTCATCTCTTCCTCAATCAATGCATTCATTGATCTCCTTGGCAATCTTAAGTGATCGAATTCCATATCTTTGGTAATTCAATCTCTCAAATCTTGATCAATAGCCAATTCTTTGGTTAATTGCTCATGAGAAGAGATGAAGTATGGTCACTGATTATACCACATGCATTCCCAAATCAAGTGTTGGTAGGGTTATAGTCACCGTACCCAACCAACCCCAATTTGGTCTAACATGAGAAAGCATTTCTAGAATGATCTCTTCATTCCTCTTCCAAGGTTCAGAAGAGATCCAAGTATGAATAGCTTTTTTTCAAGATAACTACCCAATTGGATGAAGATTGAAAGCTTTCTAGTAAAATCAAGAGAAAAGATAGAAGAAGAAGAATAAGAACTACAATTGATCCATTGAATCACAATAGAGCTCTCTAACCCAATGTAAAGAGTTAGTTGATCATTGCTCTACCAAAATAGAAAAGAAAGAAAGTGCAGAAAATAAAGATGAAGAATAAAACTGAAAATAAAACTTCAAAGTTCATAAATGAAAATTACAACTAAAAGAAAGAGAAGGAAAAGTGTGTGAGGGGAGGGAGTCCGAAGACCCCTCTTCAATCCCCCAATTCCAGAATCCCCGTTTTTTCCAGTCCCCCTTTGAATGTAAAACTAAGGCCTTTATATAGGCTCTCCTAAATTACAAAATGAAATGAAACTAAAAGTAAATTACAATTAAATGAAAATTCCTATTCTAGATGCTTCTTGTGACCTTGATTGGTTGACACTTGTGGGCTTGCTTCCTTGAGGTTGGGTGGTCCTTGTAAGTGAATCAAGTTGAGGTCCAGGTGCTAATGTCAGTGCTAACGTTAGCCACACTAACGCTACAAGTGTGGCGTTTGTGCTGAAGTTAGTGTGGCTAACGTCACACTTGCTACCAAGTTTGTGTTTTTGGGGCTTAAACGATGCCTCTGGTTTGTGCTCCAATTTTATTCCCACTATAGAGTATTATATATCGTTGGAAAGCTCTAAATGTTAGCTTTCTAACGCAACTGGAATTACCTCAATTGGACCTCTGTAACTCAAGTTATGCTCTTTTGAAGGGGACAGGGTTGCTGGCATAGTGGCTGGCGTTATTGGCAAACGTGAGTGCCAATAACGTCCGCAATCAGGGGCTGAATATTTCCAGTTTCTGAAGCTCAACTTAATGTCCACCCCATACTATTATATATTTTTGGAAAGCCCTGGATGTCTACTTTCCAACGCCTTTGGAAGCGCATCATTTAGAGCTCTACAGTTCGAGTTATACTTCTTGGAAGGTGAAGAGGTCAGCTGGCCTTACTACAGGTTGATACCATGTTCATCTTTGCACTTTCGGGGCAAGTTTTCTCCCTCAAATTTAGTGTCCACCATGTAGTGCCATATATGCTTGGAAAGCTCTGGAATCCTACTTTCCAATGCCACTGAAATCACCTCATTTGGAGCTTTGTGGCTCAAGTTATTCTTGTTTGAAGAAGGCTTGGTCAGGCTGCCAAGGTGCCCCTACTTCCCACGTTAGAGTCCACGTTAACTAAGTTAACTAAGTTAACGTGGCTTCTAACGTGGTAATGATAGCCATCTCCAATGTTAGTGACAAAGGTGAGTGTCACTAACGTTGGCTTATCATCTCCGTTATCCACGTTAGCTTCCACGTTAACTAAGTTAACGTTGGAGCTAACGTTGCTCATAGTGGCTTGTGGTGGTACATCCCAACGTTAGTGACAAAGGTAAGTGTCACTAACGTTGGCGATCACTTGCTTTCTCCACGTTAGCTTTCACGTTAACTAAGTTAACGTGGCAACTAACGTGGCTCATTGTAGCTTGGCCAACGTTAGTGACAAAGGTGAGTGTCACTAACGTTGGCTTCTCTTTTGTTTCCCAACGTTAAAGTCCACGTTAACTGAGTTAACGTGGCTCTTAACGTGGCCACTTATGAGCTTGGTCCAACGTTAGTGACAAAGGTGAGTGTCACTAACGTTGGCCTTATTTCTTTCTTCCACGTTAGAGTTCACGTTAACTTAGTTAACGTGACTCTTAACGTGGGCTATGATGGCTTTCGAGGACGTTATTGGCGATTACTTTCCTCATTAACATTGCAAGCTAGCTCCCATTCCACGTTGGTGGGCACGTTAGTTAGACTAACGTGGCTGCTAACGTGGCTCTTTCTTGCTTCCTTTGTCCTGAAATCAAGTAACAAAGTGCATCAAACTCTTGCTCTTAATCATGGGATCATGCATCATCCAATTTATCATTCAATTCATGCATAATTCTCATGAAATCATTCAAAATTCATAATGTTTGCATGAATCATGGTGTGAATGCATTTTCATCCAAATACTTGCTCATTTCCTAGAAAAATGCATGAAACCACCCTAAAGCATACAAAAAATGGCTAGTAAAACTAGCCAAGATGCCTGATGAGCGGATATTTTATACGCTTTTTGGGGTTAATTTCATATAGATTTTAGTATGTTTTAGTTGGTTTTCAGTTTATTTTCATTAGTTTCTAGGAAAAATCCACATTTCTGGACTTTACTATGAGTTTGTGTGTTTTTCTGTAATTTCAGGTATTTTCTGGCTGAAATTGAGGGAGCTGAGTAAAAATCTGATTTAGGCTGAAAAAGGACTGCTGATGCTGTTGGATTCTGACCTCCCTACACTCAAAATGGATTTTCTGGAGCTACAGGACTCCAAATGGCGTTCTTCCAATTGCGTTGGAAAGTAGACATCCAGGGCTTTCCAGAAATATATAATAGTCCATACTTTGCTCAAAGATAGACGACGTAAACTGGCGTTCAACGCCAGTTCTCTGCCCAATTCTGGCGTCAAGCGCCAGAAACAAGTTGCAAGTTGGAGTTCAACGCCAGAAAAGGATCCAAAGCTGGCGTTGAATACCCAAAACAGCCCCAGGCACGTGAGAAGCTTTAGTCTCAGCTCCAGCACACACCAAGTGGGCCCCAGAAGTGGATTTCTGCACTATCTGTTATAGTTTACTCATTTTCTGTAAACCTAAGTTACTAGTTTAGTATTTAAACAACTTTTAGAGAATTATTTTGTATCTCATGACATTTTAGACCTGAACTTTGTACTCTTTGACGGCATGAGTCTCTAAACTCCATTGTTGGGAGTGAGGAGCTCTGCTGTGTCTCGATGAATTAATGCAAGTACTTCTGTTTTCTATTCAAACATGCGTGTTCCTATCTACGATATCCATTCGCGCCTAACTATGGAGATGGTGATGATCAGTGACACTCATCACCTTCCTCAATACATGAACGTGTGTCTATCAATCACCTCCGTTCTACATCAGATTGAATGAATATCTCTTAGATTCCTTAATCAGAATCTCCGTGGTATAAGCTAGATTGATGGCGGCATTCATGAGAGTCCGGAAAGTCTAAACCTTGTCTGTGGTATTTCGAGTAGGATTCTGGGATTGGATGGCTGTGACGAACTTCAAACTCACGAGTGCTGGGCGTAGTGACAGACGCAAAAGGATAGTAAATCCTATTCCGGTACGACTGAGAACCTGCAGATGATTAGCCGTGCGGTGACAGCGCACCGGGACCCTTTTCACTGGAAGGATGGATGGTAGCCATTGACAACGGTGATCCACCTACACACAGCTTGCCATAGGAGGACGTGCATGCGTGAATCAGAAGATAGAAGAAAGCAGAGATTTTGAAGACAAAGCATCTCCAAAACTCCAACATATTCTCCATTACTGCATAACAAGTAACCTTTAATCCATGCTCTCTTGTTTATTTGCAAATCAACTGATAAACATAATTGACTTCCTGACTAAGATTTACAAGATAACCATAGATTGCTTCAAACCAACAATCTCCGTGGGATTCGACCCTTACTCACGTAAGGTATTACTTGGACGACCAGTGCACTTGCTGGTTAGTTGTGCGAAATTACATTGTGAAGTAATTTTCGTGCACCAAGTTTTTGGCGCCGTTGCGAGACAAGGATGGCTAATATAAATATGGAAGAACAATTGAAGCAAACAAAGCAGCAGCTGTCAAGACAAATAACAGAAGAATGCCAAGCAGTTCAATTAAGAAGTGGGAAAACATTAAATACCCCACCTCAAGGCAGCAAAGAGCTAAGGAATGAGCAAACTACCCAAAATTCACCTGAGGACAGTAAGAGCCCAGGGAAAAGTAATTCTGGCATTAAAACGCCAGCAATCTGGTGGAAGGCTGGCCCTGAACGCCCAGACCATGCCCAAGACTGGCGTTCAACGCCAATAACAAGCAAGGACTGGCGTTCAACGCCAGAAACAAGCAAGGATTTGGCGCTGAACGCCCAAAATGGGCACAGTTCTGGCGTTCAGACGCCAGGAACAGACAAGGAGTTGGCATCTCGCGTCACTCCAGCTTCTAACTCTCGCACTCAATTGACAGTGAGGGATCAGACACACACAAGTGCTGATGACAATCCCTCTAAAAAGGCTTCTTCAACCACTTCTGTAGGCAATAAACCTACAGCAACTAAGGTCGAGGAATATAAAGCCAAGATACCTTATCCTCAAAAACTCCGGAAAGAGGAGCAGGATAAGCAATTTGCTCGCTTTGCAGATTATCTCAGGACTCTTGAAATAAAGATTCCATTTGCAGAGGCACTTGAGCAAATACCTTCTTGAGCAAATACCTTCTTATTGACTCTTTGGTAGAAGAGATCAACATGGCTGAGAGTCTCGAATCAGAGTTGGAAGACATCTTTAAAGATGTTCAGCCTGATTTGGAGGATTCAGAGGAGATAAAAGAGCCTCTGAAATTTCCTCTGGAAGAGGAAAAACCTCCTAAACCCGAGCTCAAACCATTACCACCATCCCTGAAATATATATTTATGGGAGAAGATGACACTTTTCCAGTGATCATAAGCTCTGCTTTAAATCCACAGGAAGAGGAAGCACTTATTCAAGTGCTAAGGACACACAAGACAGCTCTTGGGTGGTCCATAGGTGACCTTAAGGGCATAAGCCCAGCTAGATGCATGCACAAAATCTTATTGGAGGATAATGCTAAACCAGTGGTTCAACCACAGAGGCGGCTAAATCCAGCCATGAAGAAAGTGGGGCAGAAAGAGGTCACCAAATTACTAGAGGCTGGGATTATTTATCCTATTTCTGATAGCCCCTGGGTGAGCCCTGTCCAAGTCGTCCCAAAAAAGGGAGGCATGACAGTGATTCATAATGAAAAAAATGAACTGGTTCCTACAAGAACAGTTATAGGGTGGCGCATGTATATTGACTACAAAAGGCTCAATACAGCCACCAGAAAGGATCATTTTCCTTTACCATTCATAGACCAGATGCTAGAAAGACTAGCAGGTCATGATTACTACTGCTTTCTGGATGGCTACTCAGGCTATAACCAGATTGCAGTAGATCCCCAGGATCAAGAGAAAACAGCATTCACATGTCCATCTGGAGTGTTTGCTTATAGAAGGATGCCATTTGGGCTGTGTAATGCGCTTGCAACCTTCTAGAGATGCATGCTCTCTATTTTCTCTGATATGGTGGAAAATTTTCTGGAAGTCTTCATGGATGACTTCTCAGTATATGGAGACTCATTCAGCTCCTGTCTTGATCACCTGAAACTTGTTCTGAAGAGATGCCAAGAGACCAACCTAGTTTTAAACTGGGAAAAATGTCACTTCATGGTGACTGAAGGGATTGTCCTTGGGCATAAAATCTCAAACAAGGGGATAGAGGTGGATCAAGCAAAAATAGAGGTAATTGAAAAATTACCACCACCTGCCAATGTTAAGGCAATCAGAAGCTTTCTGGGGCATGCAGGATTCTATAGGAGGTTTATAAAGGATTTTTCAAAAATCACAAAACCTCTAAGCAATCTGCTAGCTGCTGACACGCCATTTGTGTTTGACATAGAGTGTCTGCAGGCGTTTGAAACGCTGAAAGCTAAGCTAGTCACAGCACCAGTTATTTCTGCACCAGATTGGACATTACCATTTGAGCTAATGTGTGATGCCAGTGATCACGCCATTGGTGCAGTATTGGGACAGAGGCATGACAAGCTTCTGCACGTCATTTATTATGCTAGTCACGTTTTAAATGATGCCCAGAAAAATTACACAACCACAGAAAAAGAATTACTTGCAGTGGTTTATGCCATTGACAAGTTCAGATCATACTTAGTAGGATCAAAAGTGATTGTGTATACTGACCATGCTGCTCTTAAATATCTACTCACAAAGCAGGATTCAAAACCCAGGCTCATCAGATGGGTGTTGCTTCTGCAAGAGTTTGATATAGAAATAAGAGACAGAAAAGGGACAGAGAACCAAGTGGCTGATCATCTGTCCCGGATAGAGCCAGTAGAAGGGACATCCCTCCCCTTTCTTGAGATCTCTGAGACTTTTTCGGATGAGCATTTATTTGCCATTCAGGAAACACCATGGTTTTTCGATATTGCAAACTATAAAGCTGTAAGGTTCATACCCAAAGAGTACAACAGGCAACAAAAGAAAAAATTAATCACTGATGCAAAGTACTACTTGTGGGATGAACCCTATCTCTTCAAGAGATGTGCAAATGGAATAATCCGTAGGTGTGTGCCTAGAGAAGA
>NC_029788.2:70488657-70489608 GCF_000816755.2 Arachis ipaensis
ACTTTGATGCCAAATTAGCTGGAGAAAAAAGATTGCTCCAGCTAAATGAGCTAGAGGAATTCAGATTCACTGCCTTCGAAAATGCCAAGCTTTATAAAGAAAAATCAAAAAAGTGGCATGACAGAAAGCTGTCATCTAGAATCTTTGAACCAGAACAAAAGGTTCTGTTGTTCAATTCCAGGCTCAGGCTATTCCCCGAGAAACTGAAGTCCCGGTGGAGGGGACCATATGAGATTACAAGTGTATCACCATATGGTTATGTGGAGCTTCAAGATACTGACTCTGATAAGAAGTTCATTGTCAATGGACAGAGAATCAAGCACTATCTTGAAGGCAATGTTAAGCAAGAGTGCTCAAGGCTGAAGCTAGACTAAAAGCTCAACAAGGTCCAGCTAAAGACAATAAAGAAGCGCTTGCTGGGAGGCAACCCAGCCATGGGGCATCAATCCTCTAAGCATTTTGCCCTACTTTTATTTTTATTTGTTTATATAAAGTTCATTGATAACAAGGTAAAGAATCAATTGCATAAGTTCACAGGGTTACAGAAGGAATCTGCACACAAAACAGAGAAAAAGAGCTCACTGGCAAGAAAACGCCAGTAAGAGTCTGTTTTGGGCGTTCAACGCCCAAAAGAAGCATCCACTGGGCGTTGAACGCCAGTGAGGATAGCCATCTGGGCGTTAAACGCCAGAAAGAAGAGATGACCCCATCAAGAAGAAAGCACAGGAATTTCTCCCAGAAATCCCTCAATCTGAATATTGGGAGTATCTTGAAACATCAGTTACCAAGATACAAGAAGCTATGGAACAAATAATAAAGGAACAGAAGGAACACAGTCAAATTCTTTGCTATTTGATTAAAGAACATGAAGAGCAAGGGCGTGACATGAGGGAATTGAAGCGCCAGAAGTTATCTCTTGAAGGACCAAGCACCCCACAGATCCGAGGAACA
>NC_029788.2:70489632-70493828 GCF_000816755.2 Arachis ipaensis
AGGAGACATGTTATTTGATAATCTGAAAAATCAAAAAAATGATTCTTGAAGCACGAAAAAGCAGCAAAGAACAAAGCTTGCAAAAAAAAAAAAAGAGAAGAGAAAGCAAGCAGAAAAAGCCAATAGCCTTTAAAACCAAAAGGCAAGGGTAATAAAAAGGATCCCAAGGCTTTGAGCATCAGTGGATAGGAGGGCCTAAAGGAATAAAATCCTGGCCTAAGCGGCTAAACCAAGCTGTCCCTAGCCATGTGTTTGTGGCGTGAAGGTGTCAAGTGAAAACTTGAGACTGAGCGGTTAAAGTCAAGGTCCAAACCAAGAAGAAGAGTGTGCTTAAGAACCCTGGACACCTCTAATTGGGGACTTTAGCAAAGCTGAGTCACAATCTGAAAAGGTTCACCCAATTATGCGTCTGTGGCATTTATGTATCCGGTGGTAATACTGGAAAACAAAGTGCTTAGGGCCACGGCCAAGACTCATAAAGTAGCTATGTTCAAGAATCATCATACTGAAATAGGAGAATCAATAACACTATCTGAATTCTAAGTTCCTATAGATGCCAATCCCTCTGAGCTTCAAAGGATAAAGTGAGATGCCAAAACTGTCCGGAAGCAAAAAGCTACTAGTCCCGCTCATCTAATTAGAATCTGAGCTTCACTCAAAAACTCTGAGATATTATTGCTTCTTGACTTATTAGTCTTATATTTTATTTGTCTAGTTGCTTGAGGACAAGCAACAGTTCAAGTTTGGTGTTGTGATGAGCGGATATTTTATACGCTTTTTGGGGTTAATTTCATATAGATTTTAGTATGTTTTAGTTGGTTTTCAGTTTATTTTCATTAGTTTCTAGGAAAAATCCACATTTCTGGACTTTACTATGAGTTTGTGTATTTTTCTGTAATTTCAGGTATTTTCTGGCTGAAATTGAGGGAGCTGAGCAAAAATCTGATTCAGGCTGAAAAAGGACTGCTGATGCTGTTGGATTCTGACCTCCCTGCACTCAAAATGAATTTTCTGGAGCTACAAGACTCCAAATGGCGTGCTTCCAATTGCGTTGGAAAGTAGACATCCAGGGATTTCCCGAAATATATAATAATCCATACTTTGCTCAAGGATAGATGATGTAAACTGGCGTTCAACGCCAGTTCTCTGCCCAATTCTGGCGTCCAGCGCCAGAAACAAGTTGCAAGTTGGAGTTCAACGCCAGAAAAGGATCCAAAGCTGGCGTTGAACGCCCAAAACAGCCCCAGGCACGTGAGAAGCTTTAGTCTCAGCCCCAGCACACACCAAGTGGGCCCCAGAAGTGGATTTCTGCACTATCTGTTATAGTTTACTCATTTTCTGTAAACCTAGGTTACTAGTTTAGTATTTAAACAACTTTTAGAGAATTATTTTGTATCTCATGACATTTTAGACCTGAACTTTGTACTCTTTGACGGCATGAGTCTCTAAACTCCATTGTTGGGGGTGAGGAGCTCTGCTGTGTCTCGATGAATTAATGCAAGTACTTCTGTTTTCTATTCAAACATGCGTGTTCCTATCTAAGATATCCATTCGCGCCTAACTATGGAGATGGTGATGATCAGTGACACTCATCACCTTCCTCAATACATGAACGTGTGTCTGTCAATCACCTCCGTTCTACATCAGATTGAATGAATATCTCTTAGATTCCTTAATCAGAATCTCCGTGGTATAAGCTAGATTGATGGCGGCATTCATGAGAGTCCGGAAAGTCTAAACCTTGTCTGTGGTATTCCGAGTAGGATTCTGGGATTGGATGGCTGTGACGAACTTCAAACTCGCGAGTGCTGGGCGTAGTGACAGACGCAAAAGGATAGTAAATCCTATTCCGGTAGGATCGAGAACCAACCGGTGATTAGCCGTGCTGTGACAGAGCACGTGAGCGTAGTTTTCACTGGAAGGATGGAAGGTAGCCATTGACAACGGTGATCCACCAACACACAGCTTGCCAGCTTGCCATGTGCATGCGTGAATCAGAAGACAGAGGAAAGCAGAGATTTTGAAGACAAAGCATCTCCAAAACTCCAACATATTCTCCATTTCTCCATAACAAGTAACCTTTAATCCATGCTCTCTTATTTATTCACAATTCAACTGATAAATATAATTAACTTCCTAACTAAGAATTGCAAGATAACCATAGATTGCTTCAAACCAACAATCTCCGTGGGATTCGACCCTTACTCACGTAAGGTATTACTTGGACGACCCAGTGCACTTGCTGGTTAGTGGTACGAGTGTGAAAAGTGTGATTCTCAATTCGTGCACCAATGCCCTGGCATCACAACACCAAACTTAAATCTTGCTTGTCCCCAAGCAAGAAAAGAACTATTAACAAAGAATTCTCTTAATTAGAATGCATTGAAGAATTGCTTATGATGCCTTAGTGGGTGAAGTGAATAAGTGACAGTGGGGTTAGCTCTAATGTGTATGCTTATGCAAGGATTCCAGTGCTCATTAGTCCTTACATTTTGGAAGTCTTAGATCTTAGGACTTTCATTCAAATGATATTATGGAAATCTCTTTATAGATTGTCACCTTGAAGCAGCACTTATTTTCTAGCATTTTTTTTCTTTTTGGAATTTGGCCTCGACTCTAGGTATCATGTCTCAAAGCGGCTTTTTAAGATAAGCTTTTAATCAATACTCCCAAACCACTTGGTCTAAGGTATTAAGTGTTGAAGTACCCCTTAGGATATACTTGCTCAAGCCTCTCTCTTTGACACAAATCCACCACAAGCATTTAACTAGGACAATAACTCTTTAAGTTCTTGTTTCTTTCTTTTTCTTCCTAGTAATTGATGCTCAGAGCCTTGGGCTTGTTCTTTGTTTTTCTTTTTCTTTTGTTTTCTTTTGTTGCTGCTTCTTGGATCAATAGATGTTTGAGAAATTCCATAATACTTCTCTAAATTTCAATTCCTGTCTATGAGCTCCCATGCAAGTTTTCACAAACATGCAACCTAAATACACAATCATACAATCAGAACCACCACTCCTCTTAATCTTTTGCTTGCCCCAAGATTTATAAAATTCTTCAACAATTTCCTTTCAAAAGAATGATTTCTTTGTTGCATTCTTAGAGATATTGGGTGCAAGTAAAATTCAAGATGATAATCATGATATCATAGCAACATGTTACAAATCAAATATCAAATTATGCTTATTTATAAGGAGTAATCACACATGCATATAAAGAAAATAGAAGACAATCATACAAATTAAAGTGCTGAAAATAAGTAAGAAGAAAAAGGAACTTTACCACCTTGTAGTTCATCTTCATTGTTGTTGTCCTTTTCCTTCTATTCTTCCCCTTCCCACACCAAACTTAGAATGATTGCTTATACTCAAGCAACAATTAAAACAGTGGTGATGGGGTCTATGATGGATCATGAGTGTCTTAGAAAGAAGTGTGAGTATGCATGTGTTTCAGCAAGCAAGATTAAGGATACAATAAAGGCACAAGAGATACAAATAGAGACATTTTGATTGCATTAATAAGTGGTGTTGGCATGGTACTTTGCATGAAAGTTAAGTGGCAACACCAAACTTAGTGTGACACTTTCATTTTAGAATGATGCAAATACCTAGTGAAGATTAAGAATCATTTTGTTGCATGGCAACACCAAACTTAGAATGCAATCATATGCCAAATTATTGAAAGTAAACTAGGCAAGGAAAGAAAATGTTACCTACGGTTGGGTTGCCTCCCAACAAGCAGTCTTTTAATGTCATTAGCTTGACATGTTGTTCATGACTTTCTTCCTCTTCTTCCAGTTTGTTAAGAGGAATGACCTCAAGAGGAAAGAGGAGCCAGTTAATGCCCCATGTTTTGAGTGCCTCTCCCCAGCAAGCTTTCTTTTGTTGTTAGCTTGAGTAAACTTGCTTGTTGGGGTAGGGGTGGGATGGCTTTTGGTTGACCTTTTCATTTTCATTGATATTGTCCTTCTTTTCTTGGTCACCATCCTCTTTTTAGTGCTTATGTTGATTGCCTTCACCACCTTGATTTCAGTACTTGGGTGTTGTATGATGGTAGGAGCATCCTCTTCATCAAGAGCTTCTTGAATTGGTGGTTCAATGAACTCAACCTCTATGCAACTCTCTATTTCATTGGAGTGTGGGCTCCCTTGATTGACTTCCTCATTTGTTCTTGACCTTTGAATGAACTCCTCTGTTTCT
>NC_029788.2:70495861-70515057 GCF_000816755.2 Arachis ipaensis
AAGGAAAGAAAATGTTACCTACGGTTGGGTTGCCTCCCAACAAGCAGTCTTTTAATGTCATTAGCTTGACATGTTGTTCATGACTTTCTTCCTCTTCTTCCAGTTTGTTAAGAGGAATGACCTCAAGAGGAAAGAGGAGCCAGTTAATGCCCCATGTTTTGAGTGCCTCTCCCCAGCAAGCTTTCTTTTGTTGTTAGCTTGAGTAAACTTGCTTGTTGGGGTAGGGGTGGGATGGCTTTTGGTTGACCTTTTCATTTTCATTGATATTGTCCTTCTTTTCTTGGTCACCATCCTCTTTTTAGTGCTTATGTTGATTGCCTTCACCACCTTGATTTCAGTACTTGGGTGTTGTATGATGGTAGGAGCATCCTCTTCATCAAGAGCTTCTTGAATTGGTGGTTCAATGAACTCAACCTCTATGCAACTCTCTATTTCATTGGAGTGTGGGCTCCCTTGATTGACTTCCTCCCTTGTTCTCGACCTTTGAATGAACTCCTCTGTTTCTGGAGAGAGTGAAGTGGTCTCTCTTTGTGATCTCAGCTCTTCAATGAATTGTTCTTCAGAATAGAGTTGTGCATTCTGTCTCAATTTTTCTTCATGGTCTCTTTTTTCTATTTTCTCCTCTTCGTTTGCCTTTATTATTTCTTCAAGGAGGAGTTCTATCCTAGCGAGTATCTCTTCTTCTCTACTTTTTTTGAGTTCTTCAATGATGAGTTCCATCCTAGCAAGTCTATCTAAAGGAGGTTGGGTAGGTTGTAATGGTTGGTCGGGGTTGGCTTGTGAATGGAATTGGTTATTTTGTGGTTGTGTGTTCTGAAAGTGGTATGATTCTTGTGGGTAGTGGATTGAGTTTTGTGGATGGTGAAATGAATTGTATGGATTTGGGATAGACTTTTGTGCTGAGACATACTCAAATGATGAAGAATTTAGGCATGTAAAACTTGGAGGTGAGGTTGGATAATTGAGAGGTGATGTCTCTTGATGAATGGGGTATGAATGAGTGAAATCTCTTTAGTTTTGATCTTCCCAGTCACAGCTTGAGTAGTGATCAAAGTCATCAAAATATGGACCATTTTGTGACTCTGGGAAGCACCCCATTTCATGTTCTTGATACTCCCACCCACCATGAGCATAGTAAAGTGAATCATTCTGTGGTGGTGGAGAGTTTCCTATGAAATTTGATTGACTAAAATATGATGGATGCTCCTTTCTTTCCTGCAAAAAGCTCTGTCTCAAACAATAATCACCCAAAAGAAATAGGATTCTCCATTGTAATAAATGAAGGATTCTTAGTGAGGCAATATCACAAACAGTTAGTCAGCAAAAGAAAATAAAAAGCAAAAGAAAACAAAGACAAAAGAAAAGCGTCTAATCTAGTAAATTAACCAACCGTTAGTTTGTTAATCACAGTTAATCCCCGGCAACAGCGCCATAAACTTGATAGCATGGAAACTTATCTCTCAACAAAGTTCCCTTCGGCAAGTATACCGAATTGTCATCAAGAAAAACCCACAACAGAGTGGGGTCGAATCCCACAGGGATTAACGGATTAAGCAATCAATAGTTGATTGATTATCCTACTTAGACGGTTTAGATTTGAATGATAAGCAACAAGGAAATGTAAATGGCATAAAAGTAAAGAAAACTATAAAGTGCAGAAAAGTAAAATAGCAAGAAAAGTAAATGTAAGAGCTAAAAATAAAATGAACATTGGGATCAAGAGATATTGCAATCCTCCGGCTCAAGTTCATTCTCATCTCTTCCTCAATCAATGCATTCATTGATCTCCTTGGCAATCTTAAGTGATTGAATTCCAATTCCTTGGTAATTCAATCTCTCAAATCTTGATCAATAGCCAATTCCTTGGTCAATTGCTCATGAGAAGAGATGAAGTATGGTCACTGATTATACCACATGCATTCCCAAATCAAGTGTTGGTAGGGTTATAGTCACCGTACCCAACCAACCCCAATTTGGTCAAACATGAGAAAGCATTTCTAGCATGATCTCTTCATTCCTCTTCCATGGTTCAGAAGAGATCCAAGTATGAATAGCCTTTTTTCCAAGATAACTACCCAATTGGATGAAGATTGAAAGCTTTCTAGTAAAATCAAGAGAAAAGATAGAAGAAGAAGAATAAGAACTACAATTGATCCATTGAATCACAATAGAGCTCTCTAACCCAATGTAAAGAGTTAGTTGATCATTGCTCTACCAAAATAGAAAAGAAAGAAAGTGCAGAAAATAAAGATGAAGAATAAAACTGAAAATAAAACTTCAAAGTTCATAAATGAAAATTACAACTAAAAGAAAGAGAAGGAAAAGTGTGTGAGGGGAGGGAGTCCGAAGACCCCTCTTCAATCCCCCAATTCCAAAATCCCCTTTTTTTCCAGTCCCCCTTTGAATGTAAAACTAAGGCCTTTATATAAGAATCAAGTTGAGGTCCAGGTGCTAATGTCAGTGCTAACGTTAGCCACACTAACGCTACAAGTGTGGCGTTTGTGCTAAAGTTAGTGTGGCTAACATCACACTTGCTACCCAGTTTGTGTTTTTGGGGCTTAAAAGATGCCTCTGGTTTGTGCTTCAATTTTATGCCCACTATAAAGTATTATATATCGTTGGAAAGCTCTAAATATCAGCTTTCTAACGCAACTAGAATCATCTCAATTGGACCTCTGTAACTCAAGTTATGCTCTTTTGAAGGGGACAGGGTTGCTGGCATAGTGGCTGGCGTTATTGGCAAACGTGAGTGCCAATAACGTCCGCGATCAGGGACTGAAAATTGCCAGTTTCTGAAGCTCAACTTAATGTCCACCCCATACTATTATATATTGTTGGAAAGCCCTGGATGTCTAATTTCCAACGCCTTTAGAAGCGCATCATTTGGAGCTTTACAACTCGAGTTATACTTCTTGGAAGGTGAAGAGGTCAGCTGGCCTTACTACAGGTTGATACCATGTTCATCTTTGCACTTTCGGGGCAGGTTTTCTCCTTCAAATTTAGTGTCCACCATGTAGTGCCATATATGCTTGGAAAGCTCTGGAATCCTACTTTCCAATTCCACTGGAATCACCTCATTTGGAGCTTTGTGGCTCAAGTTATTCTTGTTTGAAGAAGGCTTGGTCAGGCTACCAAGGTGCCCCTACTTCCCATGTTAAAGTCCACGTTAACTAAGTTAACGTGGCTTCTAACGTGGTAATGATAGCCATCTCCAACGTTAGTGACAAAAGTGAGTGTCACTAACGTTGGCTTATCATCTCCTTTATCCATGTTAGCTTCCACGTTAACTAAGTTAACGTTGGAGCTAACGTTGCTCATAGTGGCTTGTGGTGGTACATCCCAACGTTAGTGACAAAGGTAAGTGGCGATCACTTGCTTTCTCCACGTTAGCTTCCACGTTAACTAAGTTAACGTGGCAACTAACGTGGCTCATTGTAGCTTGGCCAACGTTAGTGACAAAGGTGAGTGTCACTAACGTTGGCTTCTCTTTTGTTTCCCAACGTTAAAGTCCACGTTAACTGAGTTAACGTGGCTCTTAACGTGGCCACTTATGAGCTTGGTCCAACGTTAGTGACAAAGGTGAGTGTCACTAACATTGGCCTTATTTCTTTCTTCCACGTTAGAGTTCACGTTAACTTAGTTAACGTGACTCTTAACGTGGGCTATGATGGCTTTCGAGGACGTTATTGGCGATTACTTTCCTCATTAACGTTGCAAGCTAGCTCCCATTCCACGTTGGTGGTCACGTTAGTTAGACTAACGTGGCTGCTAACGTGGCTCTTTCTTGCTTCCTTTGTCCTGAAATCAAGCAACAAAGTGCATCAAAGTCTTGCTCTTAATCATGGGATCATGCATCATCCAATTTATCATTCAGTTCATGCATAATTCTCATGAAATCATTCAAAATTCACAATGTTTGCTTGAATCATGGTGTGAATGCATTTTCATCCAAATACTTGCTCATTTCCTAGAAAAATGCATGAAACCACCCTAAAGCATACAAAAAATGGCTAGTAAAATTAGCCAAGATGCCCTGGCATCAAAATGCTACCAAAAAGAACCATTTGTGTTAGCATCTCAAGTAAACCAATGCTTCTATGTGTAAGATCCATATGTGACTGACAAGCACTATGTTATGAAAATAATTTTTCAAGAGATTTATTTAGAATAAGTGATGACTTTGAGTCTGATTCTCCCATAATATATGCAAGGGAGCCAAGTGAACCTGAAATGATTCCAAGTCTTCCAAATGATAATGGCAAAGTTGATCTAGTGAAGAATGATCTACGAGCAACCATCATAGATATGGATCCAAACATGTTTGCCAAACAACGTTGTGAGGAAGATAAGGAAAGCAAATATGATGAGTATATGGAGGATGTTGATTCTGAAACATTTTGACATGTGTTCATGTAGGATTTTTTTGGTAGTATCCTAAATGACTTACTTTTGTTGGTTGTTTTGCTTATTTAATTACTTGCTTATGCTGATTATGTTTATTTAATTAATAACATAACAATTTTTTCCATTTATTTCTTATGTATGCAGAATGGAAAAAGGGGAGATCACTAAAAGAAAAAGAATAATTACCTTAGGCCAAAAAATCATGAAATGAAAAAGTCCAAAAAAAATTCATTTGAGGTTATACAAGTTAAGTCAAATGCTGAATTGCTACAACAATATAAGATTAAGAGAGAGAAGATCATGGCTAACAACAAAAATGCTAGCTTGCAAGCTCAAGGCCCAAAAGATCCAATAAGAAAGCAACCCATCACAATAGTGGAAGATGCATTTTAAGAGCAAACTAGGGATCCAAAGAAGAAAAAGAAGGTCCAACCAAAGTCACTTTTTCAAGAATGTGAGTATAATACGAATAATTCAAAGGGTGTAGCTGAAAAGAACCCCCAAAGTGGGAATGAGACGATGTTTCAAGCTGAAAAGAACTCCAAAACTAGGAATCAAAGAACTGCTGGAGCTAATACAATGGCTTAAGATAATGCAAGTTCTAATGATGAGAGAGAATATATAAGCGAGCTGAGCATAGAATCAAACAAAAAAGGAATGAGTCTTGACATGTTTTTTAAAGTGCATGGGATTAATTTCGAAGATGAGGAAGATGAGGAATAGAAGCATGATGCTACAAATATTGAGGGTAGTGGAGGACAATCACTACAACAAATATGGCCTTTAGCAACGCCAAATTTTGCAACGCCTTAAAACTATTCTCTTAAATAGTTTTAGACAACGGTTTTTTATAGTGTTATTTTTTAATCCAATTTTTCATTAATTTATAGCAACAAATTAAAATTGTTCTCTTTGACTATTTTAAGGAACGATTTTATAACCGTTACCATTATTTATTTTTAAGCAACGGTTTTTTATTGTTGTTTAAGTAATTATACAAAAGAAACACATAAAAATCGTTGTCAAAATGCTACACTTTAAAACCATTCTATTAGATGGTCTTAGACAACGTTTTTACAATGTTGCTGTTGAAGTTCAATTTTTCATTACGTTATAGCAACAAAATAAAACCGTTCTCTTTGACTATTTTAAAGAACGTTTTATAACCATTACAACAATTTTTTATCAAACAATAATTTTCTAATATTATTTAAATAACTTGTTATAAATAAATAATAAAGATTATTTTAAAAAAATAAAATTAAAATAAATTATTTATTATTATAAATATATAAAAAATATTATATTTTGAAAACATAAAGTTAAAATAAATTTATAATAAATATTATATATTTTTGTTATAAATATATAACAAATGTTATTATAGGAAAAAATAAATTTATAATATATATTATATATTTTTTGTTTAATCCCCCTCTAAATTAAACCCTAACATAACCAAACTTGGAGGAACAATCTTTAGAACAAAACAACATCACCACACGGTCTTCCTCCCTCCATCTACCATCAGCCTTAACTCACACCAACTCATCAGACTCAGAGCCATCATCACACAAATCAAACTTCCCGCAGCCTCACCAAGTAGCCCTAACCAACTGTCGAAGGAAGGAGTTCTCGGTGCACCGTCCTACGTCTCTGACCATTTTCTCCCTCTCCATGGTGTCGTTGCTAATCCCCTCTCTGAGGCGTCTCTGCTTTTCCTGGCAGTCACTACTTCTCCCCTCACCGGGCCGTGTTCGTTGTTGCCTTGGTCGTTTGTGGGTTGTGCTTCTTCTGCTTCTGCTTTGCTACTTCTCCTTTTGTCGTTTGTGGGTTGTCGCTACTTCTGTCATGGTCGCTGCCTTGGTCATTTGTGGGTTGTTATTTTGTTTTGATTTTAATATTAATTTTAATGTTGATTTAGTATAATATTGTTATGATGTTGATTTGGTAATTAGTTTTTTGGAAATGCTGTTCTAATTTTATTTTGATTTTAATATTGATTTGGTATGTAACTGGTTCTTTGATTATCTTTATTTTAATATTTATTTATATTCATTTGGTATAATGCTGTTCTGATTTTGATTTGGAAACTGGTTCTCTAGAAATGCTATTCTGATTTTATTTTTATTTTAATATTCATTTGGTATAGTGCTATTTTGATTTTGATTTGGTAATTAGTTCTTTGAAAATGCTGTTCTAATTTTATTTTCATTTTAGTATTGATTTTGGCCATTACTCTATTTTTCTCATTGATTTAAAATAGAAAAATATTACCACAATTATGCATATTTGTATATGGTTGATTTGCTTGGTGGCTTCTACTCATGTGCTATTATTTTTAGTCTCTTTGAACTGTTCAATGCAAATAAATTTGATTTTGTTGTTAATTTTGGATGTCATAAATCAGAAGTATTTTAGTTCACTAAGTATATAATTGTTGATTTTCTGATTGGCTTGTTAAGAGATGTGAATTTGGTAATTTGTGTCGTAGACAGGTTGAAGGTGCTTTTGTTATGTGGTAACTAATGTCTTTGGTGGGTTTTGTTTGATTTATAGGTGTTAATGCTAGTGTGTAGTCATGGAAGTGATAGTAACATTAGTATTAGGAGTATGGTTATGAATTGCTTATATTTTTATTTTTTGTTGCTGTTGTAGTTTGTCTCTTTAAAACCAAAAACAGGGAATCAAATAGTTTGTCTCTCTGTAACTTCCAACACTACAGGTAAATCATTTAATATGTTATCTTTTTGAATTCGTTTCAAGATTTAATTGTTAAGAATATTTAGTGATTGATTGATTACTTAAGATTTTTTGCATAGTTTGTTAGATACAAATTGTTAGTTTCATGATTTGTTGAGATATTGTCTTTTGACCATTAGTGGTTAACTTCTAGAAATCCTTTAGAAGTAATAACCTTTTTATTGGAAAAATCACTTATCGTTAGTCTAAAATATATGTCCGTGTCTTTTATTTTAAGTTGACAAAATAATGGACAAAAGGTGGACTAGTTTACCAAGACATACTGAGGGGTACCAACATGGTGTTAATTCATTTTTGGATTTTGCCTTTTCTAAAGGTAGACCACAAGAACAAAAAATTCTTTGATAGGCTTCATCCTGATTCTGCTAAAGAATCTCGTAACGTAAGACTAGGGCTAGCTGGTGATGGATTTAATCCATTTAGAACTATGAGCATCTCTTATAGTACATGGCCAGTAGTTTTGGTCGCATATAATCTTCCTCCATGGTGTTGCATGAAACCATAGTATGTCATGATGTCCTTGCTCATCCCTGGACTATGTTCGCGTGGAAAAAGTATCGATGTGTATCTTAAGCCATTAGTTGAAAATTGAAGGTTTTATGGGAAATTAGAGCGGAAACATATGATGCTTTAAAGAACAAAATTTTTCAACTACATGCAGCACTTTTATGGACCATTAGTGACTTTTCAGCTTATGCTATGTTATCCGGTTAGAGCATAAAGGGAAAGTTAGCATGCCCTTGCTGTAATCATGACACCTCCTCTTGTTATTTAAAACATAGTCGGAAGATGTGCTACATGGATCATCGTAAATTTTTTGCTATGGATCATCCATATAGGATGGATAAAAGATCTTTCAATGGCAATGTTGAGTTAAGGTCTTCACCAGCTTTATTAGATGGGGAACAAATTTTTGAATACTTGAAAGATTTTATCAATGCATTTAGGAAGAAGCAAAAAAAATTGATGGTCCATGGAAGAAAAGGTCCATTTTCTTTTAGTTGCCATATTAGAAGCAAAATGCATTGCGCCATTGTCTTGATGTTATGCACATCGAGAAAAATATATGTGATAACATTATTAGGACTTTATTAGACATTCCAGGAAAGTCCAAGATCATGCAAATACTCATTACGATCTCAAAGATATAGTCATAAGAAAAAAAATTCAACTAAAGGAAATAGATGGAGGCAAGAAAACAAAAATTGCTAAGGCATGTTTTAACCTTTCTACTCAAGAAAAAATCATTTTTTGTGATATTCTGAAGTCAGTAAAATTGCCACCTGGTAGTGCCTCAAATATTTCTCGGTGTGTTCATGTTGCTGAGAAAAAAATATCATGCTACAAAATTCATAATGCTCATTTTATGTTGTATTATTTATTGCAAGTAGCTATAAAATGCACAATGCAAAATTAAGTAGCTAGCTTTTTAATTTATCTAGGTTCATTCTTTTGTTCTTTGTGCCAAAAAGTTGTTGAAAATGATACAATAGATCATTTGGAAGTAGATGTTAGAGAAATTTTGTGCTAATTGAAAAGAATTTTTCTTCCTAGTTTCTTTGATATAATGATACATTTGCCTATTCATCTGGTAAACAAGTTGAGGTTGGGTGGCCCAGTTCAATTTAGGTGGATGTACCCCATCGAGAGATATTTGTGTAGGTTAAAGTCTTATGTTCTCAATAAGAGTCGCCCTAAAGGTTCAACTGTTGAAGGGTATTTGGCCAAGGAATGCTTGACATTTTACTCTAGGTATTTAAGTCCTGATGTGGATACAAGACTAGGTAAGAAGACACAAAATTATGATAATTGCAGTGAAGCTGAAGTAAGAGCTGATAGCTATTTTGCATGCTTGGGGCGACCAATTGGTGGAAAGATAAAAGGGCAACCTTGTTCTCTAGATACCAACTAAAAAATGCAACCTCATCGGTACATCTTATTCAATTGTGATAAAGTTAAAGACTACATTAGGTATTTTTCTTATATATTTTCCAACTACTAATTTTCTATTAGAAAATATAACTAACACACTTTTTACTTACTTTAGAGAGTATGAGGAACATGTCAACAGTCAAACTAAAGGTAGAAAATGGAAGAAGGCAAAAACTCTATGCCAAGATTTTAGTGAATGGTTCAAAGAGCGTGCTTTCTCACGAAGATATTCCGAAGCAACTCAAAGATTTTGTCTAGAGGCCCAAACACAGTTGTAAAATGATTTTCTAGTTATGTAATCAATGCTACAAATTTCAAACTCAAGAACATGATGCTAACCACACAACTCAAAACAGTAGTGTGACTTTGGTGTGCGAAACACCAAGCTTTGCTAGTGCCAAGGACAACAACCCAATGACAAAAGCCGTAACATATTTTGGTGCAATAAATGACATAATTGAGTTAGACTATTATGCATGTTTCAAATTTGTTCTCTTTAACTGCGATTGGTTTGAGGTTGAAGAAGAGAATTTTGGTCTAACTTCAGTTCACTTTTAATAAAAGATGTTATCGGGATGATCCTTTTGTATTAGCTTCACAAGTCCACCAATACTTTTATATTCAAGACCCTTTTAACAAAGACAAGCATTTTGTGATGGAAACAGTGTTAAGAGATTTATTCAATATGTATAATGGGTATGATGTTGAAGTTGAAGAGTTTAATCAAAAGGACTCCTTTGATCAAGCGAATAATTTGTTCGTGCCAAAGGATGATTGTGAAGTTCAATGGACTAGAGAAGACATGTCAAATACAATCATTGAGAATCCTTTAATTATTCTACAATAAGCTGAATATGATGATGATTCTGAAGAGTGTGGCAGCTTGAAAGAAAGGCCAACTAAGAAGGGAAAAACGCATCAATTTGCTTCAATATTGATTGATACATTTCTTCAACTTAACAATGAACCTGATGGAGAAGAACAATTAGATGAGAATGAAGGAGATAATATAGAGGAGCAAGACAAGGATTATATTAATCCAACTGACGTTGAGGACATAGACAATACTTTGAAAGGTAAATTTTTGGTCTCTTTGAATATTAATGCATACTTGGTTTTGGACAAGTAAGAAAATAAGAGATAATTAGACGCCACTTTGGTATAAGCTGAATTCATCTTTCTTCACTTTAGAGATGATTATACGTCATTTTGGTATAAGCTGTATACGTATTTTAGTTTTTACAGCTAAAGCATTCTTATTTATCTGATAAACTCAGTGGTCATGACATATGCAGTTGTTTTGCTTGATGGCATATTGCTTTCTCTATATTTTATGTTCTTAAAATTTACTCACTCTACACAGTATATTTGAAGTATGTTTTAGTTCTTGTTTGTACTTCTTTGAAATGTAAATTTTTTGTCTCTTTGAATATATTGTGGTATTTTAGTCTCTTTGAATTTATTATTGTAATTTTATTAGTATCTTTGTATAGAGACAACAGTGAGGAAAACATGAAGACCTACACAATACTTGAAGATTCATGCAAGATAGTTGGAAGATAGAGAAGAAATTCCACTAGTTATTGAAGGAGAGGCAATTGGTCCTACTGATGAAGCTGTAAACAACTTGAGCAAATTTTTTAGAATAATGGCAAGGAATTCAGATTTTTGTCTATTAATTTACACAAATTAGAAGGGGTTTAAAGATAAAAAAGCCGTTTGGGAATATGTTCAAGTGAGAATATTAGTCTTGTTTCTTTTAGAAACTTAAGGAAATGTACATATATATTTATTCTTACTATCAAATAATATTTGTGTTTTATAGGCTAAATTCATTATTCCAATTCAAGGAAAAAGGATGGTACTTGCTCGTATCAATGACAATTGGAGATGGTATAAGACCACAATCAAGTAAATTCATTTTTTTCCATATAAATGTATTAATGAGATGCTGAAAAATCGTCCTAAAAGCATACCTAAGAGTCATTTTCGAAAGTTAATTGCTTATTAGAGATCTGAGAAAGTTTAGGTAAGCTATGTGAAACCTAGTGTAATTGTTTATGTAATTATATTATATACATTTATGAGTGAAATATGATGACTTTTTTATAATACTTGTTTCTTGCTATGTAGAAAATGTCTACGTAGAATAAGAAAAATAGGGCACAACAGAAATTTAGGCATCGAAAGGAATCAATAAATTTTGCAAGAATACGTGCAAGATTGGTATAATTTTTTAAATCTTGTTGTGTATTTGTATGTGTATGTGTGGTGTGTGTCTTTGAGTATCAAGTATGTGTTTATTTTAGAAAATAAACTTATTTTAACTCTATATAAATGCTATTTAAACTGGACTTACAGGCTGCTTCTAAGGAAAATAATGAACCACCTACTCAAGAAGAAATGTTTGTTGAGACTTACCAAAGCACAAAGGGTAAATCATTGGATGAAGACACTTTGGATGTTAATGTAAGTATTGGGAGTTAATTTTGTTAAAATATGTTATGGATTTCTTGTGTCTTGGTAATTTTTCCATCAGTTGTTGTTACTTTTACGCTTGCAGTTGAGTTAAAGAATCTTGATATTATTCTTAATTTCTATTATTTTCTTTGATGTTGTCAAATGATATATGGTTTTAGTCCAATTGTGTAGTTACTCTTTTTTTAATTATTTTTATTTTTCTTCATATTAGGCACATTTTCAAGTTGAGAATAAAAAGTCTAAAGAATTAGCAATTAAAGCTTTTCAATCCATATTTGGGAAAGAGAAGGCAGGGCGAGTGCGATGTCACGGAAGAGTTACCACACCAACTTTGTTGAAGAAAAATGAAGAAATTGCCACCCTTATGCAGCAACATGCAGTTGAGAAAGCAACATTAGAGGGTAAGGTTGATGTGATGGAAAAAGAAGTAGATGAACTAAAATCTCTTGTTAAGATGATGCTGCAACAAAAAAGCTCAGGAGTGGACCTTGAGATGTTAGTTGCTCAACTAGAAAGCACTTTAAGCAATCCAAACAATGATGCGAATGAGGAGGTATTATTTGTTGTTAAAGTTTCTATAAGTTATCATATCTTAAACAATGGTTGATTATGTTGATGTTGATTCAATTGTTTTGTGTATCCAAATAGAAGAATGTTATTATATATATGTTTGTCCTCTCTCTCTCTCTCTCAAACATTTTTAGTAAACATTATTAGTATTAAAGATGTGTAGTTTTATATTTGATTTATTATTTTTTGTTTTGTTTACAGGAAAACTATGTTGAAAGAGAAATCAAACTTAATTAATGTCAAATTTTTAAGAGTAAATGTTAGAGAGTAAAAGTCATGAACTTGTGGACATGATGATAAACCTATTTGCTACTTAGCTATTTCAACTCTTTTTTGTTATTATATTATTTGCAAAATTAGATTATATAGTTCGAGATTGTCATGACTTAGGCTATAGTATTATGGTATTTTGGAAAATGATGATGTAAGTGCAAGTAGTTATGACCTAGACTAGTAATATGTTATTTTGTATTGATGATATAATGTGATTGTGGATCTTACAATAATTTTTATAAGTCAAACTTGATGGTAAATGTTCAATTAGTTTTCTTTAGTAATTTGATTCAAATAGTTTATGTTATTTATTGACACTAAATTAAAAAAAGTTGGAACTAATTTCATTCATGAGAAAACTATTGTAAATAAAGAATTATATATTACAAAAAACCATTGTCAAATATCACAAAAGGCAATAGTCAAAGACGACTACAAAATGGCAATGGTATTAAAACCGTTGCCAAAAAATAACACCAACGGTAACGCTTTAAAACCGTTGGCTTAGACAACTACAAAATGGCAATGGTATTACAACCATTGCCAAAAAACGACAACAACGGTAACGCTTTAAAATCATTGGCTTTGTGAATAATGAAACTACAACAGTTTAAAACCGTTGCCTATCCAGTAACGGTTCTAAACTGTTCTTTAAAAATTGTTGTCAAAACTGTTGTCTATGCAGTAACTATGGTAATGGTTTTTTGTTGTCATTTCCTTAGGTAAAAAATCATTTCCTATGAGCATTGGTAATGGCCGCATATACCACAGGTCAAAAACCATTGCCAAAGCGTTGCCTAAAGTTTTAAGAATGGTTCTTCGATCTATGGCAACGATTTTCGACCATTGCGAAAATCCTTATTTGTTGTAGTGCAAGCTAGTAATAAAAGTACTTTTCTTGTCTACCTTATTGTCTAATTATAGCTTATATTACTTTTCAATTAGGTTAACTTAAAATTCTATTATTCTAATTGGACTTAGGCACTGTAAAGAAAACTTGTGGCAAGACCTTATGCAAAAAACTTCATGCTACTAATTTTAATGATCGACTGGAGGTAGAGTTTTCTCAAGGGCAGCCTATAGGTCCAACCAAGGAGGTCGTATCTAAAACTGTTAGAAATCCTCATTTTGTGACTTTGCTATATAAACTCAAGGAGGACATGTGGGAGTATGCTAACGTATGTAAATATGAAATTATGGACAGTTATTTATTTATTTATTTGTTATTTTATGCTAACCTTTGGCATTCTAATGTATTGTGTTGCATAGCAAAAGTTCATTCTTCCAATAAGTTCAAAGTCGCGTGTAATACGAGGATTTTGTCGTACATAGAAAAAATATAAGGGCGAAATAAAAAAGGAACATTTCTTGAAGTACAATACAAAGAAAGAAATGATAAAGAACCGACTGTTAGAGATCATTGAGGTTCAATTTCGCAAAATAATTCGGTATTGGAGTCTTCCAGCTATCAAGGTAATATTATATGTCTTCTATTTCTTCCAACTATCCTTGGTTATTTATGTAATCAGACTTCGTGTTTCAAAAAATGTGATGTGGTTTTCAAAGAGAAAGAAAATGTGTCTGCTAAGAATAATAATATCTCTTTTTCATGTTTATATTTAGGCCATGTCTGCTAAGAATACTGAAAATAGGTCAAAGCAAACATTTCCTCACTAAAATGGGATCCACGGATTTTGGAATAGTGCAAGCAGTCGGTAACATAACTTTTTTTTGTGATTTCTCCTTTATATCCATGTTATATTGTCTAGTTAGTATGCTTCATATAAGTTTTTCTCTTTATACTCTAGCGTGACTCTAAAGAAAACAATGAAGAACCATCAAGGGCTGAAGTTTTTACAGCAACTCACACAAGTAAAAATGAAAAAAAAAATTAATGCTAAAACACAAACAACAATTGTGAGTTGTTTGTATTTGTGTTTGGATTTGGATAATATAAATTCTAAATAGATTTGTATTTATATTAAGTTAATATGAATTTGTATTTTTTTGTTATTACTTTTGATAGAATGAACTTCAAAACCGCATAAAGGCAAGGGAAAATCATGAGGATGCATTTGTAGCCGTGCTAGGAAAGGACTAACCAGGTTGAGTTCGTTGTTGTGGAGCTTTGATTACAATTAGCTCTCTTAAAAAGTATAAGGAGATTCACCAAGTCAAAGTTGAATACAATGACAAGGTCTCATCATTAGAGAAGAAGATGGACAGTGATTGTGGTCTATTAAAGGTGATGTTGCACCAAATCAACCTTAGAATGAGTGACGAAGAGATAGAAGCTTTAGTGCAAGCTACCCAAAATTCTCTTTTGGATGCCTCAAGTAGTAGACCAAGAAATCCTTCCCACTCCTCCGAATCAACTTACATTCCACCAACCAATGATATAAGTAACTATCTTTTTCGTATTATTGTCATACAAAGATGCTAATTAAAAAATGAGAGAAAACAAGTGGTCACTGTATTGTTGTTTTGGATTATAGAATTTTATTTTTCATGTTAAATTTCTGTTGCTGGCTAAATATACATTGTTGGTTGTTAAATTTTCTTGTAGTGTAATGTTGATTGTTCTTTGTTACTTGATTTTGTTAGCAATCAGTTAGTTATTAGATAGTGGTGTCTATGTATTGTGTGGTAGAATCTGTGTTTAAGCAAAATATGTTGCATTATTGTAATAAGGCTCCTTAGGATGGTAAGTAGTCCAATGCCCAGAAAATATGTTGCATTCTCTTGTTTCTTCTTATATGCTCCCATATAAATGTGGTTTGTTTGTGATTCTGGTTAAAGGAAAGAGTACCACTGTTGCAACAAGTAGAGTGATTGGTAGTTCAAAAATATTTTTTGATAAGTACTTGCAACTAAATATCTCCTTTGCATCAAACTTCATTGCTTTAATTTGGTGTGAATTTAGATCTATTCTGAATTTCAGCTTAAGGTTGTTGACTATGTATAGCACTGAAAATTAGTGTCCTCCAATGTCTTAAGCTTTGAATTATCATGCAACCAACTTTCACAAAAAACAATACAAAATGCCTATATATTATATGCTAGTAGCACAATGTAGCCCCCTCTTTCTTTGAGAGTAGTTTAACCACTATAAAACACAAATCAATGGTCTAGATTGCCTTAAACTAATGAATATTATGAATCATGTGCTTGGATTAATGAAGCTGGTGAATAAAAAAAGATGTGAGAACAAGGTGCGTCACATTTTTCATACGGCAGTTGAAGGACCTAAATATATATTTATATATATTCTTATATTCTTCTATCCAAGTGGCTCATTCAGTACTATCTTTCTCTCGATCGATCTCAGAGGTTTGGTTTGGGCGTTGCTGCCAGATATGGAGATGCGTTGGTGGAGGAGGCGCCTTTGCTCGACAGTGGTGGTGGTGGCGGTGGCGATGGCGGCAGCGAGGGCTTCGACGAGCTTAGGGTTTCGACATTGAGACCATCCTTCACTTTCAACATAAGCTAAGTTTTTTCCTGTGAATATCTGAATTGACACCTTTTACACCAAATTCCAAGAAAGGCAAGCAATAACTCATTCTATATGGCAATTGTTATAAAAAAATTATTTGAATGATAACAATACGGGCTATAACTTTATGGCACCAAAATTTTTTTACTAAAAAGAATTTTTCTTGTATTTATTAGTGGAAATAAAGACAATTGTCATTATAATATATAGTAATAATGACAAATATATAATTTCCACAAAAATATAACTTAAATTAAAGAATTAGTGGCAATTATGTTATACTGTCAAAAATTTGTCGTTAAAACATATATTTTTTTAGTAGTATTAAGCGTGACAATAGATGAAAACGTAACAAAAAAAAGCATGCCAATAGATCACACAAAATGTGCCGATAACACAAAAAACGTGTCGAAAAATTATTATCGACATATTTTTTCCACTTTTCGACACGTTTTAAAAACATGCCAAAAAACTCGTTTTCTTTAGTGTCCATTTTACTTTTACTATTATACCTTATCATTGCATATGTTTAGATCTGGTTCTTCAACCTTAGAAGTTGGAATGCAGCTGTTCGAACTTAACATACGCCTTGATGACTAATCTTATAATTGAGTCTGATGATCATTGAAAATATAAATAAATGAATATTAAATTTTTTTTATCCTAGGTGGGTAATGGTTTAATTAATTATGTATTTGATATCTGACTATCTTATTCCTGATTCTTGGACTCAATTACGAGGAATTGACCAGTGCATGACTGCATGTTGTGGGCCAAAATGGAAAAGATTCCTCGAAATACAAGTTGAGCCACTTCATAAGTTCATATGCACCCATAACAGAAAACTTTTTTTTTTTTTTATTTTCAGACCTTGAAAGCTGCATCTTTATTTACTTATTTATTGATTTTTGCCCCCCAATACATCGATCAGTCCTACAAAAAGTGTTTACATTTCAGAACTTGTTACCAAATAATGGATTAATGGTTAAAATAGTCTATAAAAAATCATGAGTGCATTAATTTAATCTTTAAAGAGAATATATCTAGTTATTTCGTTAAATTCAGACCTTGAATCTTTATTTACTTATTTATTGATTTTTGCCCCCCAATACATCGATCAGTCCTACAAAAAGTGTTTACATTTCAGAACTTAGAACTTGAGGATAGGGTAAGTTTGGACACTATCCTAACCATATTTGTGGGTTGAAAATTTTATTAAAACTCTATTCTATCCTATCTGAGGGTTGAGAATTGAGAATTCCTAACCCTACCCGCACCCTAAAATTCTAAACCCTACCCTACCCGCAGAAATATCAAAATTTTTTAAAGTAAATATAAAATTCAATTATTTCGAATTTTATACGTATTAATAACATAAAAAATAAAAAACTAATGCTCTAAATTACTAAATTAACTAAATAGTTTAGTGGTTGTTCACTTATTATAAGTCATTACATAAGAGAGGTTATGGGTTCAACTCTTACTTCCTTCACTATATAGAGAGATTTTTATAAAATATGTGCTATATATGTGGTGCGGGTAGGGTAGGGTACGAGTTTACTAAACCCGTACCCTACCCTACTCGCAGGCATACCCGTACCGTACCCTACCCTACCCGCAGCGGATAGGGTAGCCTACCCTACCAGAACGGATTGGACCGAATTGGGTACTCACGAGTAGGGTATGAATTGCCAGCCCTATCAGTGAGTGCGAATTTTTTTATCATCCTACTTCTTTTACACTTTCTTTTACACTTGTTTAAAAAAGCGGGTGATGAGTTGACTAATTGATCAACTTAAATTGGTTTATAATATTATACAAATAATTATATTTGACAAATATGAAAAAATAAAATAAACAGATGTATATAATATGTATTAAATTTATAATCTCAAACATCATATCTGTTATATTTGTATATAGTTATCTTGTGTAATTGGGAGAAAAATTAAGAGACTTGTTTTTGTATATATGGTATTGTGATTTGTTGCAATATTTTTTCATTTTAGAAAAATAAAGTAATGCCATGCCAATACTACTACTCCAACCCATGTTCTGTGTACAACCTTTTCAAAAAGGATTAGAGGCTTTTTCTTAGTATTTTTCCACTACATGACAAATTCAAATTCGGCACGCTTATTAGAGGGTCAATACTTTCCACTTTGTATAGAAAATTTTGTTACAAAATTAGGAATGAACCCATAATTACTTGCATGCATATAGCGTGACCAAAAACATAAAATATAAAAAATAAAAAGTTGCAAGAATTAGAAATTATGAGGTCAAATTTTGAGAATGAAATAAAAAAGAAAAAAATTGTAGAAACTTTTACTTCTTTTGTAGAATTATAGTCTGTTTGGATAGAATTAGACAATCTTTTAATAATAAAATTTAAATATTATTTGTCTAATCAGAACAAAAAAGACTAATTTTTTAATAGTCAAATCCAACTTGTATAGTCTTTTATTTTTTTACAACTACTTTTTCAAAAGTAAGATATATTTTTAAAATTTTAAAACTTTAAAAATGCTTACAAATTTCAAACAAAAATACTGATGATAATAATCAAATCAATAGTACAAATTAAATTCACGTCAACCATATTATTTGATAAAATAACATAAGAACAACATGTATAAATAAATGTCACATTATAACTGCCACAATGCAATATATCCGAAGTACAAAGATTTTTTTTATTTTTAGTTTATTATATTTTTGGCTTGCTTGCACTATTAAACTACACTTCTATATTAGTCCATGACAACAATAAAGAAGTCTTGTGGCCCACAAATTCAGCCCAACAGAATACACAAATTAAATTATAATTTAGTCTTTATCTTATCTTATAGTTATCTTTATCTTTATCTCTATCTTATCTTTATTTGCTTTTATCTTTCATAGGACAATGCTCTATATATATTTAGTTTTACCCTCATAGTTTACAATACATTTCAGTACAATTCAATCAATCAACAATCAATAAAAGTTCTTTTCTTTGCTTTTCCTATTCTTTCACAATTTTATCATGGTATCAGAGCCATGGTATCCTCCTTGAGGAGGATATATAAGTTATCATCTTTTCGGTGAGAAATCACCATGCTTCTTTTTCAACTTCCTCCCACAATAAATAATCATAGATTTAGTTACATGCATCCAAGTGAAAATTCTACCATAGTTTTAATTATCCCGGTTCTTTACCAGCAATTCCGTCTGCGCCTTCTTCTAGCATTTCATCTGCAACTTCTTCCGAGAGTTTCGTCAGTATTCTGTTTCAGCA
>NC_029788.2:70520564-70522059 GCF_000816755.2 Arachis ipaensis
TATATTTTATAAAGATAAATTTAAAATATTTCATTCTTTGAGAACTAAATTGACACATATATAAGACTGGTAATGGATAGGGTAGGGTAGAAGTTTGGACACTATCCTAACCATATTTGTGGGTTGAAAATTTTATTAAAACTCTATTCTATCCTATCTGAGGGTTGAGAATTTCTCAATCCTAACTCCACCCGCATCCTAAAGTTTTAAACCCTACCCTACTCTACTTTATTCGTAAAAATATCAAATTTTTTTAAAATAAATATAAAATTTAATCATTTCAAATTTTATACACATTAATAACATAAAAAATAAAAAAACTAATGTTCTAAATTACTAAATTAACTAACTAGTTTAGTAGTTGTTCACTTATTATAAGTCATTACATAAGGGAAGTTGTAGTTTTAACTCTCATTTTTTTCACTATATACCTAATTTTTATAAAATATGTGTTATATATGAGGTGCGAATAGGGTAGGATAGGGTACACCCTAAACCCGTACCCTACCCTACTCACAGACATACCCGAACCGTATCCTACCTTACCCGAATGAATTAGATCGAATTAGGTACCCGTAAGTAGGATATGAATTGCCAGCCCTACACATATATAATATTTCAATGACCATTTGGATTATTAATCCGAAAAGTAATTATAATAAGAGAGTATCTCAAAAAATTTTAATTTTATTCAATATCATATTCAAATTGAACAAATCTAACCTCCTAATTGCTTCTTATTATCATTATTGGTATGCAATTAAACATTTAGTAACATTATTATGGAAATCAATATAATGTAAAACTGTTTAAACTGATAAGTATTATTTTATTCCCTTAATCAGTATTAATTTTTGAGTTCCAATATTGAAAATAGAAAAGAAGACTTGTTAGAATTTGTCTACCAATTTTATGAAACTTCAGTCAGGTTAAATAAGACTAGTTAAAATTTTAGTGTGTGTAATAAAATTTGGATGGTGGTAGTACAATAATTTGATAAAAGAAATAAATAAAATAAAATCATGGAAACCAAATTTCGGAAATTAAAATAGGGACGAAAGAAGGAAATTATAAAGGTGGGACTTTCATATGTAGAAGCGTCTGTCAATTCTTGAGTTGTCTGCTTATAACTCGCACATATTTAGTTTTGTAACGTATGGCAAATTGACAAGAACATTATTGCAAAGTGTGCAAAGTTTTTCCCTTTAATAAATGTCTCGTGACAAGGAAACCAGGCCCCTACATGAAATAATTTCATTTTCTTTCCTTTAAATGATATTTGCCACTATTCTATAAACATATACCTGATCAAAATTCGAAATTAATGGTTTTCCTTCTATATGGATGGAAGGTTGGAGGCTTGAAGCATAAGATCCATACATTTTATAATTTTGATTTAAGTCACAGTTGTTGACCTATAGGTAGATCAAATTCAAGTCCCACCGCTGTTATTTATTTTTTCTATATATTTAATTAGAATATAATGTTAATATAT